>NC_135536.1:159391949-159703849 GCF_045843805.1 Urocitellus parryii
ATATATTTTTTGACTCCTTACTTCTATAGGATGCCATCAGAATTAAAACATTGTTACTTTTTATAAGAAATGATTACTATGGAAGGAAAATTAATAAGCTTAATTCTACTTAAATATGACTTCCTTGACTTTCTTCTTAGGGTCCTTGTTTTTGATGGGATCAAGAGGAACCTGTGGCTAATTTATTTAGAAAATCCTTCAATCAATGGAGAAACCCCTTTGGCAGCATGGAGAACTTTCTATCAAATAGGCAGGATGTCAGTTTATTACAGGATACTCAGTGAAAAGGAAGAATGATAAACACTTTTAAAAGCGAAGAGGAAGGGAAAAGTTAGGAGAAACAAAGAAAAAAAATCCAAAAGGCAATCAGAAAACATTAAATTCTTAAAATGCTTGCCCTATGCCTGTCCTTTTAACCTCATTATTTTCCAATGGAATGTGTGAGAAGTCTAAGGTTTTGCACTGTGATGAAACATAATTAACATGAGATGCAGTGGCAAGTATGAGATCCAAAACAAAGAGAAGAGCAGAAATCAAAGTTGTAGCTCTACCTACTACTACATTCCCAAAGCAGAGTGAAGCAGTGTCTATTAGATCCACTTTCAACTCCAGGTCTGTCTGTAGGTATTTTTTATTTTATATCTTACATGTGCAATATGTGTACACGTGCCATGAATATGTGCATTGGCATGCTGTGTAAATTTGCATAGCCATATGTATATGTGCACAAGTGTGGTTGTGTATTTGAAAAAAGGGAGAATGAGAGACATTTGTTTTTCTGACATGCATGTGGAACGGGTATTACCCTAACCGGCTACTCTCCTGCTGGGCTATGCAACTGAGTGCCCCAGAGAAATGAGTCCATTTGGCATGGACAACAGAATCTGATCAAAACAAAAACTGCCTCGATAGCCTATTTATTTCAGTTTGCCTGACCCTCCCCCCATTTTGATTGCTACTGCTTGGAACACAAACAATTTCGGAGTTCCTAGCAGGAGATAAAAGATGCTAAAATTGAGCTTGGAACATTTAATACCATTTTATTACTTCTCAAACCTTTGATTATAACAACCTTTAGTAGGTCAGTGACATTGCAATAAATGAAGCAGGTCTTTCCACAAGATACCAAGATGTATACAAAATGCAGGTAGCCAGATTTTAAAATATGTAAGCACAGAAAGATATCAAAGGATCCTTTAAGATGTTCTGAGATTTGTATTGATGGTTAACTCCATACATCAAATAGAATTGCAAATAATTATTTCTCAGAATGCAGTTGTACTGGTGAAATGATGGGTGTGGTGCTTAGGGCTTGTGTTCAGATTTCACTATTACTGTAATTAGTATTAGTATTCAGGAAGGTTCACTTCCAATCTGCAACCCTCAGGGAAGTCTACTCCACTGTCCCTTGGTGTTGGGTTTGGCCATGAAATTTGCTTTGGCCAATGAAATGTAGCTAACAAACCCACTGAATGTATGTTTAATGGGCTCATTCCTAACATCGTTTCTTATAGCTATGAAATTACAAGCATGATTTATGCTTGTTTTGTAAATACATAATAAATGTGCTAATCTCTTATTACCTAAAATCATCTACTAATCAATAACTGATTTGGTCTGAAGCTTTGAGAAATTGAATTAATTAATGTACACAGCTCCATAAACAGTCCAAACCTCATTGACTTCTAATGGTACACAATGGAAGAGCTTAGGACATTTGTCACATACATTTAACTCTCAAGCTCAAATGGGCGAATGCTATTATTCCACATGCATAGATGCCAATTTACAACTTAAGAGACTTTAGTCCTTTTTAATCTACTGATTGTTAGGGAAGATGAGCTCAAATAGACCTTCTTTTACAGTACATGCCAAGTTCACTATCTAGGTCTAGAATCCAAGGGCAGCTAAGTGAAAAGAGATCAACAACCAATTTAATGAGGAAGGACAGAGTGTCAATGTGAACACAGGACTTGGAGAGGGTTTGAATTTCTGTGCTACAGTATGTTATAATGATATAAACTGATCTGATAATCAAGTCACCAACACTATTTAAAATTATCTTGAAAAAGTCATTCTTAAACTATACAGAATCTCAGAAAACATTGCTTTTCAGTATTTCTTAGCTTTCTTACATTCTGTGTGAGGAACAGATAAATATTAAAGTTATAATGTTGCACTTGTTTATTCTGGCTTTGAAAAAAGACCCCTCTCAATTTACTAAAGGTAAATTGGTCTTCCATTTAAAAAATCACATTTCAGATATAAATTTTTAATATGTCTATTTTTCTTTCAGTCTTTATATTTTTATTAGAAATGGGCTGTAAGTGCCAAAAATGTATTGTTTTTCATTAAAAGTAAACATTTAAATTCTTTAACCATAATCACTCAGAATAAATCAGATGCTTTTAACCCACTATCCCGCATTTCAAAGGTCTTTCCTGTTTTTTACCTTTTGATTGTAGGGTGTCTAGATTCTTCCTCTCCTTCTTTTCCCATCCATCCTGCATCCTTATTCTTTCCCTTCCCCTGCCTTGCTCCTCTCCCTCTCTTCCCTCTTCATTTCTTTGCCAGATTTTGATTCGTTATTATGGAGATCTTCATGTTTTATGAAGATTTAATTAACTTAAATGAATTATAATTTAATGCAATATGGATCAATTTTTAAAGGCATGCATTTATTTCTAAATACAAATAAAGATAGAAGAAAATCACGAAGCATAATCCTTCAATAAGACTAGTGATATTAAGAAACAAAACACTTATACATAACTTTAAACTTCTCAGAAAAATGCTAATGAAAAGCGACCCTGGACAACTCTCTTCATGTTACATTTTTTTCCTATAAGCCTTCCAGAAAAAAACAATGCACACAATCTAATCTTTTCCACTGGGCTCCTCTCATCTCTTCATTTACATAAAACACTGATCATGTTATATTTTCTGCAGTGTGGCCTTTTCATATTCTATATAAATGTAATGTATACACACTTCATTATTTTAAGTATTAATATTAGTACATAGATTATTATATTTTAATAATTTTAATGCATATTTACAATATATATTTAATGTATATCAGTGATCATTCCACAACAATATATATCACTATCTTATTGCATAGATATGAATATACTATACTTTTCTTTGACCAGACCAGTATTGGTAGACAGGATTGGTAGATGTTTCTATACTGTTTCTATACTGTTTATTTTACAAATGGCTGCAGTGAATATTCTTGTGCTTAAATCTTGGCAAAATTTTGTGAACATTTCCCTAAGATAAACTCTTTATGGATTTCTGGATCTAATATATGAACATCTTTAGATTTCATAGATGTTGCAAACTTGCCTTCTGAAAAAGTGAGAGCAATCTGGGACCCAATTAGCAGGGCATGAAAATGTTTTCTCCATAGTCTCCTAGCATTAAATATCCTCAAACATTCCAGGGAGAAAAATGGATAAGTTCTTCCTGTTCTGATTAGTATTACATTATGAGCGAGGTTACTTTTCTTTCCTCTTTCTTTGGTTCTCTGTTTTTGGTTTTACTAATTTTTCTTTTCAGTTGTTTATTTTGTTTCCTTATTAACTTTTAAGTATTCTTCATACATTAAGAAAATTAAACTTCTTTGTGCAATATGTTGCAAATATTTTCTCCTGGATTGTCATTTGTCTGTATTTTCTTTAGGATTTTTCTTTAAGATTAAATCAATATTAAATATTTCAGGTTTTAAAAATGGGATGCCAAGATAACTGGACAATTTATTAACTTATCAGAGTTGTGTTTTGGGGTGAGATTTCTGTATGACATTTGGAAAATGGTTGGCCCATTAGATCATCAATTCAGCAAATTTTAACCTTTTTTCTTGGGTTATGTTTTCTTTCATTTTTGTCTTTTACATGCTTATTTACTTGCTTCCTTCCTGCGTTTTCTCTGTTATGGCTTAAATGTGTGGGTTTTTTTTTTGTTGTTGTTGTTTTGGGTGATGAGCATGGCATGTACATCCTACTTCTGACCAGTATCTGTAGTCCTCTAGGAGCTGCCTACAGGAAGCATTTTCTTTTGGAAGTTTTCTTGGGGAGGATTAAAGCAGCCCAAACATCTACTTATGTGTTGAATTTCTCAAGTGTGGAACATATCTCACAGTCACCCAGGTTCACCCCACTTTGCACTATTGCCTGTCATCTTGCAGGGGAGCTCTTTGAGGGTTTGAAATTTTTTTTCCCCAATTCAATATAAGACTCAAACTTTTCAAGAGAAAGACTTAGTCTGGGAACTTTTCTATTCTCTTTTGCTTTTTTCTTTCATCTTTTCAAACTGAAAAGCGACCAACTCTGCAGACTCCAGGGGGAAGGCATTAGGGGAGAAGTTCCTTCATGGAAGGAGGGGTCTGGGGTGGCACCTCTTCCCTCTGCTTCATGCTCACACTAAGGTCTTGCTTTACGTATTTTCTCTTGTTTTCTTTTTGATGAAATTTCTGGTTGTGTGTGTGTGTGTGTGTGTATTTGAAGTTTTTGTTAAAGACAATTAGTTCTAGGCATTTGTTATTGGTTTGCCTCTCCTTTTCCATTTTCTTCCCAGTAGGAGATACTGAAATGGAGAATGAGAGCCAGGTTTTCCTGTCTCTCTGGGGAAAGGAGGAATAAAAGGTGTTCATGGCTGAATTTATGCTCTTGGGAAATTCCCCTGGGCTGCTCCTCTACTAGTTGAAGAAGTAAGTGGTGACTTATTCAGGATTATTTCTGAGCCTGCAAAGATAGGAAATGGGTTGGGACAATACGAGGTTCATTCCTTTTTCATTTCTGGAAAGTGCCTTTCCTTTGCTGGTTACCAGCCCTTTCTTTTGTTTGATAACTGTACTTTCGTTGATGTTTTCTTTTTGCCTCTCTTTCTTCGTGTTGTTATTTTTGGAGGCGAGTGAGGTTTTGAAATGTGACACCACCTTAAGCCCAGTATCAGTTGTGCATTCTCGATTCTGGTTATTGCTATGGGTGTCACATGTCCCTGGCCTTTGCCAACAGTTGGTTTCAAGAATACCCTCGCCCCCCCCCATCCCCCACCCTGCCAAACAAAACAAAAGAAAATAAAACTGGAGATTAAACCAGGGGTATTCTATCACTGAGTTACTCCCCTAGCCCTTCTTAAGACAGGTCTTGCTAAATTGCTAAGACTAGCCTTGAACTTGTGATCCTGCCTCAACCTCCCATGTCAAGAGTATTTTTTGAATGGATTTAATAGATTGAATGTTTGTTCCCTGTCCCCACATTCATATGTTGAAGCCCCAACCTCCAATGTTATGGTACTTAAGGCCGTTATGAAAATGAAGTTAAATGGGACCATATGGATGGGACCGTAACAGGGCATGTTCATTCTCTCTCTCTCTTTCTCTCTCTCTCTCTCTCTCTCTCTCTCTCTCTCTCTCTCTCTCTCTCTCTCTCTCTCTCTCTTTCTCTCAGGACCAAGTGAGAAAGCAAACTGCCTATGAAACAGGGAGTAGGCCCTAGCAGATAGCAAATCAACTAGCACTTTGATCTTGGATTTCCAACCTCCAGAACTGAGAAACCAATTCTTGTTGTTTAGCTAGTCAATTAAGTATTAATCATGGTAACCCAAGCAAACTGATACACTTCATTTACACTTAGTCCGTGGTCTTTGAGACAAAAGTACAATGAAATTTTAAACCATTTGTTGTTCGGCCATTTTGCCTCCAAAAGTCTCAGTTCTAAAGCTGCTACTTGACCACTGTACCTCTGTCATTTGGACAAACACTGTAGACTTCTGTGACTCCCTTTGCCCTATCAGATTGAAAGGTTAAAAGAGATTGGAATGTAAAGGATCAGATTTAAGATCAAGTTCTGTTTTCCTGGAACCTGAAACTCCTGTAGAAGTTAAAAACAATTCCCGGAAATGCTCACTAGATGTATGTTGAAATCTCCTCTGACTATCTGGCTGCTCTAAGAAAACACCCCCTCCCAGAAACCGTGCAGTTCAGCACGTACACCCCTCAGGGCTCAGACCAATCAGTTCAAATGTACACCTTTCTTTGTACTGACCAATCACCCCTACCTGACCTGTCCCCGCCAGTGAATGTGCTAATCATGTTTTAGAGTTGTTATTTGATTTGTGCGATGATTTGCTATGCTGTATGCAAAGTCCCTGCCCTTTCCAAGAAATGTGTATAAGCTCTGCTTAAGTTGTACTCGGGGCTCTCTGCTCTATTCAAGTGAGCTCTGAGCCCCAGCATGCTGGACCCCCAATAAACCCTTTGCTGTTGCATGAGACAGTCTCTTGGTGGTCTTTTCCTCCGACGTTCGCCCGACCTTTACAAGATAATGAATGATTAAGCTGACATACTTGTGGAAAATCTGTGTGTTTCTACAAAAGACCCTTCCCAGGGCAGCACACCTCTTCATGTATCAATTGGGAATATTCTACCCTAATCAAAACCCAAAGCTCCCCTTAGAAGATGAAAGGCAGGATGGTAGTGAGGGGTGGGCACGAGACCCCAATATGAATAAATTCTTTAATCAGACGACATGCTTTCCTCTGGTCCCTTTTTAGAATGGCTGGGAAATGCTGGAGTTTTTGTCAGAATGGCAGTCGATTCTTCTCTACAGGGAAACCCAATATTGAAGGAGAAAAGAATAAAAAGTCCACCAGATATTTCAGAGCCTATTGGTGTGTGGCGACACAAAATGCGTGAGGCACACCGCTGCCCTCCTGGAGTTCACCAGCTAGCCCAGAGAGGAAGTCATCAACCAACTGACTGGGGGCTGGAGGGGTGTTCTGTGAGCTGCAGAGGCAGAAAGCACTGTGAGCCCTCTTTTCTGTGGGAGGTAAAAAAAAAACCTTAGGCCATGGGGGATAAAGTTCAAACTAGAAGACATTTTCAACCGTTTCACACCCATGCCAACCATTTAGATAAGTAGAAAGACCTCCTGCTTATAAAGTATCTGGAGAACTCAGTTCTTAACATCTTCAACCAGATCCCCTTGGGCCTGGCCCTTTGTACCCCTCCTTGTCCTCCATACTATGTTGTCCTCCCTCCCTGGAAGTTTAAAGGTAGTGTTGGCCTCTCTGTGAGTGGTCACGACCCCTGAAGCCCTCCCAGGTATTGTCACGTTTGGCTTCCCAGAGCTGGATTCTGATCACCTCCCACACATGGGTTTTTTTCTTTCCCTTTTCCAGGCCCCAATTAAGCATCCGATTCTCACTCAGCCTCATTATGCATCCCCCATCCCCAGGGCTTGGCAGGAATGAGGACTGTAAGGAGGCCTTCTCTGCTGGGGGCTGCCAGAGCTCTTCTCAGATCAGGGTCTTTACAGCAGGAATAATACAAATTGGTGTCTTTAAAACTCCCCCCTCCCCCCACACCATCACACACCCTTTGTGGCTTTTGTTTCTTTACTGCAACCAGCAAAATCTATGCACAGCAGGGTCCTGGGGAACAGAGATTTTTTTTTTCTTTTTTTAACAAGAGTAGTCTCTTGATTCTTTTACCCTAATAGGGCTTTACTACATAAGGAGTCGCACAGGGGACAACTTTGGTCTTTTCAATGGTTCTTTACATGAACTCTTTCATAAGAGAAGAATTTACTGATAGAAATAACCAAAACTAAATCCTCAGAAACTATATACACACTTATGGCTCTGTAAAGAAGGCACCTCTGCTGCTTGGGTTGAGACCCTGAATGATTACAGCTAAAGCTCTTCAATCAGAGATAATTTAATTCTCTTCCTTTTTAATTATGCTCTTGTTTCCATTTGATTTTTGCCCTTTTTATGGTATTATATCTTTCCGAAACAGCGTAATTTGTTACAAACATTTAATAAAACCTAGCACATTACCGAATCCACGATCAAGGCACTACAAATCTATACCCAGAAAGAAAACTGCATCTGTGGAATAACATGCAGGTTCAGAGAAGCACGAGAGGAAGGCTATCTGGGGGCCCTGAACTGGAAGTAAGTGTGTTCAGTTCTGCTAAAGCTAATTCCATCTTTGGTCACAGCCCCTCAACACCAATTCTTTCAGCTTCAAAGAAAAATGATAGAATTTTTCCTACTAGGAGACATTTTCAAACACACCTGGTATTAAACTGAAGCCCGCTGTTCACACAGCTTCTCATCACAAAGTCCCATCACAGATACTGGGATCTTAATCTTTCAATTTCTTTGAATTTAACCATTTGTATGACTTCTGACAGTTTTAGCACCACCAGAGCAAACACTTAAATGTATACACACACACACACACACACCTCTGAAACACTATCTAGGCCACATTCACTAAGCACATAACAAATTTTTCTTAGAAGGCTTTCTCTAAAGAGAATTCAGTTACCTGTGAGGAATTATGTTTGCCAAGGCCTTCCTCTCTGTTTTAGATTATAATCTTATGAACCAGTGTTCATGTTGTCTTTCTTTGTCTGAATAAGAATGCTTCCCTTGAGAAATATTTTTCTTCCCTTGACTGTTTTTCAGTTCAACCAAGCACCTGGACAAGTGTGAACCCTGGACCCTAGAGAAGTATCCCAGCTGCCCCAGACCACCCAGTGATGAGGCTGAGACCAAAAGTTCTCCCAGCTCCACTATCAGCCCACACTAGTGACAGTGGGGAGATGGATGGCCCTGCAGAAGCAGATGAAATGGGGTTAAAATCTGGGAGATAGCACCCCTCCCCCAATTCTTTCATAGACCTACCTGGTCAATTCTAATCCTTTTGACAGCAGTGGATTCAAATGCCTTTCATGTCTCCAAGATGTAGTAGGGGAAATAGAGTCAAGTTTAAACTGATTCACAATGAGGAGGGTAAGGTCCTGTTATATCAGGAATGTCTCTATGGACTGCAGTAGTAGATATGGTCCACAGTGGTACACTGACATTCTCCCCTCCACAGGGCTGCATCACACAGACCACATCTCTCTGTCAGGTTAGGATTAAATCTGGGTGGTTTGCTTCTGCTTTTTAAAATAAGTTTCACTCTGTACACCCTGGAAATCTAGGTTAATGTCACTGTAGAACTCGTACCACTGTGCCAGGAAACAGATACTACAAATGAGGCTTTATGGCTTCCTTGGAAAAACCGAGGGTCTGAAGACCCAGGAATAAAGGTGGTTGTCAATACAGAGCAGAAGGATCTGTGATGTTCTCCACCTGTCCAGGACCCAGGACCAGCCCCTCTCAGAACTGACCGTCCTGGGCTGCTCACTGCCCTCCCAGAACCCTGTAGTGTTGAGCATCTTAACTGGTCTGTTCCTTTGAGCTTGATCAACTTCTAAGCTGGATTTTGATTTTGTCTTGATTGCATGTCTTCAGGTACCCTGGTCTCTCCCACAGTCATGAATCTTTACTTGCTCTAGGATTTTGACAATGAAGGGATGCTTAGCCCTCTGTTTGGGATTTTGCCTCTCAGACTGTCATGGATACTTCTAGTAGTTGTCAAGCTGATTTCATTCTCTGTGTGAAAACAGCATCTTGGATGAGAGAATGGGCTCTGGCAGTACTAAATAATGGGCCCCGCACCTGCTTTATCTCTTGACATTTAATCTCTTGTTCTAGGAGACAATTCAGGAAACTCTCCCATAATAGAAAAAAAAATAGCATCCAGAATTTTCCTTTCAGCCACAGAAATCTTAATCCTTTTTTTTTTCATGTATTTTTACCAAACTAGAGATCCTGTCACATAACCTCTTCAGTAAGATAACAATTCACCTTTGAGGAGGAGGCAATCCAATTTTGATTTATTGATCACAGGACACAATGCTTTTCTAAAAGAATAAAGTGAAAAAGCATAGACCAATCCATATGTGATTGTCAAATAAAAGCCTGAAAACCAGGCTTTTTAAAAGGGGGGAAAAACTCAACAGGCTTCATTTCTTTCTTTTTATAGAATTAGAGAGAGATTTTTCCTTGTTAAAAAAAAAAGTTTGAAAATTCAAAATGCCGCAAGAGACAGGAACATCTCCTTTGCCCTGATCTTCCTTTGGGCATATGGGAAGTATTATACAAAATTTTCCCTTCAATTTCAGCTTTCAGGTTTTGTTGCATATAATCTGCTTACTACTTAGCTCTTTTCAATAGAGCATTGTTTTGGTGTCATTGTAAACCTTGGAGAAAGAAAGATGACAGTTTTCATATAGCAGGATGTATCCTTCATTATTGTTTTTTTCTCTTTAAAAGTTCTTCTTAGTTATATACAATACCAGGATACACCCTGACATAATCAGAAAAGCATGGAAAGCAACCAGCTCCTGATTCTGTCTCCCAGCACTCCCCTCACCCCAGCTTCGCTCTCTCCACTCCACTGATTCCTCTTCAATCCATTTACAGTTTACTTTTTTTTTTTTTTTTTTAATTAGCGTCCTGTGAACCCAGCATGCCACATCTGTGCATGCACATAGGAAAGTTTGGTTAGATTTGGTCACTGTTCTCTCCTTTTCCCATCCCTCCGCCCTCTTCCTGAATTCCTTTTGTTGTAGACTTCATTTTTAAGAGACAAATATGCGGTGGCTTGTGTGCATGTGTATACAAGCACATGCCTTGGAAGAAAGGAAAGGAATACTTTCTTTTTAGAAATGTAACGTAAATTTAAATTCTGTAAAAGAAAGGTTTTATCAATTTTGTGGCTACATTGTTACTACTGTATTTTATGGACTTGAAGACACTTTTCCTCCACTTCTTCACATAGTATGGGGTGGGGGCTGGAGTCCAGATGAATTGAACCATCAATTGCTTCACAACTGCTGGATTGAAGCCAAGTTTACACACAGGATTTGCATTTACTTTTTAGTGACTGGACAGCATTACCAATTCCAGATCACTTAAATTACATTTCCTGAGATTTCTAGGGACCACACTAGTAGTATGAATTCAAGACACAAATCTTCATGATTAGCTCTAGCTGTGGTCTTAATTCTTAAGGAAGACGTGTGATAAAACTGCTGTTCATCAATGGCAACATTAAGACACCCAACTCTCCTCGTTTTGTGGAGTAGGTATTGTTGATGTCTAGGCCATCTCACCTCTGGGCCCACCTCTGAGCCCCTGTGTGGCTGCATGACAGTGTTCTTATACTGAGAGTTTTCCTCTCAATGCCCATAATTCTTGCATCTCTCTGTGTCCACTAGTATCATCAGGGTAGCTTGTTTAGCCAGTGGAGAGGACAGCCCAGGCATCCTGAGCACATGCACAACTGAGAATCATTTGCTCTTCCACCAATGAGGAAAGGGAGTCATTGGCTCACACCCCGATTTCCCTATCCACGATGAGGCAACTCTGAGGTGTGTTCTACATGGTTCATTAAAGGGTCCTCAGTGGAACTGAGCTGCCATTGCTCACAGGGATAGTCTTCCTATTATCTGCTTCACTCCCTCACTTATGTTTCCTGAGAATGTCTTCCAGGTAAACCATCTGGGTCCAAGGTCTGCTTTAGGTGGGACATACTAAAGCACTGTCCCTTATATGGAGCTCTCTGTTCTGAGATTTTCTTTCTCTTTCATACAATTGAAGGTCTCTCAATTTTACTAGCACACATTATTAATAGAAAAATTAAACTTCTGGGATAACATAAACATGTTGAATATGCAAAGTGAATCATCAGTAGCCTTTCCCCTAAAAATCAATATCAAGTTTTAAATAACTTTAATGTTCCGTCTACCCGGATTCAATTAAGCTAAGTTGACAGATGCATGCATCATATTTGGGGTCTTGGGTATTATCATACAGTTTACAAGCCATTATAGAAAATAATGGACAGATAGTTTTATTCTGGTAGTTATTTTACCCTTTAGAAAAGCTATGTGTTTCAAGGTTTTTCAAAGAAGCTAATTAGTGAAATGGGAGCCTTACTGATCCACCTAATTTCTTCTAAAGCAACTCATATCTGCATTGGACTCAGAATGATTACAAAATACAGACTTCCAACTTCTTAATAGTATTGGATAGGAATCTGTGGTTGGTAGGACCCGATATTCTGCATTTTAATAAACTGCCTTGGTCATCATTGTCCACATGGAAGCTTGAGAGTCATCTGCTTACTGACTGTTTCTCACTAAAAATGCAACTTAAAAGATTCCTACACCTCTTCTAGTATGTATGTGTAATGTATCAACTACAAGAAATTGTATTTGTAGCACAAAGCTATAGCAACATTAAAAAATGAAACCTTGAAAACAGCATTATCTAAATAACATGACTCTTGAAAAATAGAAGGGTATTGGGGGAGGCAGGAGGGGAGTGTAAGAGGAGGTATTGAAGAGTAAAATTGGTGGAATTATGTAATATGCATGTACCAATGGGCCACAATAAAACTCACCACTGCATATAATTAAGTGCACCACTTAAAAATAACATGACTCTTCTTTTTGCCAAAGATTATAATACCCGTAATTCCAGACAGAAAATTTGGAAAAGCACTTTATTCATTCATTCATTTAATCTACAACTTCTTATAAATAATTTCCTATAGCTTGTTAGATTCATCCATTTTTATAATCATACAATCTAACTCAATATAAAGGATTGTCAAATCATGGTGGAAAGCATGAATTTGAGCTGTGCATTTTGATTCTGCTACTTACTGGCCAATTATGGTTGTGTTATTGAACCTCAATGTGATTCAGGGTCCTAATAAAACAACCCCCCCCTAAAAAACCCCAGCTACCTCATAGGTAAGTGACATATAGAATGAGGCACTTTGGGCACTTAGTGGTGTATTTGGCCCTTTATAAACAGTTATAAGAAGGTATTTCAGTATTGACCAAACTCATTACCCATCATGTCAGGGAAAGATACAGAGAACACAGGCAGTAGTGATGCTCCTGGGTTCTGGAGCCAGATTTGTCTGGTTTCAGGCTTGGGTCTCCCATTGGCTGTTAAATGCTGAACAGGTGACACCACCTGTATCTCACTGCATACCTCTGCTTCCCTTTGGCATCTGTATGCTTTATTCTTCAATAAACCCATTGCTCTCCTGTCTACATATCATTTTCGGAGAACTTACCCTACACAGAAGCTGTGTGAATGTGTTTTTTAGGATGGGAGCAGAAGCAGTATGCTGTTATTCTGAGGGGGTAATCAGCACAGCTGGAGGGAAGGCAATAGCTGACGAAGCAGATCCAGGACAGAATGGGATCATGAGATCATTGAAGTCTTGGGCAAGGGGCAGACTGGGGAAGAGAGTTTTGCTGCTCCTATTCTATGCACATGAATTATTGCAACTTGCTGAGGCTAATACTTATTTTCATCCCTGTGAAGGGTGTTGTCATAATTTAAGTGAACGTCCTCCCAGCTTATTACTTTTGATTAGAAATTAGCCCACCAGAATGAGTCATGGCAGAAGCGTTGACAGGAATAGAGGACTGATTCATCCAGTGGATGATTAAGCTACTGGGACAGCTTTGTTAACCTACCAACATCAGTAAACTTCATTTTTCTGTTTTCTAAACAATGTAATTTGATTACATTTCAAGTACTGTACTTCGTTATTCCTACTAATTATGTAAATTATGTATGTAAATTAATATGGAAGGAAAATAGACTTTTGTTTGTGAAAAAGGTGGACAGACCAACCAGAGCTGGGCTTTGAGTTGATTTTTCTGGTGATGGGAAGGGATTCCTTCCCCCAGTCCCACCTATTCATGGTATCCGTCTTATAGTCAGTGTCAAAGGTCTTGGCTGCAGTTAAGGTCCAGTAGTTTACTAAGGCAGAGTGAAGTTGGTAGACTTAATAATGAATTTTAGTCAAAGTATGATATAATCAATGTCTTCCTCTATCAGTAACCTCTGAGCCCAAGTGTCTATTAAGTCATTCCGCATTTGTTACCTAGCAGAGATTCTCTGGGCATCTACCCCATGCCAAACTATGGCTAACAAAGAAAGAATATATGTATAAGATTAAGTCTCTGGCCTATACAGACTTGTGTAACTAAAATTCAAAGGGATTAAGAATTATTCTGGGATGTAGAGGGTATCTAACCAATTTTAGGGGAATGGGTAGAATTAAGAAGTGGTTTCAGGGAGATATTTTCTGAACAAAATATTACATACTGGCTGAGCCTTGAAAGATGATTGGCAGTGGCAGAAGAATCATGGGAGGAACAGCAAGCACAAAGGTCCAGAGAAGAGGGTACACAGCCCAACAAAGGATCAGCCAGTTGTCATTGTAGTAGTTCAGGATGGATGGAGTTTAGAGCTCAGCATGTGTGTGTGTGTGTGCGGGGGTGTCAAACTATGAAGCCAGAGAAACAACAGGGACAAGCCCTAGAGGAATAGGAATGCCATATGAAAGCCTGTGATACCCCTGAAAGTTTCAGTCAGTATGTAGCATATCAGACTAGCACTTTAGGAAGGTTAGTCTGACTGCTGAGGGAGAATGAATTTAAGGCAGAGAGACTAAAAGTAGGAAAAACAGGATGGAAGCACTTTTCTTGCTGTGCACAAAACTGGGCAATTTCTCAGCTTCTTAAGTAGTTAGGCAAGGACTCATGACAGCGCAGCAGCCAATGGACTATGATCAGAAGAGAGAAGTGCTACTTCTGGGAACGGCACCTTAAACACGCTCTGGTATGGACTCCATGTTCCCTGCCTGCTGTCCTCTGCCAGGCCCTGGGCAGGGGTTCTCAAACTTGACTGAGCATTGGAACCACCCGGACAGCTTGTAAAAACACATTTCTGCATCTTATCCCAGAGCCTGCTATTCAGCCAGTCTTTGGGGGACCTGGCAATTTGCACGTTTGAGTTACCAGGTGATGCTACTGCTTCTGACCCAGGAACTGGTTACATTTTAGAACCCAAGGTCTTAAGAAAGGCACAATTATAAGATATATGAGACTGTGTGGAGCAGTTTCTCCTTCCCCCACTCAGAACCACTTGGGATTGTGAAGTGAGCAAGAAATACTCTTTTTTCTTACCTTAAATTATTTATATGTGGAGGTTAGTTGCTCCTGCTGTTTGAGTACTATATACAAGAGGCACTAGTAGAAGACACATGTCAGAAAAAGTCCTAATGTGTGTGACTGTCCACATAGTGTGTGTATGGTCGAGTTATGTTTATCAGAACTAGATGGAATACAAGGGTGTTGAGGCTCACCTGCCCTTCCCCTCTGTATCTGCCCTACGCCAGGACTTGCTCTGCCTGTTCAGATGTACCATGAGCAATTGTTTAGTACATGGCTTAGCAGAGGAAATACCAAACTAAGTCTCCTAAGCTGGGAGTTCTCTTTAATATCCTGAAAGTACCCAAAGTGTTACATGAAATAAGTTTTTCAAGAAATACTGATTATAAGGAAATTAATGTGTCAAAGAGACACATGTTCTTATAGCACTATTCATAATTCAAGAAAATGAAATCAATTATCCATCAGTGGATGAGTGGATAAAGAAAATGTGGTATATACACAATGGAGTAGTATTAAGCCTTAAAAAAAAAAAAGAATGAAATCCTGTCATTTGTGGCAACATGGGTAAGCCAGGAGAATAGTAAATAAAATAAGGCAGGCACGGAAAGAAAAAAACTGTGTGATCTCACTCAAATGTAGAATCTAAAACAGTTGATCTTATAGAAATACAGAGTAGAATAGTGGTTACCAGTAACCAGGGAGTGTAGCAGAGAAGGGGAATAGGATGCGGTTGGTCAATAGGAATAAATTTACAATTCGAAAACAGGAATCAGTGTGTCTATAGTACTGTAGGGTGACTAGAATTAATAACAGTATGTTGTATATTTCAAAATACCTAAAAGAGGATTTTGAATATTCTCAGTATAAAGAGATGACAAATGTGGCAATGGATATGCTAATTATCCTGATATGATCATTACCCATTGTATACCTGTATTAAAACACTCCATTGTAACCCTTAAATGTGTAAAATTATTTGCAAATTTAAAATAAAACTTAAAGAAAGGCTATTAGTCATCTTGGTGATGTGTTAGTAGACTCAAGTACGCAGGGGGTGAATGAAGGTGATTGTCAGCATCCTCTGCATGGGCTGCCCCTTCCACAACATTCAGCCTGTCCCCACCCCAAGGCAGCTAACTCAATGCTGCTCACTCAACAGGTCTCAGCTTAGCCATCACTTCCATCAGCACAGATACTCAGATGAAATTCTGCTGGTTGCCCTTGTACCATCCTTTGCATTATTTAAAATAATCTATATTGATATATGTATCTTACTATTTACAACCGATTACCCTAAGTTAGCTTGCTTCTTTTCAATTTTCCAAATTTTGGTTCTCTTTGCATTCTTGTAAGACAGCATTTGACTCAACGGTTAACCAATGAATCCTGTGGCCTACTTCTATGACTCATTAAAGTAGTTGATGAGTGATGCTGAGACAGTGTCTGGCCCTCAGAATGTGTCAGTGATCTTGGAATTTGATTTATTGTTCTACTGAAGAGATGAAAATGAAAAAAATATCCTCAAGGAAGACTTTTTAAGCCAAAGAGCAGAAGGTTTAATATCAACACAGCAGAGACCTGAAGCAAGAGTAAGACTTTGTAATTGATAATGGAATGACTAGATAATGAAGGAATAGAGAAAATAAGTCATAAATACAGGAAACTCAGCCACAAAGGAAAACATGGTGGCTTGAGTGGGGAGGCAATCATGGTAACCATTGGCTTTCAAGACAATAAAGATTTGTATACGCTTGAAGTCCCAAGGGAAAGAACTATGCACGATGCTGGAAAATTGGAAATAATTGAGGAGAGAGTTTTGAATGATAAAAAATACAAAGGAACTCAGATGCAATATGAAGAGTAGTTCTTGGAAAGATGTCCAGAAACGAGTTGAGGAAGGAGCATATGTCTGGTTAAAGTCAATTTTGATGGACAAGATAATTTCCATCTTGGTGTGTTTGCCTTTGATGACCTTCATTTTCTCTGGAAAATGGGAGACAGGATCACTTTCAAGGAGAGAGGATTCGGAGACTAATCAAAGAGAAAATGGAGGAAAGTTTGGAATAGCTACAGTGTAAAGAGTATGTTTAGGCATTCAAAAAAAAAAATAGATGATTCAGTCACAGGAGCTATTAACACAGCACATCAGTAACATTATTTTTCATCCTAAGGAAAAAAGGGGCCATGCACATTTCCAGCAACAGAAGCTTGGTGTTTCTCTGAACTAGAACATGAATTGATGGTCTCACTGTTATATTTCTTTGACAGCCAATTCTAGGCACTTAATTTCTCTACATCTTAACTCTCCTTTGTACTCTTCCTCAGAGGGCTTCCCCTGGTCATTTCATAATATTCAATCTTTAATATTTTTAGTATTTTACTTTCTGTGATTCATATTCTCCATCACTCAAGTGATATGAACTTGGTGAAGAAGCCTAGGGCCTTTCCATGTTAGCTTAGGAAACATCTATGGAACACCAATAGGCGCCAGAAGTTGTGGGAGATGACGGGAAGTTAACTACGAATTCAACATTATTCCTGTCTCAGAATGTAGGAGACAGACTCACAAATAGATCATTTCAGCACCATGTGGCTGAGGCTGTCATGGAGGCAAAAGTCTTATGATCTTCAGTGACTAGATTAATGGCATTTATTCTCCCTCCAAATATTTTGTGAGAACCCATTATGTGTCCCGTAATGTGAGCCTTTGACAATATGGTGGTAGGGTCTTAATAAAACAGTGTGGTGCAATATGGAGAAGGAAAAGGAGTTCTTTAGCTTGAATGATTGAGGAAGGGTTCACCTAGGAGGGGAACTTCAAACTGAGACCTGAGTGAAGAATCAGTTACACAAACATTTAGGAACAGATGTTTCCCTGCAGGGGTCACCTCCTATAAAATGGCCCAAAGTCTTAGATTAGCCCTTGGCATGCTCAAGAAGCAGAAAAGAGATGAGGATGACAAGAGAGTGGTTGGGAAGAAGGAGAAAGGTGGAAGAGTGACACAGCAAGGAATTTTTTTTATTCTAATCCTGTGATGTGATATCTGAACAGTTATCACCTTAGCTCTAGGAATTCTACCAGTTCTATAAGGAATATAAAACGTCTCAAAATACCCTTTGCAACACAACTAAAAAATAATTGATGGTGAGTATGGTTCACTCACTCAACAATGATGTATTGTGCGTACTCTGAGTGTTAAATACTCTTGTAGGTCCTGAGGACACAGCAGTCAAAGAGAAAAGATCCTTGCAGTCATAGAGCTTATATTTGAGGATGTGTCGAGGCAAGCATTTCAGGTAAAGGAGTAGGAGGTGTCAGAAGTATGCTTATCTTTGCTTTTTGTCACAAAAATTATATGAGTGGATTAAAGGAAACTAGTGTCAGGAGGGGGGAAAAACTGTCAAAAAAAGCAGGGTGCAGGTCAAGATTGTGTGTCCCATCATATAGACTGCGATTATATTCTACATGAGACTGGAAGTCACTGGACCATTTTGAGGAGAATTAAAAAATTCTTATTTTGTAGAAGAATCACTCCGGTTGTGGTTAAAAAAAAAAAAAAAAGCAAAACTTCCCCCCAAATGAAGTTGGAGAATCAATCAGGTGAGTATGGCAATAGTTGATGTGAAAGGTGGTTTTGACTGAGGTAGGAATAGAGGAGATGGGAGATGTGGCCACATTTGAATATATTTTGAAATTAGACTAATAGGGCTTGGTAATAAATTAGACTGAGAGTTTGATATAATGAGAAAAGTCAAAGACAACTTCAACAATTGGGATTTGACCATCAAGGACAACAGAAATACCATTTGCTCAGAAGAGGAAGACAAAGAATCGCAGATGGGGAATCAGGTATTAAAAGCTCAGTTTTGAAAGGTTAGATTGGAGAGGACGATAAGATACCCAAGTGGAGACATTTACTTAAAAATCCTAGGATCCAGAGGAGATATCACAAATTAAGATCAGATTTGGGAGTTAGCAGTTCTTAATCTGTTTAGGTAGGCAACCAACCTATTTTTACTTTGAATCATATGAAGTGACATTATGGGTTTTTTTTTTTTTAAGAGGAGGAAGAGAAAAAGTAGAGGCAAGGAGGCAAGTGGTTGGGAAAGAAATCTAAAATAAGAACCCAAGAAAACTATTTTAATCTTGATTATTCACTAAATTTCTATGCAAAAATGGAAAAGTCATCTGTCTTTAGTTTCTTCATTTGCAGAACAAATAGGTGGGATAGGATAATCTCTGTGTTCCTTCCCATCTGTGAACTAAAGATGAAAAAGCAATAGCCACAACATGTAAATGACAATTATAAATAAATAAGAAAAAGTGAGTATTCTATTAGAAATATAAAGGGTATTAACATATAATTTTCCAAGGAGAGGATAAAAATAGCAATGAAGAAACAAAAATAGCTCTGGCACTTCAATAGTATTGCTGCTGAGATTTTTTAAAAAATATATGATGATAATAATAATATATTTTTAAAAGTTCAACAAGAAATATAAAAAGTTTATATAAATGAAAAATATAAATACTATGGAAGATTTATGAGAGATGAGGAAGGAATACTCACTTTTAAGATGGGCTAAATTTAACAAATACCTATTGGGTTACTTTGTTTTGGTAGGAAAAAAAACAAAGGAATTGTCGAATTTGGAAAAATAAACTCTCAAAATATACAGGAAGCTTCTGAAATTCTATAAAGTGAGCTCAATCAACACACAGCTCTTTTTGTTTAAAGGGATAAACAAAGCTATAATATAACATAGGATCAGGACTGGGTGAGAAAGTTTAGTAACGAGTAACTGGCTAGAACTCTCCGTCAATTAATTCTTCAAGTAACCACTGTCTTATTATCTACAGAGATGGAAGAAACAGAAAAACCTTGGGTAGGCACCATTGATATTAAATTATTTATGTTTTTTTTTTTTTGTACCAGGTATTGAACCCAGGGGCACTGAACCACACCCTTAATCCATTTTATCTTCATCTTTTGAGACAGAATCTCTCCAAGATACTTTGGGCCTAAGTTGCTGAGGCTGGCTTTGAATTTGCAATCCTCCTGCCTCCAGAGCCAGTGGGATATAGGTGTGCACCACCATGCCTGGCCTAAACTACTTAGGATATTACTTCTGGAAAGAGAGTTTCAACTTGGTACATACTTATTACATAGTGTTTAAGCTGCATTTATATAGTCTCCTTAGTCTTAATGATTGAATCAACTAAGTTACTTTATTACAATGTAGCTTAATAAAAATAACTAAATGGTGTCTAAACATGCAGACAAATTCTTTCTCCTTGGTCTTCAAGGGCTAAACATATGGCTGAAAATATCATATGCACATGGGTACACACACACACACACACACACACACACACACCCTTTGAAGGACTAAAGTATTATTTCCTACTGAAAGAAAGATGGGCAACTTAAGAGTAAGCATGATCACTTTCCAGCTTCTGTTTCCCTCTCACCTTTCTATAGTGAGAAGATGAGAAGACTCAGTTTTATGGATTATCAGAGTACTCTACCCATTCCAGAAGGCAGGCACACAAGGAACTCCAAAGGTGGATCCCTAGTTACCTTGGGAGGTGAGGGCAGGATCTTTACTTGGCCAGAGGGAAACCTGCCCCAGTAGAAATCCCCCATGAAAGGACTGGGCATCAAATACCAGAGCAGATGCTTCATCCGGGAAAAAAAGGCCAGAGGTGGGAAAGGGGACATGGCCCAGAGATATTTGACTTGCTGCCCTGCTATTTTTCTTGGCCTCTGTTGAACCCAGATGGTGATCAGCGTTTTCCCTAGCATACAGACTTTATAGGAGAAGAGTTACATAGCAATTGAGTGGAACGGAAAAAATCTGATCTAGGTATCCACAAACTCAAGACACAACCTCTCCTGGTGTATTTATCACAACATGTCTTCTAACCTATGGACCACGGTATTAGGCCATTAATGCTTTCTTTCCTACCAAAAGTTGCCATTTATTGAGAATCTTTTGGAATTAGAGTATATATCGTCAAATAGTAGTAAAATTTGCATACACTAGAGGCAGACCTCTTTTAAAGCTGAGTAGCGGTGGTAGAAAAAATTTATGAAATCTCAGAGAAACATTGTTATTTCCAGCGCTAAAAGAAAGTGCCAAGTTCTGAGATTGAATGGGAATTTTGAGTCAGTGCATCCTCTTCCTCATTTTGCAGATCCTATGGAAGTTAAATGACAGTTAAAGGTGTAGATCTATCTAATGGTAAGTTCAATCACAATGGGAGTCTTCCGTTCCATTCCTCTCGTCAAATCAGTGATCTATCTAGAGTCTATCTCAATATATTCTTCTCAGAACATCTTAAATTCACTTGGTGCATAGAACAAACCATCTGCTAAAGCTTTCTGGCACTAATAGGATGCCATTACTTACAGTTACAGCCAGAGAATCTGCAAGGTGGTAAATTGGAATGCCACTCTGTGGATTCTCCATAAATATGTCTCTTTCTCTCTCTCTTTCCCTGGAGTGATACAAAACTTAAGAAACTTTAAATATAGCAACATTTGGTAGCCCATTTATTACTAAAATAGAAAGACTTGTCCATGGAGAATCAAAGTGCTGCCAACTAGGCATTTAACACTGCTCCAAAAAAGGGCTTAGCCTATAGCATGCCCATCTGCTCCAGGGAGTATCAACACAATGGCCTTGATTGGGAATGTTCTCCCAAACCATCTCAATTGTATTTTTTAATCTGTAACTTTTATGAGATACAGGTATAAGTTAAACTTCAGAGGTACAGATCTTTTAATTATCCCAGACTAACCCATGATGGGACAGCTTGTCCCATCTCTAGATTTAGTTTTTCTGTTGGGTATACACTCATATTTAAACTACATGGATTGTGCTACCATATTCATCTGTCTTAGATGGAGTATCGGCTCTTGCAAAGACTAATCTAATGAATAATCTATCTATATCTGCATATCTCACTAATGCCACTATTTTCTTCTTAGATTTTGGTAGCCAACTTAATTTTCTATTGGTTACCTTTAGATCTAATTAATGTACCTAAAGGGTACACATTCTCTAACCTCTCCTTTAGCTTTTCTATGACATTACATTTGGTTATTCCACAAAGAATAACCATAGAAACAGGTGTACAGCTGCATTTAAGGTGAGTAACCACGGGAAAACAGTGGAAATCCCCAGAGAGAAAATGGAACCTTATAAGATTCAGGGACCTGCGACAACAGCATAGTAAGAGAAACAAAATATCCTGGCACCTGCCACTCACCTCAGCTCCAAAGGCAGGGGAGGAGAAGTTTCCCTTCTGCAGTAGTAAGGGTTAAAAAGATAGTTCCAGAAAATTCTATCAGCACAGATATGAGCTAAGCCTAGCTAATATAATGTTTCATAACTCTCATAGGCTACACTTAAGTAACCTGAAATCTGCACAGTATCCTTGCTTTGGAAAAGGATCTCACATTGTCTCATAGTGAATATCCTTCCAGGGTGCAACAACCAGGAACCATCTTCAGAAGGGACCCATTGTCTGAATTTGAATTGCTCTGGGGGTCAGAACCACTGTATATTCCTATCTCTGGGAAACCACAGACATTCTACTGCACTGGTTCAATGGATAGCTGCCTTGTGAACCAAACTTGGACCAGCAGAGTGATTGACTCAAATCAACTGAGTCCCTTAACTATAGGGAAAGGGTGTTGTAACATACAGTGGAAAACAGGGCACATCTGACCCTCTGAGACCTGAGGCCAGTCATGTGTGGATTTTTCCCTGATGCCAAGGACAGAAGGATAGATGCCCATGCAGTTTCTGCCACTATTCCTACCCCAGTGCTATGCACAGGTGTCTGTCACTAATAGGATGGGACAAGAAGTCCATGGTTCCACAGGGGTATGCTGTGGCAGCTGTGAACAACAGTTGTGATAGTGTGTGCTTTCACTGGGGCACGCAGTCTAAGTAAATCCAGAGAGAAACTGTGCCTTGTGCCAGTCAGGTGCTGCTCTTGCTCATTCCTATGGGCACTCAGCTGAAAGAGGAGGTATGGGGAGAAAAGCCCTGTCCAACACCTGCCCTTGCATGCACTCAAAGAAAATTCCAAGAAGAATTTTTGTCTGGCTCTGGCTATGACCCACTCCCTAGTGGGCATTATAGCTGAAAGAGGGCAGCAGGAGAAACTTCCATGATGTGAACACGTCCCTATGTGCATTCAACCAAAGGAGGCCCAGAGAGGAATTTTGCCCAGCTCCCAACACATGCAGCTCCCACTTGCTTTGTGGTGGGTGCTATAGCTAAGTCAGATAGAAAAAAGTCTCTGCCATCACTGTCCCCAGGCAAAAATGGCTGGGGTGGGGGGCTGAGATCTTGCTTCTGGATGGACACTCACAGAATAGCAGCTGAGAGAAACACTACAGTTCTCACTACCAGCGCTAACTGCCCTCACACCTTGCCTGACCACATATTGCTGTTAGGACTGGGTGTGAGTATCATAAAAGGGGTACTGTGATTCCAGTCACCTCCTCTTTACATGCAGGACCTGGCACTGTGCCACTGGTTGGAGGACAAGTGCTTCAGGCCCTTTACTAGTACAAGAGCAGCCAGTGCAAGAGATCCCATTACAAATAACAGAGCCAATAAAATACCTGGGAATCGATCTAACAAAAGAGTTAAAGAACTCTACAATGAAAACTACAGAACACTATAAAGAAAGAAATTGTAGAAAACCTCAGAAGATGGAAAGATCTCCCATGCATCTGGACAGGCAGAATTAATATTGTCAAAATGGCCATACTACCAAAAGCGTTATACCGATCTAATGCAATTCCTATTAAAATCCCAATGACATTCTTTCTAGAAATAGATAAAGCAGTCACAAAATTTATTTGGAAAATTAAGAGACCCAAAATAGCTAAAGCAATCCTTAGCAAGAAAAGTGAAGCAGGAGGCATTACAATACCAGACCTTAAACTATACTACAGAGGTATAGTAACAAAAACAGCATGAGCATGATATTGGCACCAAAATAGACTTGTAAACCAATGGTACAAAATAGAGGACACAGAGACAAACCCACATAAATACAGTTGTCTCATACTAGACAATGGTGCCAAAAAACATTCACTGGAGAAAAGATAGCCTATTCAACAAATGGTGCTAGCAAAACTGGAAATCCATATGTAGCAAAATGAAATTAAACCTCTGTCTCTCACCATGCACAAAAATTGACTCAAAGTGGATCGAAGACTTAGGCATTAGAACAGAGAACCTATGCCTAAGAGAAGAAAAAATAGGCCGAAATCTTCACCATGTTACCCTAGGATCTGACTTCCTTAACAAGACTCCTAAAATGCAAGAAGTAAAATCAAGAAGCAATAAATGGGATGGATTCAAATTAAAAGGCTTCTTCTCAGCAAAGGAAACAATTAATAATGTGAGGAGAAAGTCTACAGATTGGGAGAAAATCTTTACCACATGCACCTCTGATAAAGTATTAATCTCTAGGATACATAAGGAACTCAAACAACAACAACAACAACAACAACAAAATAACCCAATCAATAAACAAGTTAAGGAACTGAACTGACACTTCACAGAAGAAGAAATACAATTGATCAACAAATATATGAAAAAGTGTTCAACATCTCTAGCAATTAGAGAAATGCAAATCAAAACTACTCTAAGATTTCATCTCACTCCCATCAGAAAGGCAATCATCAAGAATACAGGCAACAATAAATATTGGCAAGGATGTGGTGAAAAAGGTACACTCATATATTGCTGGGACTACAAAGTGGTGCAACCACTATGGAAAGCAGTATGGAGATTCCTCAGAAAATTGAGAATGGAACCACCATTTTTTTTTATTGATTGTTCAAAACATTACAGAGCTCATGATAAATCATCTCTCATACATTTGACTCAATTGGGTTTTGAACTCCCATTTCTACCCCAAATACAGATTGCAGAATCACATCTGTTACATACTCACATTTTTACACAATGGCATATTAGTGAGTGTTGTATTCTGCTATCTTTCCTATCCCCTACTATCCCCCCTCCCCTCCCCTCCCATCTTCTCTCTCTGCCTCCTCTGCTGTTGTTCAATTCTCTCCCTTTTTCCCCCTCCCCCTTGCCCCTTATAACCTCTTATAATTTTGTGTATCATTGAAGGTCTCCTACCATTTCCATAGGCTTTCCCTTCTCTCTCCCTTTCTCTCCCCCCATTCGTCTTTGTTTACTGTTATTCTTTTCCTCATGCTCTTCCTTCCTGTTCTGTTCTTAGTTGCTCTCTTTATATCAAAGAAGACATTTGGCATTTGTTTTTTAGGGCTTGACCCAGCTATCCCACTCCTTGTTATACCCAAAGGATTTAAAATCAGTATACTATAGAGACACAGTCACATCAATGTTTATAGCAGCTCAATTCACAATAGCTAGACTATGGAACCAACCTAGGTGTCCCTCAATAGATGAATGGATAAGGAAAATATAGTATACATACTCAATGGAATATTACTCAGCTTTAAAGAAAAGTGAAATTATGACATTTGCCAGTAAATGGTTGGAGTTGGAGAATATCATGCTAAGTGAAATAAGCCAATTCCACAAAACCAAAGGCCAAATGTTTTCTCTAATATGCAGATGCTAATTCACCATAAGGTGGGGGACACTACGGAAAAATAGCGTTACCTTAGATAAGGTAGAGGGAAGTGATGGGAGGAGAGGGGAGGGGTTGGGGGGATGGGAAAGATAGTAGAACGAAACAGACATTATTACTGTATGTATATACGTAACTACATGACCAATATGATTCTGAAACATGTACACTCAGAAAAATGAGAAATTATATCCCATCTATGTATGATATAGCAAAGCAAATAATACATTCTACTGTCATGTAAAACTAATTTAAAAAATTTTTAAAAAGAATGCCTGAGGAATTAACCCATTATCCTATAAAGGCATAAATGCCATTGTAGGAGTAGACACACAGTATGTACCCCACACTCTCCACTGTCAACACCATATCATGTGAAACTGCTAGAGATAGCATGGTAACTCCAACACGGTATTCATTAATCATAAACTCACGAATCACAGACAAAGAAATTAAGTATTGATTTCAGACAAAAGAAACTAAAAAGTATAAATGAAGAAAGCATTCAAGAACTTTGGGATACCATGAGAGAACAAATATTTGCTTCAGTGGAATATCCAAAGCCAAGGAGATAAAGGCTAACGGCATAGAAAACCTATTCAATGAAACAATAGCAGAAAAATTCCCTAGTCTTGGAGAAAACATAGGTGGCTTTGAGAACCCCCAAAAGACACTACAAGATGTTCAACATGACATGTTGCAGTCACACTATCAAAATTATAAAGATATTTTAAAACCTTCAAAAAATAGGACCGTTAGAGTACATTTCCATCCCAAAGCTGCAGAATATATAGAATATGAGCTTTTCTCTAAAATAGACCATATATTAGACCATAAAATGAGTCTTACATTTAAAAAAATTTATATCATATCCTGTTTCTCTTCTGATTACAATAGAATAAAACTAGACATTAATAAGGAAATTTTATAAAATATACAAATACATGAAGACTACACATTCTCTAAACAGTGAGTCATTGAGGAAATTAGAAGGAAAATTTTAAGAATTTCTTAGAAGAAATGAAAATGGAAACATCATAACAAAGCTTGTAGAATGCAGCAAAAGCAGTACTCTGTGGTAAATTTATAGTAATGAGTGCCTACATGAAAAAAAAAATAGAAGGATTTCAAATAAACAACCTAATGATACATCTCAAGGCTTAAAAGAGCAATAACAAACCAACTCCCAAATCATTGGTAGAAAGGTCAGAGCAGAAATAAATGGATATTAAAAAAATGCAAGATATGAATAAAACAAAGATTTTGTTCTTTGAAAAGATAATCAAAATTGACAAATCTTAAGAGTAACCAAAAAAAAAAGACCTAAATAAATAAAATTAGAGATGAAAGAGGGGACATGGAAATTAAAAATATGAGAATTATTTTGAAAAACTATGTGCTAACAACTTGAAAAACCTAAAAGAATTAGGCAAATTTCTGGACACATGACCTGCTAATATTGAACCATGAAGAAATAAAAACTCAATTCATCTGATAACATGTAAAAAGATTGAACTAGTAATACAAAGACTTCAACAAAGAAAAGCTCAAGACTGATTGGCTTTACTACTTAATTTTACAAAACTTTTAAAGAACTACAAACAACAGTGATTCTTGAACTATTCAATAGAATTGAAAGAGAGGAAATTCTTCCAAATTCCCACTTTCTATGAGGCCAGTGTTACTCTGTTACCAAACTTTACCAGCATATAACAAAGACATAAAAGAGAATAGATTAAAAATATTCAAAAAAATTCTAGCAAATCAAATTCAGTGACATATCAAAAAGATCAGACTTCATAATCAAGTTAGTTTCATTTCAGGGATGCAGAATGATTCAACATATATTATGTGTATTGATTTACATATCAACAGAAAACCATTTGGTCATCTGAATGAATTAGGTATAGAAGGAACATATCTAAACATAATTAAGTCTGCATGTGATAAACCCACAACCAATATCATAGTGAATGGGGCATGATGAAAGTTTTTTTTTCTCTAAGATCAGGAACAAGACAAAGTTGTCTACTGGCACTAATCTTATGGAGTATACTACTAGAAGTTCTAGTCAGAGCAATGAGGCAAGAAAAATAAAACACAAATAGGAAAAGAGGACATCAAATTATCCCTGTTTGCAGATGATGACTGCATATGTAGAAAAACCTAAAGACTATACCCAAAGAGTATTAGAACTAATAAATGGATTCAGTAATCAGATATAAAATAAACATTTAAATTGGTAGCTTTTCTATACACCGCTAGGGAAGAAATTGTGAAAGCAATCCCATTCAAAACAGATACCAAAAAAAAAAAAAAAAGGAAAAAAACCAAGGAGTGAAAGACTGCTATCAATTAAAATTTCAAAATATCAATGAAAGAAATTGGACACTAAAAATATAGAAACACCTTCCATGTTCATGTATTATGGGAATATTGCTCAAATATGCATATTACCCAAATCAATATACAGATTCACTGTAATCCCAACCAAAATACAAATAACATTCTTTGAAGAAGTAGAAAAAGCAATCCTAAAATTCATATGTAAGCACAAAGACCTCAAATACCTAAAGTAATTTTGAGCAGAAGAACAAAGCTGGAGACATTGCAATAGCTGATCTGTCAAGACAAACTAATGAGTCATAGTAACAGAATGATATTGGCATTTAAAAAAAACAAAACAAAACAGATACATGGACCAATGTGTCAAAACAGAAATCCCCGAAATAAAGTCACACATCTACACCCAACAGATTCTTGATAAAGTTACCAAAAACATATGTTAGAGACGGGACATCCTCGTCAACAAATGGTGCTAGGAAAAGTGAATATCCACGTGTAGGAGATTGAAACTTGAATTCTACTCCTCACCCTGTACAAAAACCAACTTAAAATGAATCAAAGACCTAAATGTTAACATCTGAAACTACTTCAGAATATTAGTATAGGCAATGATTTTCTAGATAGGACCCACAAACACAGGAACCAAAAGCGAAGCTTAGCAATAATACGCCCAAATAATGTAGACAAACATAAAACTAAGAAATAGCATTTGTATAAAGGACTGTAATTTGACATAAAAATAATATTTCGTTATGCTTTATTCCTCAATACCACATTTCCTGTGTAGCTAGTGACTGTTTCAGCCAGTTGGAAGTCCAAAGGCCAATGCCACCCCTGCATAAAGGGGTACAGCAGAGTTTCATACCTTGGCTACACATTGTAAACACCAGGGGGATTTTTTTTTTTAAATCCCAATATCTGCTTCCCACCCCTAAGAGTAGATTATGGCTTGGATAGTAGGATATTTGAAAGCTTCTTGGGTTATTTTTATCATTTATAGTCAACATTGAGAACCACCAATGCAGGGGAAGTACTAGTCAAAAAGGAAAAGAAAATTAAAGTCGTCTTCTTATGGTGCCCTTTCCAAATGTGGAATAAAGGCCAAAGATCCAGAGGAAGAAGGCCTGTAGATAGGTAGAAAAGAAAACCAAAAAATGAGCAGGGGATTTACCCCTCTTCTAATTTGGAATTGAGAGAGTCATCCCTTATCTTCAATAAGCTCAGACAAGCAGTATCTCCATGAGATTAGGCTTAGTTCCTCAGAATCTTATCATGTTGTTGGTGACCAGGAAGTTCCCAGATGACATGAATGGGGGACCCAGAATGCAATTGAGGATGCTGACTTAGTGACTTTGGGTAGCCACCAAGGTGGGGAGCAAATGACCCTGAACAGGATGACCATGGGAAGCTATGCAGACCACGCATGGCGCACCTCCAAGAGACATCACTGATGTAAACTGTGGTCCCTGGAGTTGTGAGATGTTGAGCCTTGATCCTGAGGCTGAAAGGTACGAGAACCACACTCGGGAATCCATCAGTGCACTTGCTCTAGGGCCATCTTTCACTTAGGCTGTCCCCAGATGATGACAAAGCATAGCAGAGATACTAATTTTCCTCAAGGGCATCTGGGTACTTTACAAATCTTTCTCACACTATACACCCAACCTTCCTTCCCTGCCTTCTTCCCTACAGAGTTGCACTTGAAGTGTTTGGGCTGATGTCCATCTTTTTCAGCTCCATTTTCTCTTGCGTGAACATTTCTTTTCATAAATGTCCTGCCTCTCCTAAATAACCCTCATCTTAGCATCTGCTTCTGATAGCACGTTGATGAGCACTCCACACCTTAAAATAAACGGCACCACTCAGAACCATGAGAACCTGCCAGCATTGCAATCTCTGGGTCAGCTCTAGACCACTGGGACTTTGTATTTATTTCAGACAGACAAAAGCCAGTATCTGCCAAGATGGTTTTGTTAATTGCCTCATCCTAGGACAATGGTCACTGTTTTGGCTTCAGGTGGCTTGGTGCCATTTCATCCCATCAGCGACCACTCACGGCCTCCAGAAAAGAAGTGTCACTTGTCAGTGTGTGGTCTCATACTCTCCTTGATCAATAGCAAGAGGGTTACCAGAATTGAATAGGAACACACTTTTTGGGATTCAGAGCACATGACATACTGACCCATCACTAGAGTCCCAGCCTGAGTTTGACCCAAATCATCTTGTTTCCCATGTGGGAGAAGATATTTTGTCCAAAGATTTCTGGGATTATTCTATTCCAGAAACTTTTTCCTCATAGACCCTCAAATGTTTGAAGCACATTTTTACATTTCAAAAAGCACTGGTGGGTTATTAAAGGAGACAATGACATCTGGGGAGAATGTCTTTGGTTTTGATAGGATCATGTAAGACAACGTATTTGAGAGGGTGCAGTATCGGTTATTGGGTTCCTGAGTCTACATCACCTGATGGCCCCCCTCCCCCAAGTTATTCCTGTTACTGAATTTCCAGAATCCACATCATGAAGATTCTAACCAAAAAAGTGACTGTGGGAAAGTGATTGCCAGGGACATCTAAATTTACCCCATTCCCATGAAGGATGGAGGTGATACCATCTCCCAAAGGGATTCTTATACCCCCAAGCTCTCAAAGACCAAGAACTATAATCTAGGTGCAGCATCCCCAGGGAATTTAGGGATGAGCTTCTTGTGAGAATTTTCAGAAACCTCCATATAGCCGAGTACAAAATACTTTAAAAGAGTGTCCAGCCCAGAGCAATTTGAGGTAATAACATTGTGGTATCATAGTGCTATTTTTTTTTTTTACCATTCTCTAGAACTGAGAATGTTCACTTCAGTTATTGTTACAGTGTGGCTATTACAAAAGACAAATTCTAGAGGGAAAGTAAGATTAAAAATGGTAAGGCAATGTACCCTTCTTTCATATTCATTCCCTTGGCCTCTGTGACTGATCTTTGGCATATATAAAGATAAGAGGTGAGTATCTATAGAGTTTTGTACCCAGCACAAAATGTCACAAGATGCTGATTCTATGGTAGCTCTGCATCCATGATCCTTTGAAGGTTAACCCTCTGCAGTTAGGCTAGGCGGGGCTGTCTGGGTGACCCACATATACCAGAACATATATCACAACCCCAGCTAGCTCTCCTGTCCCTCCTCCTTTCTCAGGTATGGTTTTCATAATAATTAATAATAGTGATGTTTAAGACTCCAGTTATTAGAAGCAGCGCATTATGAAACAAGACTATTAACACTAGCATTTAAAATCAAGTACAGTAGGAGCAAAACTGGACTTCTGCCATTATCATGTAAGATCGAACCCATCGGGAATGGCGTGGAAGGATGAGTTCTCATTGTCTCTCTCAGCATTTCTTCTAGGTACTGATTTTTTTTTTTAAGTTCTTCTGTCCTCAACCCAGTTCTTCTCTGAGAACATGGGTCATTTGGGGATGCAGAGTTTCTAGGTAGGATAGATGGTGGAGAAAAATGATACAGAGCAACACAGAGGTGTTATTTCAGTCTCCTGCCTCCATAATAGGCCACGATTCCAATGCAAACAGTTGGAGTAAGTTCTAGTAAATATAAAGCCACATAACAAGGAGTATGATTAAGGGGATTCATGTAAAATGTTAAAGTTTTAAATCTCCAAGCTGACAGGTAGCTCTTTCCAGGCTCCCATCTCTCCGTTTTGCTGAGTTTCTATACAAATGTCAACCATGAAGATCACATCATAATATATGCTGCAGCATTTACTATTTGGAGCCCAAGTAAGAATAAAGTCAGTGGGAACACATTGATCCACCTCCACTAATGTTTTATTCTGTAAGTTAATAGGGTTTTTTTTCCCCCCACGCATCAGATTTTGGGGCTGTTTGCATGGCGCCTGTCATTTCTTATGGAGACAGAGCCAGTAGTGACAGATACATTCCCATGACAGACCACATGTACCAGAAGCCACAGACTGGAGGGAGCTTTTCTTGACTAACTGCATCCCTTCAATGAGACCTCCTGCCATCTAAGACATCGGCAGCCAAAGGAAGACTACTGGGCACATTAGAGAGTGTAAGTAGCATGGCTATGTGACACCCTCATGGTTCACATAGTGTCTGTAAGGACTAACAGATCAACTGAGTAATTGTAAGGCAGGAGGTAATTCAGTCTTCTTATAGTGCTTAGGTTTCTTAGTGTTTATCATGTAAATGTAGTCTGAAGCTTCTGTGTAGAGTAAAACCCACAATCAACATTCACTGATCATTTATTTTATGACTGGCACTATTTATTAAACTTTACACACATTAAAATCACATAATCCCTATAAATAACCTTCAGTGGTAGGTGGTATTTTTATCCCATTTACAGATAAAGAAACAAAGTTAAACAACATGTTCAAGGCTCCTTAGAGAAGAGCCTGCCTGCACACCCAGGAAGTCTGGCTTCAATCAGGTTGGTTCTTAGCTTCACTGTTAGGACACTTCTTCCCTGTATCTAAGGAGAAATTTATACACAGACTTGCCAGAGCCTGAGAAACTGCTTTTAAAAATAAATCTCTAGTCTTTGACTAGATAAGTAAAGGTCTGGATCATTGTGTGCAGTGCTATACCCATAATTTCAAAAAAATTTGAAAAAAGAATTTGGAAAATCTGGCTTACATAAAAATACGGTTAAAACAATGAAACGTTCAAAGACCATGTAATATGAGAGGTGTTTGGTATAGTGAGAATGAATTAAATGACTAGCCAGAAGATGACACAGGGTGGCTATAAGACTCCGTCTTCTAATACTCAAGGGGCTCTTGCCATATAGCCAGGTTCATTTCAGTTCACTTTGCAGGGCACAACTGGGATGGATCCGCAAAGGCATAGAATAATGGGAGGAGAGTAGATGATATTATTTTGTAAAGTTTCAAAATATTAGTAACTAGTCCCAAGAATTTTCTGATTAAACACCAATTGTTTCAAAAACAGAATGAATAAAATTATCCCACCCCAGGCACTATCACAATGGTGAGACTGTTGTATACAGGGAACCAGCCCCCCCGCCCATTACACATATCTTTTGGCAGAGGCTACAGCATCAATCAGCTGAGAAGGAAACCATAGGGCCTCCTGCATCAGAGGGAGAGGTCGAACTAGCTATCCTCCAGGATCAATTCCAAGATTTATAGTTGTGTGAATTGACCACTTCAGAAAGAAGCTAAGTTAATATGCAGCGCATTTCTCCTGGAGTATCAGATTCTATAAGACACAGCCCCTTAGAGGAGCTTATAAGGGAAAAGATGAAAGAATACAGGGTTAGGGTAGAAAGTTAGACAAAAAATGTCAGGTCTTGGCTCCACCTAGCCAGGTACATTTCACTTTGCTTACCCTTAATTTCTGAAACTTCAAATTGGAGAAAAGTTGATACTATTATTTTGAAAAGTTTCAAAATACTAATAACTAGTCTCAAATTTTTTATGATTAAGCACCAATTATTTGGAAAATGAAATAAACCAAAGTTATCCTACCCCTAGCACTAGGGCAATGGTAAAACTGTAAGTTCCACAGAAGATAATTTCTGCACATTCTCTGGACACTCTTTCACAAATTCCCTTACACCTCATTGTTATTTTAAAGTGAAGGTCACATCATTATTTTTTTTTCCTTCATCTTATCCATTCTGTAACAATGCAACTGGTTTCTGTGATTGAGAAATGCCCCTTTCTCTGGGGTAGTCTAATTTCTTTAGGCCTGCCACATTCTAAGTAACAATAGTGCATCTTTATCATTCTTTTATGTACTTTATCGCTTTTCTATGCAAAATTAACATTTATAAAAAGCAGTTATAAAAGACTGAGTTCTTATTTTGTCATACCTATAGGAAACATTCATCCTGCTTACAACCTTTCATAAGCCAATTTATGCTTCAAACATTATGTCATATTTTGCAGATAACAATAAATTAATTCTTAAGTGTTTGGAGTCTGCCTACCAAGCCAACTCTACATCACCCCGCTGCTGAAAACATATTTATGTTTTAACAGGAATTTTCATTTAAGTTGTAATCGTACTGTCCTCTAAAGGTGGAGCAATATATATAAAATCTTCAGTGTAACTGCATCTCTATATCTATGCATCACTGCTCAAAGAAATTGATTAGTGCATTGAAGACAAAAATAAAAGTTATTTTCCTCAAAGGTTGGTTTTAGTTCCTCTTATCTGAAAAAGGCGGTTGGGTTGGGGATTTACAAAAAGTAATTCCCCTTTTTACTCAAGCCTTAGTAATGAGAAAGGAGACATTAGAACACACTTAATCATCCTGTTACCCAACACCTGGGACTCAGGGGCTGGCACTGGAATGCATGGGGAAAATACACATCCCACCATTCTAACACCCCGCAGACGATCTGCACTTCACATACTTAAGCTTTACTCTACTCTGTTTCAATGAAAAATGGAGTTTAATTTTGTCTCAAAAACTTGCCTTCTCCCATATAGGGTGGTAAAGGACTTAAGCTACAGAGCTGGAAAACGTGGCTATTCAGAACTCTAGGGAGTTTCCCATCACTCAAAAGGTAAGGCACAAATCCATCGCACAGTTAATTAATTTAGCCTTCATATCAACTGTTCTGAACTACAAAGAAAGCTTACCCAGCTAGTTTCCAACAACCAAAGGATAAAAAGCAGGATGAAAAGGCTAAGAGATTTAGCAAACAAACTGCTGGCCATTTGGGAGTAACTTAAGGCTACCCAAAGAGCACCCCCTGATTCGAGTCAATTAAAAGGAACCAAACACTGACCTGCTGAAGAGAGAGGGAGCTTAAATACCCCACCTACCCAATAAAGGTCCAAAGAGTCCCAAAGCCCTGGAGGCCTCATGAATATTCTGAGAACTTAAATGCCTAAGAGAAGAGGGATGAGGGGAAGAGAGAGGTCTTTGCTTCTAAATAATACTGGCTCTCCTGTGGCTATGCACAGCCTTCCAGGATTTGCTTTTCAAGCTCTTTATTGAAATTGCTCAGGTCTTTAACTGATCTCCCGTGAGGACTCAAAAGCCTTAAGCTAATTACACTTGGCTGAGATATGCTTGATGAGATGGGAAAAACATAAAGCTTTTTGAAAGGGTGAAAAATCTCTAACCATCTGCTGGTGGTGTTGCTAAAGAACAATAGGGGAGAAGAGAGAGGGCATCTAGCCAGAGTGGAAAGGTACAGGATTTCTTGAATTACTGGGTCAATGAGATGATGACTGCTTGGAATGTCGGGAAAAGGCTAGCCAAACCAGCTTAGAGACCTAAGTGACAACCACAGTGCTTAGTGAATAAGCAAGGCCAAAGACTGACACCCCAGAGAGGACAAACTTGGAGGAAGAGAGAGAGAATTAGGTCAGCTTGGTTGAGAAAAGCATTTGATTAGAAATCACAGGTAGTTTATGGAAAGGAGAGAAAAGAATGTGAAGTTGGAATTCCATTTCAGAGCAACCTCTGTGCTTTTCTTTCTGGTTGCCTTTGGTCCTCAAAGGCCGGGGCAGATGGAGCCCTGGTGAAGTGTGTTCCCTCTGATGCCAGGGAGACGGTTGCTTCTGTTATACTTGGCAATCCAGGTGAACAGCCTGCGTTTAGCTTTCAAATCAATGCCCCAGGTGTTGATTCAATATGGCAAACAGCTTATGTGTATTGCTCTAAAAACCCTGTTCAGCTCCTATTTTTTTCTTCTTTTTAAAAATAACTAATCCCCTCAAATTCAGCTGAGAAAATGTTAGATTTTTGGAAGACAAACTGATTTAAATCAGAGAGGGGACTGATGAAATCTAAGTTTTATTTTTACTTGTACAGGGTAACTCCTGCAAAGCTGAACGAGTTATGTCTCATATTCTATTTCTATTCTCTTTTAAACCTGTGCAGAAAGAATGCCATTTTCTTTCTCATTACTCCTCTTTGTCTCTGCATCTGAAAATGATGGGATTCCTCTGCACCCCTCTCCCCATTTTCCCTTTCCCTTTATTTCCTATTCACTGAAACCAGGAAAGAAAATTGCTTTGGTAATAAATATGTTTTTGAATAAACAACTCAAATATATACTCTGGATGATCCTGGAGTGTCCTAGGGCAGTGAATAAACATAGCCCTTAGTTTGCACTCTCTTCACTAAGTTATTACGGTTTTTAACAAGTGTGTTCCCTTTATCAAGTCACCTGCCACCGAGGGAGGGATAGACTGTGTATGCCCTAGATCAGAAAGTGGAAAACTGTAGGGACAGAGGGTTGGAAGCCACTGATCTCACACACAGTGTGGACTCAACTCAGTAACAAGTTCATCCCCATCCTTATCCTGTGGTAAGGTACCCATGTGCCCAAATGTCCAGCACCCACTTGCAGGTACTAATAGTTCACCGCCAAGCTAAAGGAGAATCTCCTTTTGCAGTGCCTAAAGTGAGTCAGCTGGTTTGGATAATGCATGAGGGCTTTTTCAATGTTTCTCCAGATGTAGTCCCTGGACCAGCAGCAGCATCTAGGAACTTGTTAAAATGTAAAACTCTTGACTGACACTGCTTCTAGGACTACTAAATCAAAAACTTGAGGGATGGGGACCAGCAATCTATGCTCAAACAAGGCCTCAGGTAATTTGGAAAACCTGGTGGAGCTTATGTTACTGGTAGAGAAGGGGTATTAGGCAGCCTATTGCCAGAAAGGTCTGACTATGAGTCAAAGTTCTTTTTGCATTTTCTATTATTTTCACTAGCTTGTGTCTAAGATATATGAATGTAAACTTCTTAGAATGACACAAGAAATGCATGAAAAAAATTATACATGGGCCAAGCTTCAAGGAAGTCTTAATAGTCTAAATAAGAAACCAAACCAGGGCTGGCGGTGCAGCTCAGTGACAGAGTGCTTGCCTAGCATGTGTGAGGCACTGGGTTTGATTCTTAGTACCACATATAAATAAATAAAAAGTAATAAAGGTCCATCATCAACTAAAATATATTTTTTTAAAAAAGAAACCAAACCATAGAAATTATTACATAAGGGATTTACTTGGGGTAGAACTCAGGAATTTGCATTTCTAGCTAAGTTCCTAGATGATACTGATACTGTTGGTCCAAGTAACACATTTAGAAAGCTACTGCTTACATAAATTTGTTTTCACTACTATATACTTTAACTCCTCCTTAATAGTATTTGTCTCTATATACAATATATTATACAGTGGTGTGTGTGTGTGTGTGTGTGTGTGTGTGTATTTTTTAATCTATTTGTGTTCAGGTCCAACCCCAGTGCCCTGTACACATACATGCTGGGTAGTGTGTGTGTGTGTGTGTGTGTGTGTGTGTGAGAGAGAGAGAGAGAGAGAGAGAGAGAGAGAGAGAGAGAGAGAGAGAGAGAGAGAGAGAGAGAATTTTGTTGAAAGTGCAATTAAGGTGACTGAGAAGAAGGTAACTCTTCCACCTCTTTTGTCAGTCATTTTTGCTTTGTTCAGATACCTCATCATCAACCAAGATAAGGTAGTGAGAAAAGTCTAAGAAGGAATGTTTTGAATTTAGATGCAAAATACTAGGAGTGGTGTTGTTGTTCCAAACATGTCAACAATAGTAGCTTCACCATCAGCCTGGCACTTTTTAGAACAGATTCCCAAACCCACCAAAACCAACTGTATCAATCTCTGGGGATGGCACACAGGAATCTGTATTTCAAATACTAAACTCTTGGACATACCTATGTTTGAAAGCCATTGTACAGTTTGTGGTTAGTTTAGCCGTAACTACTAGAAAGCTCTTAGGATCAACATCCGCACTCCAATTTTGTGGTATTACAGTCAGAGAGAGGCAAATTTGGAAAGTTTGCTAGGTATAAATTTATATATTCTCCATTTTCAAAAGTATTGGTTTGATGTTTTATTATTTGTTCCAGACCAGAAAATTGAAACCAGTTTTCTTTCCATGTTTCTCCTGCTCTCTTTTCTTCCTATCATTAATTTCTCCTCCCTTTCTTTATTTCCCTAATAACTTTTCTATTCTTCTCACCTCCTAGACGTATAAGAATTCTATCAGCTTTTACTATGGTCGCAGGAAATAAGTTTAACTGGAGCTAAATTCTAATTGTGTGACTAAGAGAGAGTGACATTACAAAGGGATGTCACAGCAAAAACACTGACTAGTTTAGGATGCATTATAGAAAGGCTAATTTTATAGTAATTCCCAAGTAAAACATAGAAAGATATTGGGTTCTCTTCCCCTCTCCCTCTCAGGAACCTATTGAAACAAGTCTGGAATTTTATCCAGGAGAAACCACAGGGAGAGGTAATATATGATTCTTTTTGCTGCTGTAAATTAACATAGATTTAGTGGCTTAATGTAACACAAACTTATCTTTCAGTTTTGGAGGCCAGAAGTCTGAAATGGGTCTTGGTGGGCACAAATCTAGATGTCGGCTGAGCTGCCTTTCATCTTAATACCGTAGAGAAGAATCCATTTCCTTACCTGTTCCAGTTTCTAGAAACCACCTGGATTCCTTGTCGCATGGCTCTAATCTTCCAACTTCAAAGCTAGCAGCATAGTATTTTCAAATATCAATCTCTCTCTCCCTCTGCTTCCATCAATACTCCTCCTTCCCTGTCTGGCCCTCCTGCTTTTCTTTCTCTCTCTCTTACAGATACACGTGTGATTACATTGGGCACACCTGGACACTTCAGAATTCTCTCCAGAGCCCTAATTTAATCACATCTGCAAACACAACATGTATTATATTCACAGGTTCCAAGAATTAGGATGTTAATGCCTTTGGAGAATTATTATTTGGCCTACTTTAGATAATTAGAAAATAATGGTAAACTTCAATCCCATATTTGATGTCTGGACTGAAATTTTTATTTATCATTTGTGATAAAATCATAAGATATCTTCTTGATATCTTCCTGTGTTGTCAGAGATAACTTAAGGTCTACTTATTGATTATCTCTTAAAGGGTTTGGAGGTATAAAATATACATATTCATATGCTCAGAGAGACACAAATTTTATATTATATATTCAGTCTAGTTTTTATCCTAATAAAAATTAGATCCTATGCAAGTTATATTTTCTGATTGCATAAAGTTTTCTATAATATTTTATAATGGGAAAGACAAGAGTAAGGTAACACAATGAAAAATATTGACTATATTAATTTTTAAAAAATACTCCCTTACCTCGATATTATAGGTTCTAACTTGATATATTATGAACAAAGTAAATCATAATCCTGAATATATATGTGCTATGATTATAAGTGTATGAAACATGAAGAACAGGTGAAGTGAATTTCTACTAATATTTAAGGAACTAATTATAATAATTCAGAAAAAAACATTCTCCTTTGATATGTCTTTAAAAAGACATATCTATGAGGCCTTGGGTTCAACTCCCAGCATTGTCAAATAAAAGGGGCAGAGGTTGAAATATCTGTTTTTCCCCTTTTCTTTCCTATTTCTCTGCAGTTTTTTAAAAACAGTTTCAATTAAAACCAAGGCAAATACTCTATGACAATATCTCCGAGAAATGAACTGAAGTGCTTTTAATATTAAAAGTGTAAGTTCTAACAATAAGATATTTATGGGTTAGAAACATGACTGATAGATCTCAGAATTTCCCTTGAAGATTAACAATGAAATAAAGCAATCACATATAATCAACCCAGACCTTTTGCTATTGTTAAAATGCTTACATTCCTCTTTCCTTTTTTTTTAGATCATTGCAGCAGATGTCATAAAATAAATGTAGTGAAACATTCGAGCAGCAAGTTCCTTAATTGTTTCCATCTTGATTATAAAAACAAATTGAAAGGTAAATCCTCACAGTGAAATAAATGAAAAAAATAATTAACATTCAAAGTACTCCCTATACCACCTGCTCTTTACATACTGTGCTGAAATGAAGGCACCTGATGTATAAAGAGTAATGAAAAGAAATTGAGTTTCCTTCTAGAGCAGAGAGAAAAAGAGCATTTACACTTGAAATCCAAATCAGAATGGGTTATACCTTTGCTATACATAATAAGTACTTTGGAAGGTCTTGCATCTGATGAGTCAAGTGAAATGGTCAAACCTAAATCTACATTCAATAAATATCTCAGCCAAAACATGACCTAATAGTATTTTTTTTTTTTTGGAACTAGGGTTTGAATTCAGGAGCACTCAACCACTGAGCCACATCCCTAGTCCTATTTTGTATTTTATCTAGAGACAGGGCCTCACCGAGTTGCTTATTGCCTTGCCATTGCTGAGGCTAGCTTTGAACTTGTGATCCTCCTGTCTCAGCCTCCCAAAGCTGCTGGGATTACAAGCATGTGCCACCGTGCCTGGCTGATATAATAGTTTTGTGCTATTTATTTACTTTAAATAAAATAGTTTTATTTTATTTAAATAAATGTTGAGCTTCTACTCGAGCCAGTATCTGCATTTGGTTATCTTTTTCAAACTATATACATGTACAATATTTAGGTCTTTACAAAAAATGTACAAATAAACATATTTACACATCCATATTATTCCAATCTCTACTTGCCTAGCCCACTTATGTTATAGATTAGAAGTGCATTTGTTAATTATGTCCCTTAAATGGTCTTTCACTACAAATAGTTATTATTAGGATCTCTACTTTGCAATAAAATATAAGTCTCACTTGTAGTATGCTTAAAAAAAAAAAAAAAAGCCAAGATCAGATTACTGGGAAGTAGATGGAACTAACTCCCTTTTATGAAGAGTGGCCAAAGAAAAGAAAATGTGTTCAAAGAGAACTTAAAACTTTATTTCTAAGAGAGAAAGAGCCAAGTGAAATTAGACTGGCAAGATGATAAAGCCTAGTCAAAGTAAGAGAGCAGGCTTCTGAGTTATAGGGGTTTCCTGATTCTACTTATGGCCAGAAAAGCTTGAGACCCAAGACAGGTTGCTTTGGAACCCTTTTCACAGAGGCTGACGTTAGAGGAAGTTATTTTCTTCCAATCTTTCAGTTTAGGGAGCTCTGCAAACAGAGTGTGCCTACAGAAGGGCATAATGTTGTAGGAATAAATCTGTCTTTCAAGGGAAACATCTCAAGTTCATGCATATGTGTCTATGTGTGTTGCTAAAGACTTCAAAATTTGGGAGCTCTTGAATCAAAATGAGGGAGTTCAGATTCAGGGGAATCTGGGCTGCATTCAGATGTTATAAGTGGGGGCTCAGCAACATTTTTCTGTAAAGATCCAGGTAGTAAATGTTTTAAGCTTTGCATGTTCTCATAAAACTTAATTTATGGGCCCTGAAATTTGGATTTCATGTAATTACATATGAGTCCTCCTATACCAAAGGCCAGGAAAATGCAATAAATGTAATATTTTATGGTCCTTACTGACTAGAGTCTGTGATTTAACATGAAAAACACAAGAATTGATGATGAAACCATATGACTGTCATTGAGCTGCCAGCAAGACTCCAGGTCCACACTCCTTGGGATATAGGAAGTCCTTATATGGTCCCATCCCAGCTTTGGGCTCCTATGTACTTCTGCTTTGAGAACATCCCTACACCACTCTGGCTTTTGTTGACAGCTTGAGTTGTCAAAAGAGAGCAAGAGTGGCTCTATGTTAGCAAAACAGACTTTAAAAAATAGTCATGAAACAAAAGGAGGTCATTATATAATTGTAAAGGGATCAATTAATCAAAGAGATATAACAATGGTAGATTTTTAATTGTCCTGTATGATATTTACCAGTTCTGTACCAAACATCAGAGCATCTAAATATGTAAAAATAAGTCCTAACAGAACTGAAAGGTAAAACAAACAATATGCCAGCAACAGAGAACATTAATACCCCAATGTCAATGATAGCTAGAACATTCAGAAAGAAAGTCAATGGGGGAGATTGTGGGTTTGAACAAACACTGTGGACCAAGTTGATGTGACTGACATACAGAACATTTCATCCCTTAGCAGTGGAGTGCATATTCTCCTCACATCTTTTCTGATCATAATGCTATGAAACTAGAAATCAATAATGGGAAGATTTTTGGAAAATTCACAAAATAAGTGGAAATTAAACAAATGCCCCTGAGCAACCAAATAGGTCAAAGAAAAAGATTTAAAAAAAGAAATAAAAAAATCTTGAGTCACAAATACAAAACTCATAACATATCAAAACTCACAGGATATAACAAAGGTGGTATAAAGAGGGAAATGTAAGGTCATAAGGACCTACATTCTGAAAACAAAAAAGAGAGAGATATTAAACAACCTAATTATACCTCAAGAAACTAGAAAAGAAGAACAAACCAATTTCAATGGTAGAAAAAAAAGAAATAAAGATTAGAGCAGAGATCATTAATCTCTAATGAAATATAAAGAGAATATAGAAACAATAGAAAAGAACAACAAAAATAAAAATTGTTTTTTTAAGTAAAAAAAAAACACACAAGGAATTTATTCAACTAAATAGCAGTGAAATAAATTATCTGGTTTAAAAAGTGGGCAAGGAATCTGAAATGACATTCCTCCAAAGGAGACATACATACAGCCCAGAAGTACATGATAAAGTATTCAATATCACCAATCATCAAGTCAAATCCACCCTGAGATGATATTACAGTTATTATGAATAGCTATTATAAAGATGACACGAGCTAACAAGTATTAGTGTGAAGAGAAGAAACTCTTTATACAGTGTAAGTAGGAAAGTAAATTAGTATCACCATTATGGAAAACAGCATGGAGTTTCCTTAAAAAAATTAAAACTAGTTACCCTATGATCCAGCAATCCCACTTCTGGGCATGTACAAATAAACATATTTACACATCCATATTACTCCAATCTTTACCTGCCTAGCCCACTTATGCTATAGATTAGAAGTGCATTTGTTAGTTCTGTCCCTTAAATGGTCTTTCACTACAAATAGTTATTATTAGGATCTCTAGTTTGCAATAAAATGTAAGTCTCACTTGTAGTGTACAAATAAACATATTTACACATCCATGTGTAGCTCAACAACTGTACTTCCATGTTCATTGTAGCATCATTCATAATAGCCAAGACATGGAAACAATCCACATGTCTATCAGTGGATGAATAAATGGAGAAGATGTGATATATAATAGAACATTATAGAACATACAAACACAGCATGTCATTAAGCTATAACAAAGAAGGAAATCTTGCTATTTGGGACAAGATGGATGCATCTTGAGGGTATATTGCTGAGTCAAATAAGGTAAACAGAGAAAGATAAATAGTATAATTTCATGAGTTCAATCTAAAAAATTCAAAGTCATAGAAACAGTAGAATGGTGGTTCTACTTCAATTACTGAGATTTTTTAAAAAGTCTTAATTCATAAACAATGGTCCATCTTACAATTGATGCATCATAGAAGTGCATCTACATCTCCAATATGTGTATAGTTTAACAGTGTGTGGTATGTGTATGGGTACAGCAAAGTGTATATAGCATAGCTTACAGTATCTATAGGATAGCAGTTATTTGCAGAAAATGATAGAAAGCAAGTAAGCTATAATCTCAGGTATAATTGATGGCTCCTACCCTACCCCAATATTATCTTAGTATTTTAACACAGCCTGTTAAATGTGTCAAATAGTTAACAATGAATAAAGTGAGGTGGATAAAAGGGTAAAAATGTCGATTTTACCTTCAGTGTACTGTTAAGAAAAATTGTCTAAGATTTGACAATGGAAAAAAGACATCCCTGAGTGTCATTTCAATGGAATGCTGGGTATTGTCCATCTTTCTATCTGGAATCATCTGATTCTACAAGAGTATATTATTCCTTTCTATTCACTAGACTGTCTCACACATCTATAGAGGTAGAAGTTAACTTGCAGAAAACTTGTGATAAAGAAAACGAGATTTGTTCAGAGCAATGAAGGTGAATTTTGTCTGGTGGAAAGAAAGGATACATTTTATTGTCCTATGTGATAAAAGTCAGTTCTGAAAATTTTGGTGCTCCTGAATTGTGAGTGTTTGAATGGATATATTCAGAATTCCTAATTGAATATGTACTGGGTATATATCCATATATTCAGAATTCCTAATTAAATATGTACTAGGTATATATACATAAGTATATCCATAAATAAATAGTTAATTTTACATGCATATATATGGGTTACATATATACATATGTCAAATATTATTTTGAATTGATTTTAATATCTTCCTGGTTTCCTCACTAATGAATGATTTAAATAAAATATTTTACATATATTCGTTTTATATTTGTATGGCAGTCATGATTTTCTCTCTCTGAAAATTACAATTTAGCATTTTATAATGTCAGAGGGACTAAACTAAATATAATGAACAAATCACCAAATATTAATAGTGATACTAACTACTTTAGAGGAAGTTAATTTTAAATTCTAGGATGTGAAATGTAGCATATATAAAACAAAATTACGTTTGAATGCAAATAAAAGTTATTGTTTTCATTAGTTTCGATAAGAATTCAGGTAATTTGTGGACAGAGTTGCAGAATTTTAGTGTTTCAGTCAGGGAAAAAAATGTTCAGCATTTGAAGTCAGAATTCCACATTAAGGGAATTTTGGCTTTTGTAAATTACTTTGATAAGCCACATGATTGTAAAAATCATATACTTCAGGACATGACCAGACTGATCTAGACATGAGATGAAGTTTAACTGGAAATGAAACTGAGGGTGGGGAGATTAAAGAGGGGAGGAAATCAAATAAGAGAAGATTCAGGATGTAGCTAGATACTAGAGAGTTATTAGAAGAGATGATCTCTGAAAAGTCTCCAGATGGGGATGGACTAATAATTAATGACAACCTTTGATTTTAACATTCACTTAAGCTCACACACATCTTTGAGTGTGTGGTACTTCAGGAGGGATGTGAGGTGTCCAAGTAGGTGGGACTATCTGAGTGGGCAGCAAAATGAGGACTAGAGACTCTCACGAAATGCAAAGGCCCAAAGTGGGAAGTCACCAGAGGCTGGAACCTGGAGCTCAGGATTGGATGAAACAGAATTCTCAGATATCAAAGGGGACTGTTGATTCCTTCTAACAAGTAAGATGGAGGTTCAGGGCAATATCTTTTCTTGATCTTAAAAGATGCTCAGAGCAAGCTGGAGGATTTGGACAAATTCAAGGGGGCTGAATAACTTCCTTGTGAGGTAGCTACAAGTGAACTTTATTCATATAGTCTAAATTTACATATGTTTATACATATATATGGATATACATATACTTACTATGTGAATCAGTATTATTATAGCAGTGAATAGACTTTGCATTCTTCTGCTAGTTTATAGGTTAGTTACATATTTGTTTGAGGGTGAAACAGAAAGAAGATTAATATTCCAAAAATAAATTTATCCAGGCCCTGTGGCACATGCCTATAATCCCAGATAACTGGAGGCTGACACAAGATTGCAAGTTCAAGGATAGCCTGGGCAATTCAGTGAGACACTGTCTCAAAATTAAGGGGAAAAAAAAAAAAAAGACAGGGGTTGGGCATGCGGCTAAGGTTGTAACTCAATAGTAGAGTGCTCCTGAGTTCAATCCACAACCCCTAGTGCTACTACAATAAATAAATAAATAAATCTAAAAATCATGTTGAAATAATTTAAACATTGTATCTATACTTAGTTCTTACTTTGTACAGTGTAATTTGAGTAAATTGGTTCTATATCGACTTATATTACATACATATAAGATATGTAGAAAATTTAAACATTTTAGCTTAAAATTTAGTAATTTTTATGTTCAGTGTGTTTAACCAATACAGGGAATTTCATTAAACACTTTTAAATATTCATAAAGCACAAACAGGGCCCAGCCTTTTTGATTTAACTTACACCTTAAAACAAACCTTTGTTGACAAATTTCAGCTAAAAAATATGATTAGGAAAGAAGGCCAGAAAAAAAAATCATTTGAAAAGGAAACTGCCCTGGGAAACTAAATAATAGTGCTGCTAATGTGAAAAATGCAGTATTGCTAAAATTGATTTCCTTTAGAAAGATGGGTGATAGTAAGATTTTCTGAAGATGGAAAGTTCTGGTAAGTTAATTTATTACTCAAGATGTGAGATGGTGATGGAAATCAAGCCCAGTTCTGAGCAGAGTTTATTATTCAAATTTGTACAATGTTTTGCATGAATCGAACATATGGCTAAACACTATGATTCTCTGTAGCACTGAACATGGGCTGGATATGAAAGCCCAAATATTATTGATCCTATATATGGCTATGTTGTTGCACAGAGACTGCTTTTCAAAGCTTTGTCAGCGATGCAGGAATCCCATCAATAATGGAAAACACCTAGCACTGTACAGTGGTGTTTTGTAGACAGGATAAATTCTCTAACAGATTTGATTGGTAAGAGAAGAGGAAGAGGCTCATGTACCATGAATTCATGGAAAAATGAAACAGTAGCCAGAGGAGTTATGAGGAAAGATGTTTCCCATGTGAACTAAAGAGATGATGATGGAAATCTAGTCTGGTTCCAGGTTTTGTGTGTAAACCTAATTTAAGCTCAAAGGCATTTCCCTCTTTAAGTACCTTCATGGGATAATTAGCTAACTAATGATGAGTAAATGAGTTCTTATATAAAATATGGTTAATCTGGTTACCTATTTGCCTGGTCTAAGGTACCTCTGCACTTTATAGAATAACATAAATAAAACTGGAAAAAAAACAAGACTTCAGCTCGTAGTGTATTAATAACCCTTGGCTTCCATGTCATCATTCTTGTTTCATGAAGAATGTGATTCTTCAGAATTGCCATTTTGAGCAAACTTAACAAAATTGGAGAATATTAACTGCCTGGTTTATGTCTCTCATAGCTACCTTAAATACATGGATTCTTAGAGGTTAAAGAATTGCCAGCAATCACACAACCAGGGATAAAAGCCATGGCTCTTTGTCCAATGGTCATGCTGGTAAATTGCCAAAACATAAGCCTAATGACACGATAATATACTTGTCATTGGCTTGCCCTTAACTTTTTGCTCATATGCCTGTCTAGATCCATCTATTGCCAAGAAAACCTTAGATCATGATATATCTTAAACCTCCGTCAACATTTTGGTCAGCCTTAGGTAAACAGATAAAATATTGTCATTCTGAATTATGCTTACTGATATACAAAAAAATAATTGGGAATGAATATGTGCATTACATGTAACAGGTGGAGTAAAAGCTCAATGTATATTCATAAGAAAACATAAATGGAAATTTTGCTGTATAATAATAATGCAATGTTGGTCCGGTTGAGATTCCATGTCAAAAATTTCTAAATTCAACTAGAAAAAAAATCTTATGAAAAACATTTGAATGCTAACTGTATATATAGATCTTATACTACAATATGAGACTCCTTTTAGAGAAGATCTCCTGTAATTCTTTCCTATTTGGTTATTAACCTAAAAGATGTTATTCTACTGGATTTATATGTATTGCAGATCCTGCTGGGAAGCATAAAACTGGACTCATTTAGGAAGAGGCGATGTGGCTCTATGAGAAAAGCTACCATATGTGAAACTTCGCTTTATGCCAGTTGAAATTTTTGTATTTTAGGTCTCCCAGGGACATGTCCATTATGCTATTGGGTAATTTTATCAGCGTGAACTTCTGCTGAATATTTTTCCTTCTTTTTAAAATCCATATTTTGGTAGAGCTAACTTCAAAACTTAATGTTGCAACATCTGTGCTCCTACACCTGGGAGCCATAGAAGATGTGTCCTGAAGATTATCTACATTTTCTAATCTTATAAAATGCTGCAAAATCAGAGAAAGAAGTTACACGTTTTTCCTGGTATGGAATTTTTTTTTAAGAAACCATTTTCTTTCTCCTTAGAAAGATTCTCATATTAAAGGAGAACCAATAGTTTTAGAGCTATAAAAACATTTCTACAAATGTAATAGAATACTCATTTTTTTGTTCATAGATAATTCTTAATACATTTGTGCAACTTTCCATTAGGAGACTACTTTGCAAATATACACAGAACCTGGGGCGATAGCCTCAAAATGTTTTTGAAAAAGACTTTATATGAATCAAAAGAAAGCAAAATAAATTTGATTTCTTTGAATTTATTTACTATGCTTCTTTTGCAAATTCACTAATAGCTCAATGACATCATTGCAAATAGAAATTATGGTTTTATTATCATTTCTTAAACAGAAGAGATTGAGATCTTGACAAGGAGAAATTTATAAATGAAAAATTTGCCTCAAACTCCAACTTCTATTATTTGCTCTATCTGTATTAAATAAAATAGGTAATAATGTAGGTTTATAGCCATATCAAAACTTCCTTCATAAGATGGTACTGTCAATCAAAAGTGAAGGACCATTAGTTGCTGAAGGCTGATGTAGACTATGTGAAGTTTTTATGGATTCAAAATACTTAAGAACAATGAATGAATAAACTTGGGAAATTTGCATGTAGATTCTTTTGACTTTGTCATCGTTCTATCAAACTATGTTAAATAATAAATACTATGGAATGCTTCCTCTGTGCCAGGTATTGCTATAACTGTTTTACATGTTACTATTTGAAATGTCACCACAATAATATGTGACAGCTGCTTTTGTCATCACCATCTCACAGATGAGGAACTTGAAAGAAATTAAGTGAAATAACTGACTTAAGGTCGCCTCACTTGTCACTGGTAGAAGAACTACTATAGGGCACCATGAATCTACTCTGTCCTCATTTCCTTTGGGTGCTGCTATGGTTTGGATATGCTTTGAATATCCCATGTGGCTTCCTATACAGACATTTAATCTCCATTGTGAGGCATTAAATGGGTGGAAGTTTAATCGGACCCTGGAGTTTAGATGTGAGGACCTTGGGAAGTGATTAAGATCATATAAGGTTGTTAGGGTTGAGCCCTCATGATCGAATCCTATAGCTCTATTCAAAATACACACACATACACCTGCATGCTCTCTGTCTCTTGCCATGTGATGTCCTGTGCCACCCAAAGCTCTACTAGCAAGAAGGCCATGACTAGATGGGGGCCCCTGATGTTGTACCTCTAGAAACACCTGACAAGATAAACCTCTTTTCTTTATAACTTAACCAGTCTGTGGTATATTATTAGTAGCAGAAAAGGGAACAGGCAAGTACTTTTCTTAAATACAACAAAATAACTCTCAATTCTTACTTTGATGCAAAGTATAAGATGACAGAGGTCATACATTTAAGGTTATTTCAATTTGAAATAATTGAAGTTGCAGAAATATTCAAAGCTGGGCCAAGATAAGTATGATAAAGACAGAAAAGGAAAACATGGTTAACATAAGCCAACTGGTATTGCTCTTTTAGAGTAAAAAGTCACATTTTGATAAAGAAATTCAGGTTTAAGGTCACTACAAACACGTAGCAGATTTTGACCTGCCATTCCATCATATACAGAAGAGGACTGGCATACCTATAAGGAGGGGAGGAAAAGCAGGTATTTAACTTTTCAGTAATTGGAGAAATGTTCCCTGCTAGGGAACTGTAAATGTGAGCTTTTTCGTTTACAGGTCAAGATAAAAGGAGGAAAATGTACCCATTGTTTGATGTTCTTTAACTCATTTGCATTTCTTCAGGCGCAATATACAAAGCAAATAATTTCTGCAATGAAAAGTTAAGTAAATGGGCACACAATGTGTGTTTTTCATTTTAGGATTAGAATCAAAGGGAACTATATCATGTATCTGAATCTGAGTAAAGGTTGCATTAATTTTCTTTCATCATTGTCAGACATAAATACTTCAAATGTACCATTCACTTGGCCTGCCAGGAACATGGTGGCATGAGGCTTCACTAGGATTTGCAATAGAGAAAACGTCCATACAGATATAGATGTGGAAGAATATTGTGATACAAATACAGTGGAAAATTTTTGAAAAGTGTCACAATTACTAAGTTAGTTTAGCAATTAAACTGTATCAATGCCCCTGCCAAGAATTGTTCATAATTTGGAAGCTGTAGTTGCTATTGACCTGATTTTACAATTGAGATCATGTCTGTGTTTTAATTTGGAAGCAAAATTGATCACACTGTTCTATAAACAAGGTCTATCAAGTTATCACCCTGCAACTGCTTTCCAAATACCTATTTAAGAACAGTATGATTTATGAGATAGTGCAGCAGACAAATTATTTCATGAGTTTTTTTTAAAAGAGATTGCTTTATTCTTAAAAATTGCATTCCTCAAGTTCCTCAATAAATACAAAACTTTTTGATAATAGTTTTTAAACGGATTTTTATAAAAGATTCCTATCTTCACTCTATTATATTGGCTTATTGCCCTAAATATTACTTTAATATTTTCAAAGTGTTCATTCCTCATTAATCCTCAGAAATCATTATAACCTCACTCATTTTTAAAAACAGTATTCAATACTATTGTATCCCAAGATTATCAGGAGAAGCTTGCAAATTGGAAGGTTCATGTGATGATGAGTGTATTTTACATAAATTGCTTCTTTAATCACTACCATGCAAAGGAAGACAGAATGAAATCAATACAAAAGGTTAATTTATGTTTTTAAAGCCATCAGATTTTTTAGGATTTTTCCCAGTAGTGCATAATTTTGATTTCTTACAGATCTTCTCAACACTAGAGTTTTAAAAACTTAACTTGAACCTCAATGAATAACAAAAGCATCTTCATTCTGTTTGAAAAGCGGGAAAACCAAAAAAGATGTTACAAGTATCTAAATTTTACTCTAGTTTCAAAGGCAGGTTCAAGGTTAAAGCAATGTTCCTTTTCCCCCCTTTACAGACTGCGATTGCACGAGGATAACTTTGATAGTTGAGCTCTGGGTAGGAATACAAGGAAGCTCTCTACTCTTGATGGGTTTATTTAAGAGCGGTCCTACCTTTTCCACCTTCCTTTTCTTCTTGGTCATCTGTCAGTGGAATCACTTCTGGCTGCTCCACAATCGTGGTATCTTCTGGGTTTGATGAAAGCTCTAAATAGAAAGAGGCCAATAGAGACTCAGGGATGTTGCAGTTGGCATCATTGACAAAACACAGGGAGTACAGCATAGAAAGGTTAAAGTTGTTCTTCATTCCTTCAAGTTTCAGGAGGCTCAAAAAGCAGTAAACTGTTGTTTGTCACCCTCCAGGACTCTTGCCTCACACACACATGCACGCCACTCACACACACTTTATATATAGATGTCATGGTTCACAGCTTCATCTCATTCTCTGATAACAATATATTCTGTTTTCAGTACCTTCGGTTTCCATATATGAGCTCTGGGACTCTGTCTCAATTTTCGTTTCATTCTTTGTTGAATCGTTCTCTTCTCCTGTTAAGAATAGTGATTGAAAAATAAAAGAAATGTGATATGCATGACCATAGCTTTATCCCTGGTTTGAAAATGCTTCAATCATGCATGGAGAGATACAGAACAGTTTTGAACTGAAACAGAGGGCAACAATATCATTTTTCAAATGATCAAGTTTATATCAATTTTTGTGAGATAATTTGGGCCCACAAGTCTCCTCTTTGGTTGTTGTAATTATTATTTGGTTCATACATTTAACTACATTTTAAGAAATAAATATTTTCGATATTGAGGATTCTAAAAAAATCAAAATGTCACTTGCAATTGCATTTTTTTTTTAATCAACAGAGCATTAAAAACTTGAGTAATGGGAGCACACAGGAATAGATCATGTAACAGCTCAACTTTTCTCTGAAGTCGTCTATTAGATATAGGAAAGATCAGGAGAGAATTCAGTCAACTCTTGATTACTTTAAGGCTGATTATTCAGTATTCAGTTTTCTTCCTCTCCCCCGGGCTACTCTCCTTCCCCTCCCCTTGAACATTTTAAACATTTAAATTCTCATTAACAGAGGAAATAGAAATGTGTCTATTTTGCCTCATGCTAATGAAATATTTTGTATTGAGGGTATTTAACTATTGAATTAAAAAAAAAATCCAGAGCTAAGATGAGTTATAGGATCAAAAGGGACACAGAGAAGCTTGGGTTGTTTGCTTGGGTACATCCCTGGGATAGGCAGCATTATTGTTTCAACTTGTCCCTCCTTCTTCCTGTAAGAGGATTATATTTTCCTAACTGTTACCATGTGACCTGTATAGGCCTCTTTGGGTAAAGTATATGCTGCCACCCCCATAGACATCAGGCCTGTTCATGTGACTTGGTCTACAAAATGCCACTGGAAGACATGTGATGTACACTACATCTAAGTAGAAGCTTAAGCTCCATTGCATGTTTCCTCCAGCTCTTTTGCTCCTAACAAAGCATGCTCTATCGGTCTAGATCCTGGAATAAAATCATTTAGAGCAAAGACAAACAGGGCCAGGCATAAATGCAACATACCCTTGTTGTCTAATGAAACTTTGGGGCTCACTTGGTACTGTAATAATGCTGATATACACAGCCCCTCATCCTTTATCTTCCCATTTGATACAACTGTCTTTAAACTACCCTCTATATTACTTTCCCTTGATTCATTCTCTCTTAATGTGACGCTGATGGGAAAAAAAGTCTTTTTTTATGACATCCATTCCTCCTGAGCTCAATTGTTATCAAAAGGATCTGATAAAATTATTAAAACTAAAGCATATTTACATATCTGATCATTGAAGATAAAACCTCAAGCTGTCTTTAATAACTTTCTTTCATTACTCCTAGCTAAAGTTCAATGAAATCCCAAGTACTGATGATTCTGCAGAATGTTTCTTTTCCCATACTACGTTCCTCTTCTCCTTTTCCTCACCAGGGGTACAGCATGTGTCTCTTGGATCTTTCATCTTATTCTCTTATAATCCATTTTGTGCATCAATAGTAGAATGGTTTTTAAAAACATAAATTTGATCAAGATCTTTCCCCTGCTGAAAATTCCCCATTCCTTCCATTGCTACTCAAATTATGGTCAGTGGGAATGTGGAAATGGAATGATGTGGAAGGTTTTTTAAAAATTCAGAATTTCAGGCCTCACTCCAGACCTGCAGAATCAAAGCCGACATTTTTATGAGATCTCCGTAGATTTGTGTGCATGCTAAAGTTTGAGAAGCACTGGTCTATGGGATATAAGTGTATCTGCCAGTTAATGATCTCATAAAAAATACCAGACTTTGTCTAGATGCTTCACATCTATTATCCTTAATCATCACATTGTCCTGGTAAGGTAAATATTGTGATCCACATTCTGCTTTCAAAATCTATTACTAGGTATATGCTGAGGGCCATTACCAAGTAGGTGTGACGCATTGTAATCCTTGCCAGTGTACCCCATGTTAAATGGACTTGCCTTGGAAATTTGCTGCGACCTTGCTTGTGAGTTTGAGAAAGGTAACCCTGCTCAATCACCAGGGTGGATCCAGGATTAGGGTGTATTATCTCCATCCTTGGGTTTAGGGCGTGACAATAGGAGTTTTAGGGAAGTTGAGGTTGAAGATTATTGCTGCTGGGATTAGGGTGTTCCTGTTGCTTGTTCCCGTTGAGTTCTCGTGAGATTCAAATGGGATTTTGGAAAAAGCCTCGTGGAGTAGGTGAAGTGTGCGGCAGAACGAGACTGCCCCTGAACGTGTGTGGAGGCTGGTGTGAGATCCGGAATAAAGAATTGCTGTTTGAACCTACAGAGCTGTGTGGTGGCTCGTGATTTGTGCCCAGCCAGACTGCGGCATTTGGTGGTCCGTACGTGGGATGTCTGAAGCTTGGGGGTAAGTGAATTTGCTCGCTCCTGAAGGAGAGCAAAAAAAATGGGTGACCATTTCAAAAAACAATGTGTTCTTGTTGTGATTTATTTTGTTTTTATTTCAAGTTGCCTGTTCCTAGAACTTTCTCAGGCAAACTGGGGAAAATGGTTGACTCAAGGTTTGAAGTTGTTCGCCTCCAAGGAAGAGAAATTGTTAGAGGAAGGAGGCACCCCAGTGAGACCAAGAACAGCTAGGACATATGTTGATATAATACAAAAATGTGGCCCATGGCTTTTTAAAGACGAGTTATTAAGTATATCAATGGGACCATCATGGTATCCTGTAGAAGGATTTTTCTTCAACAAGAAAGAGATGGCTAGTTCTGTTTATTACGCTTGTCTAAGATCTTGGTTTTTACAGACATCTGATTAATTACCAAGCTAAAGTGTTAAAATATCAACCACTAAATATGAAATCAAGTACTCTTTACTTATTAAGTTCCATAAGGTAATATATTTAAACATTATGTGTGTTTGCATAAATTGGTAAATGGAAAAAGGTTTAATATTGCTTTGGTCTGTGTCTTTGCTGAAACAAGGTTACTGAGTGTTAAGATTCTATCATGTGTAATTTATATACAAATAGTATAAGAAGTTTCAGTTGGGTTTCAATTACAGCATAATAGTACCTTAAAAAACATGAAAGTATTTCATCTTATTAAAGTGGAGTAATTTTATAAGGGTTGTTTCAGAATGTGAATTTATAAAAAGGGTTAATAGCTAGAAAAGAGATATAAAAATATTTAAGATGTGGAAATATATTTTAATATAAAAGGTTAAAGGAAAAAGAAATGTTTCTAGATGAGATAATTTTTGTGTGGTAAAGTAAAAAGTTGTCAAATGCCATTTAAAAGGATTTTGAGGAAACTAGACTTACTTTAAAAGCTTAAGAAAGGAAGAAAGAAGAAAAAGATATTTGTACATGGCAGATTGAGACAAAGCTTCTCAATGGAGTAAAAAAGAGCCTTTGGTTGAAGGGCAGCCATGTAAACTAATATTAAGCGATTTAAACAGAATCTAAGCCTCGTTTTAAAGAGTAAAGCTGTAGGTAGTGAAAAAAGTACATTTAAAAGTACAGTATAGATGATAATTGAAAGGCTTTAAAAGATTAATTTGAAAGTGGTCGAGATACCTTCATGGCGGAAAAAAAAAAAGATTGCTTTACTCATCAAACTATTAAAATGTACTTATTAAACTAAAAAGAGGGAGATGAGATAATCTTTGTGGTAAAGTAAAAAGTTGTAAAATGTCTAAGTATGTTACAAAAGATTTTAAAAGGTTAAATTGAAGGTGGTTAAGATGCCTTCATGATGAAAAAAAACCATGAAAACTGGAAGATAATAAGATAAAAGATTTAGATAAAGAAGATTAAAAATTTGAAGTGGAAAACTTCAAAAACAGAAGTACAGAAAGGTAAAAAAAAAAGAGAGAAGATATAGAAAGATAAAGATATAGGAAGATAATAAAGATGTAGAAAGACAAGAATTTTAAACCCACAAAATAGGAAACAAGAAAACTAGGAGAGGAAAAAAGCAACTAAGGGTAAATATAAAAACCTTAGAAGAAAACTAGAATATAGAAATAAGATTGAAAATGTCAAGTAAAGGTATTTCAGATAGAAAATGCAAAAGGCTAAGACAACTATGGTTTAAAACCACATCTAAAAATTAAAAGGATTAAAGTAATTCTAAAACTAAGGCAGAATGCTTTTGAAAGACTTAAATTTAAAAGGATCTTAAAGGGGTATATATCCCCCAAAGATAAACTTAAAATAACCCTTTTTTACTCTAAACTTTTTAAATTTGGATTCATCAGGACTTAATGCTGTGGAAAGACATATGTATCCGATAAATGTACATAAGCCTAAGGTACTTTGGAAAGATATTCTAACAGGACAATGGAAAGGTCCCGACCCAGTTATTGTCTGGAGTCGGGGTTCCGTTTGTGTGTTCCCACAGGGAGAACAGCAGCCGATTTGGATTCCAGAGAGGTTAACCAAAACAATTTCTACAGAAAAAGAAGATGATTTGACTGAAATCCATAACAGCTGATATCCAGAGCTCCAGCTTGGCTATTCTTACATCTGCGACAGTGATTAACCACGGTGCTTTTTTTCAATATCTATTTTATTATTGCATTTTTCCCACATCATAAAGTTCTATTTTATTTTTTGAGCTCATACAAACCTAGGTTAATGTTTTTCTGATCAGTTTTGTTTTTTGACTGTGTTTTATTTTTTGACTGTGGAGTTTTTAAACATTGCAATGGAGATTTCACTTAGGTATAGCTACAAGGCCTTTACTTATTATTGTCTTATGTGTTGTATGTTATGTGTGTACTGTTTTGTGTTGCATGTCAGTATGTGTGTATGTCCATATTTTTATTTGAGGAGCGCTCATGAAAAAATGGATCCGAATTTTTTTTTTTTTTATTCACGTGATTTAAGTGGTTTAATCTAAATTAGGTAAACAGCTGTTAATGATTGTTTTCAAAGGTGGTTAACAGATCTGTTTGCTTGCTATTGTTTTTAAAAGTGATTAACAGATCTGTTTGTTTACTTTCACTTTTCCTTTTCATTATATTTAATAATTCTGTTCAGGATAATGTCTCTTTAAAATCATTGCCAGAATTCCCATCTCCATCCCAGTGCCTGTGAAGACTAAGAAAACCAAACTACAGCTTCTATGATCACAGTAAACTGTATAAACTGATGCATCAATGAATATAACTCAACAAGTAATGCTCAATCAAGGACTTGATTTACTTTGGGAGGAAATGGACATATTGATAGACTCTTCCACTTTGAACTGCCTGCAGAACTTGCCTGGATTATATATCAGTTGCATGCATTGTGAACTATTGTCTGGTGCAGCGAATTGTGGTAATGCTGGCATCTTTGCTGATGGTGTCACCAGTGACGCAATTTTTCCAAAGGAGCCGTCAATTGGCTTGGTGTCCTGGCATTTCTGTGTCTTCCTCCCTTCTACTAGTGATGGTCTAAAATTTGGGGGCCAACAGAGGTGAGGCAAGAACCTCACCCCCCCCACTGGCACCTAGGTTAAATTTGGGGGCCAACAGAGGTGAGGCAAGAACCTTACCCCCCCACTGGTGCTTAGGCCTATCCACAAGCATGGCTGAATGCTGGACCGGTAGTCAGTGACGGGTTGATCTGGTTGCAGTGGATTCAACCTAAGACAGGAAGTTGACGCCCAAAGGTCAGCTCTCCCATGACGGGTAAGAACCACATGTTGAATTGGACAACCTACCAGGCACGGTCCTAAGCCACATTGCTTGTTGTTTAATTAATCAGAAGGGGGGAGATGCTGAGGGCCATTACCAAGTAGGTGTGACGCATTGTAATCCTTGCCAGTGTACCCCATGTTAAATGGACTTGCCTTGGAAATTTGCTGCGACCTTGCTTGTGAGTTTGAGAAAGGTAACCCTGCTCAATCACCAGGGTGGATCCAGGATTAGGGTGTATTATCTCCATCCTTGGGTTTAGGGCGTGACAATAGGAGTTTTAGGGAAGTTGAGGTTGAAGATTATTGCTGCTGGGATTAGGGTGTTCCTGTTGCTTGTTCCCGTTGAGTTCTCGTGAGATTCAAATGGGATTTTGGAAAAAGCCTCGTGGAGTAGGTGAAGTGTGCGGCAGAACGAGACTGCCCCTGAACGTGTGTGGAGGCTGGTGTGAGATCCGGAATAAAGAATTGCTGTTTGAACCTACAGAGCTGTGTGGTGGCTCGTGATTTGTGCCCAGCCAGACTGCGGCAGGTATATCTCACCACAAATACCACAAATATCTCTTTTATTTTTGTTTAGACTGGAAAATATCTTTTTGCATTTGAGTTTGTAAAGTAGGGTCTACCTTGCATATAGTAAAATACACAAATTGTTAAGTGTACAGCTTAAATGACTCCTTACATAAATACACATGTATCTTTATGAGTAAGTACCACCCAGAGGAAGAGCATTTCTAGCACCTGTGGCTTCCTTCTATTGATGCCCCCCAACAAGCAATAGTTTTTTTTATTGTTGTTGTTTTTCATATACACAGAACAAATGCTATTTTGTGTCTTATTTTTGCAAGACCTGCTGTCTGGTATGTGAAATTAATTTCAGCTGCTTCATGCTTAAAGTGGTCATTATTTTTCATTGATATGTATTATTCTACTTGTCTGAATATACTATGCTGTATGTAAGAACTGTTTTTGGTTTGGGACTATTATGAATAACATTGCTAAAAAGCGTTTGTACAGGTCCTTTGTTGTACTATGTATTCATTTCACTTGAACATGAACCCAGATGTGAAGCTGATGAATAGTAGAAAATAAGTTTTGGTTATGTTAGGTATTTTGGTCACAGTGAGGTAAAGCTAATAAACTTAACCACGTATGGAGTCTCATTAAATGCTAACTATGTCAGGTATTGGGAGTAGATTTTTAAATAAGATAGAGTGCTGTCCTCAAAAAGTAGATAGTTTCACATCACAGGCATTAAATATTGAATGAGCACTTTCTAAGAAGATGTAATACAGGGTTCCAACTTTTTGATAAAACCACTTCTAGAAGATTATAGCATGACAGAGAACTAAGAAGAATGAATAATACATTGGACAACAAAATCAAAATTGAAACAATACACTAAGTGAAATAATATGAATCTTAATAAGGATAAATGTAAAATTCTAAAATCAGCCTCAAGAAATGAGAGGCGAGGACACCAACCTAATTTTTTCTGATTAAAAAAAAAATTGAGCCAGTTTTTGAATTCCAGATTTTCTCTAAATTAATACTAGTTAGACATCAAAATGGCTGGATGAAAGGAAAGATACTAATATGAATCACACACACACAAAAAAATAAAGGGCATATTTTCAGTTTTTCTCCTGAGAAACATTTTACCATGATGGCTATTTCCAGTTATCCAAAAAGGGTATTTAAAAATTGAAACATAAGAGAATTATGTTAAGGAAAACTGCTTTTATAAAAGATGTGTTCAGAAAAACAAAAACTACAGAAAATGTATTTGTTGTTGGCACTATGAGCAATAATGAATGAGGAAATGAAAAGGTGAACTGATGAACAGGAAACTGAGTGAGAAAATAAGAAAAAAAATCTATTAACCTAAAAGTGTAGTGACAGTATTAATATCTATAGTTGATGTTATAGAAGAGAAAAACCCTATAGATAAACGAACTGATGTTTTAGGTATCAAACTCTCGAATGAAAGTACACGAAGGAAGCAGAGATAGTGAGCAAAAGGGAATGAGAAATGATAATAAACAGGACAGAAAATATATTATGAGGTTTAAAATAGAAACGATTTGATTTTTAAAATCACACACATGTGCCTTTCTTCATATTTATATCAGTGCAGACAAAAAACTGGAAGTCTTTTATCTCAGATTTCAACATTGATTACCTTTGAATGGTAGGCAGGATTTTAAGTTACAGAATTTTCATTTTGCTATCATATATTTTATAAGAATTGAACATTTTATAATTTAATAATTACGATGAGAAAGCTTTAAAGGTAGAGAAAAAAGCCCTCAGTGATATCATAGAAGAAACATTTCTGGCTAAATTTTCTCTTGTATGGGTGTGTACATGCATTTGTGATGAAATTGTGTGTATGTGTGTGTGTGGTGTGCATGTAGCCAAATCAAATTCCTTTTTTCTCAGTCCCCATTCTTGAATTCTAGAAAACTAACTGGTTAAGTAACTTGTTTTTCTTGACTATCTAATTTTGTGTCTTTCGCAAAATCAACTAGCGTTCTCCCTATACTAAATACTCATCATTTTCTAAACATATTTCTTTTTGCCTTTGTACCCATTTAGCATTCTTTCCCATTTGCAAAAATATTCTTTTCTTCTCCCTCAAGTTCATCATCTTTTTGGGGGGAGATGGGTGTGGTTAGAATGTGCCACTAGAATATCTCCTAGGTTCCTATATTTCTTGGTGAAGTGTCCAGGCACATCCGTGTTTGTTTATGGGTGGCTGATATTAAGAGGGAACCTCCACTATTTATTGAATGATGCTGTCTATCATTGCTAATATGGGGAAGTGACTATCACATCTAATCATTATACCAAGGTCCAAGCTGCAATCTTTAACTCATTCTTTGTGATTTGGCTTTGTCTGTACAATGAAGGGAGAGAGTAGGGCAATCAGGGAGTAGACACAGTCTGCATTCCTGACTGTCTCCATGAAGCTTTTGATAAATTTGCAGAAGGATTCAATCAGGAGTGAGAAGATCACAATTCAACAGGGCCTGGGGCACTGATGATAAGGTGGGACTGCCTGAGGTGGCAGTCTGAGGCTGTTGATGAATACCAGGGATTTGGGGACTGTGAGGCCTGACACTTCACTTTGAAGATGACAGGCCATTTCAGAGCTTTTGGGGGATCAGTTCTCTCCCCTGCCCTCTTCACTTGTCTCTATTTCTGATCTGTTTTCACCTGTGTCCTTTATGCATTTCATCAATCATTACTCAAAATAGAAATACATATATTTTCCTCTTTTCCCTTTTTTTTTTTTTTCTAAAACGAAGTTAGTAAAAACTGAGGGAAGAAATGAAGTGCTCATTTTTGAAATTCAAGAATGATCATGTTTGTTCATTCCCAAGCCAAGACAAGATTTGGCACATTGAAGGCAAGGTATGTGTGAGCTCTTTGCTTGCACCCAGGCGCCCGCTGTGTATTGATGATGCTGCTGGGGTTCTCCAATCCACCTGGCTCTCTCCTCTGTGCACTCAGACATTTCACATTCCATCTTGCTTTCTTGGCTCCACGGGGGCAAGCTTTATGTTTGCCTCTCTATATTCTGTCTGCTTGAATTCCCCCTACAGTCCTCTGACCTAATCCCTCCTGGCAGAGGAAACAAAAGAGCACAAAGGATCCCACAGTTTATGTATATATTTTTCATACAGAGAACTCAATCATCCATACTAATGGGAGGGGACCATTAGAACAGATAATCCAAAAATCCATTCATTATGCTTTAGAAATAGATCACATGATTGTTTCTTGAAGGCCTGGTAATTAAGTTTGGCTCAAGCTAAAGCTCTTGCTTTAATTAATTTGCATAAAAATTGGTCTGGGGATGTCAGTCTAGAATTAAGCATTTCTAGGGTTTTAACCTAAACTCACTTTGCAAATGGACTGCTTTTGAACAAAAGCAACAACAACTTAGTTTTATTGTTGGCAGATTATTAGATGCTCAAATTTTTCTAAGAACAAAGGCTGTTTCTTTGATGCTTCTCTTAAAGAGATAATGGAAAATGTGCCTTTTTTTGTTGTTGTTGTTAGGCTTGAAACTTGATTGCTGCTAATATTCAAAATTTCTCTTTTACCATGCCTAAAAATATCCCAGATTAAAAGCAAAAGTTAAACCTAGATTAGCAAGAATTTGACTATTTCCTAGATACTCCTGGTTTTCTTATAGGTCCATTAAAATTTATACTTTAAATGTAAATTATTTCTAAAATTATTTTTTTTCTTATAGTTATGAAAGAAACAAGAAATGCAATTTCCTTATAGATGCATTCCACAAGTTTTAGTATGTAGCATTTTTATTATTATTCAAATCAAAATCTTTTCCAATTCCCATTGTGATTTTAAGTATTGAGACTTAACAGCTATTTTTACAACTAAGGGGTGGACATTTTTAAAATTGTGAACTGCTGTCTTTCTCTTATGTGTATGCATGCATATACATATATGCACACATATACATAAGCATACATTTGTATCCCTACATACTAATTTCTGTGTCTATATACATGTGTATCTATATATATTAGACATGTATATGTGTTCATAAACACATATTTATGCATTTATACAGACACATGAGTATAATATATTGATTCCTGCCATTTTATTCCATGTTTTAATGAGCATCATCTACCATGATGACAATTTCTCCAGAAACCTTATTTTGAAAATATGTACAATATTCTATGTTTTGGATGAAATTTCATATATTTTCTTTTTCTGCATGTGCACACAGGCACCATTAAGCACAATGTTGCAATGAACATTTTTGTGAATAAATATCTCCATGCTCTTGCTGGGTGTTAATTGAGTTTAAACTCCTGCAGCATAATTTTTCCATCCAAGTATGAACTTTTCATCATTTATTAAGTTTTGCCAAAACTGTTAGACAGACTATTATGCCTTTTATGTGTGTCTGGAAACCCTATTTCCACCAATTGTGTGCATTTTCAATTATTCAAAAAGAGAAGATAGCACATCCCTATTTTATTTTCATTTCTAGAAGTAACAGGACCATCATTTTCAAGTTTGCAATTATTATATTTCTTCTTTTGTAAGTTATAATTGACTTGTACCCACCATTATGGTACCATACAGACTAGTTTCAGTGCTCCAAAACTCCTCTGTGCTTTCTTCATTCATTCTTCCTATACCTGAACTCCAGAAACCACTCATCTTTTTACTCTCTATAGAGTTTTGCCTTTCCTGGAATGTGATATAACTGTGTATAGCTTTTTCAGATTATCTTCTGTCACTTAGTAATATGCATGGAAGTTTATGCTATGTATTTTCATGGCTTTATAGCTCATTTCTCTTTAGTGCTGAAAAATAACCTTTGGTTCTTTTACTCTAATATTTTATAGTTTCATTTTTACATTTAATCTTTGCTCCTTCTGGGATTTATGTTGGTGTAAGGAATGAGGTTGGGACTCAACTTACTTTTCCAAATAGCCAACCAGTTGTCTTAATGCCATTTATTGAGTGATCTGTCTTTGAAATGTCAGCTAGAATATGTACTGAAATCCCAGATCTACTTGGGTCTATTTCTAAACTCTTCAGTTTGTTTCATTGATCAGCTGTCTACTCCTACAGCAGGACCACACTGTTAACCACATTTTAAAAACATTCCACGTCGTTTTTAGTCCATTTGTTCTTTCATTGCTGATAATATTATATTGTATCTGTGAATTCCCCATCCCATTTCCAACAGGTTTTTATTTGTATTGTATCTTGCCCCATCATCTGACAAAGATCCATCACTGTTATATTTAATTAGGGATTTGAATTTTTTATCAATATAAGATAACCAACTCTTTCTCCCTTGAGGCTTTTGGCTAGAATTCTAACTGGATAGTTTTAAAGAAGTTTTTCATGTTTTCTTTTGATGTTCATCTCCCAAATATACTTTTTCTAACATTATCCTTTTAAAATGTCACAATTTTATTGAATTTCATTCAATCTGAAAGCTTTTCATACTTGATAAAGTAACTTAATTATACTTACTGTTATAACTATTTGCTTGTGTTTCTGTCATCTTATTTGATACATTGTGATTTGGCTACATTGCTAGATACATTTTATTATTATTATTTGCATTATTAAATATACTTACATATTTAATATGAGCATTTGGAGGAATTTTAAAACTTAACATGTTTTCCTTCATATTTGTCATTATCTACATATCTACATGTATCAAGGATATTCTTAAAGCTTTATGTTGTTAGAATCTATAACCCAGAACTTTTAGCTTTTGAGTCTCTATGAAAGTCAATTGTATGTGCAACTTTCCCTGTGCCACACTTTAGTCTTTATTTTGTAGCCTCTGCCATTAATGATTCCTTTCTTCCCTCATAATTTTTTCCCTTCCTCATTTCCTTCCTCTTTTAACTATTTAATAAAATTGTGACATACATATAAGAAGTTATGCACAAATATATAGGACCAAATTAAATATACAAAAGGAAATTTAACAAAATATGTTTTTATAATAACTGTTTAGCCTAGAAGTCTTTCTTGTGGCTCCCTCCTAATCAGTACCTCCTCCCCAAACACCAAGCTTTAACCAACAGAGTAACCACTACCTAGATTTTATTGTCTTACTACCAAAATATGTTTCTAAATGTATGTTATTTTTTCCCTGATTTTTGAACTTGATATCAATTAAGTTCTATGATACATAGATGGTCCCTAACTTATGATGGCTTGACTTAACAATGTCTTGACTTGATAATGCTGTGAAAGTGTACCCATCAACCATTCTGTTTCTCACTTTCAGTAGGTATTTAATAAATTGCAAGAAATATTTATTATTTTATTAGAAAAATAGGCTTTGGTTTGATTATTTTGCTCCACTATGTGTTCTGAGCACATTTAAGGTAAACTAGACTCAACTGTGTTGTTTGGTGGGTGAGAAGTATTAAATGCATTTTTGACATATTTTCAACTCACATTGAGTTTATCAGAATGTAACTCTATTGTAAGGTGAGGATGATCTACACATGTGTTCATAACTTCTTCAGTTTATCGTTACATTGTGAAATTTATCCACATCCACATTTAAAAAATGCAATTGTAGTTTTCAATGAGACATTTTCTTCATCCTTATTTTTTCTTCCTGTCTAACTTGTACTTTTTCTCTCATTGTTTATTATACTGTTCTCTTTATTTCTGGTTTTGACTTGATTATGATGTGCTAGAATTATTTTCTTTATCTTTATTTTGTTTGGGGGCCCTAGAAGTTCTTGAATATGTGGATTCATAGTTTCATCAAATAATTGAAAATTTTATCCATTTTTACTTAAAAATATTTTTCCATCTGTTGTTCCCATACCTGTTTTCCAACATTCTAATTTATGATTACTATAATTGGAATTTTCCTGTACATTGTTTCATAGCTTACTGATGCTCTTTTCATTTTTTTCAGCTATTTTTTTTTCTCTCTGTGTTTCAGTTTGGATAGTTTCAATTTGGATTGCTACATCTTCAAATTCACTAATCTTTTCTTCTATAGTGTCTTCTCTGCCATTGTTTTTCCATTAAGTGTAATTTACCTCAGACACTGCTTTTCATCACTATAAATTCAATTTGGGTCTTTTGATATCTTCCATGTCATGAATTAACATAATAAATACTTCTTTTAGCTTTTTAGAGATATGGAATACTGCTATTATAACTTTTAGTATGTTCTGTCATACTAATTATCTCATCTGAGCTGCTTCTGAATTGATTTATATTAATTGACTTCTGCTGCAAGTCATATATTCCTGCTTCCTGTCAAATTTTGTGAAGGATCTGAGATTTTGTTCTACTTGCAAATTAACAAGTTAACTAGTCGTCATGATTCCATGGATGCTGACAAAAGACTTAGATTTCTGAGGTCAAAGATGAAGAACAATTTAGTGTTCAGATCAATAGCAATAACCAAAGTACTTTTTCCCATTCCCTGAGCACAGTTCCCTCAGGGTATTATCAGGGGGATATGTGATAGTTGCATACTTGGTGGGTTGTATCAAAGGGAATCTGGAGAATCTGGATCTTTTATTGTGGACAAGAATCTGGACCTTTTATTGTGGACAGTTAAGTATATCTGCTCTTTGATCTGAGGGAGACACTACTCTTATCTTCTGAGGCTATCAGCAAGCCTGTTCTTTGTCTTCCAAGGTTGTTTGCTATATAAACATTCTTGATACAACTGGTCAGAACCAGACCTCTGCTCCCAAGATGTGCAGAGATAGGAAAGAGCCACAGAGAAGTATCTTCCAATTGCTTCTTTTCATTCCTGGAAATTTTGTCTCAATTTTACTTTGTGGGATGTGAGATATATTTATACACTTATAAATATTCTTAAATTCTTAAATTCTGGAATGTAGCTAGGTTACTCAGAAACATTTTTAAAATTTTTCTTTTCTTTTTTTTTTAGTTGTAGATGGACAATATTTTATTGTATTTATTTTTATGTAGGGCTGAGGATCAAACCCAGTGCCTCATACACGTTAGGCAAGGGCTAGCTATCTCTGAGCAACAACCCCACTCAGAAATAATTTGATCCTTTAATGTCTTAACATTTTAAGTTTATGATGGAGGATGAGAGTAGCCTTTGGTCTACTGCTTGTTTTGCTCTATTACAGAAGCAAAACTCTTCTGAGGTCTCTGTGAATTAATAACTTTTCCAGGGTCTGGTGGCAATAGGCACTCATTCCAGTTCCATATAAACTTCAGGTATAATTCCCTAAAGCCATTTAGCCTATTTACATAGCCTGGGGTAGTCCCCTTTAAAATGTGCATGCACCAAAGAGTACTCAGGGGAAGACTGCTGCATTCCCTTTGGGGATCTCTGAGGTGTCCCCTCTGTGGAACTCTCTCTTCTCCATTACTCTGCCCTGCAAACTCTTGCCACTTGAGCTTCCCAGGATCTTTAGTTCTGTCTCCTGGACAAAAATAAGAGTCTGTAAAAGATCCTCCGTCCTGTAAGAGGCTACAGGACTCTGCCAGAGCTGGAGTCATTCTTCTCTGAACCATAACCTAGAAACTCTCCAGGCAGTCAGCTGGGGCAATCACAGGGCTCATCGCATTTCCTGACTCTTGGGGAAGCATGAGTCTTATGAAATTTGAAAATTAATTGGTACTATTACCTTCCATGACAACGGACAACACCAGAACATTTAAATTTATCTTATTCAGTAAACGTCATTATGGTGGAATATTTTAAAGCAATGTGTATCTTAATTCCCACAAGGCATTATGATTATTATCACTATTGATTAATACCATCAATATTCATTTTGCTTTATCCAATTACCATTTACTTTGCTCTAATTCCTTCCTTTGTCTTTGACCTTCTACTTGGAATGAGTATGTTCCTAACTGTAGAACACCAGAAAGCAGTGATGAGCTATGCTTTTTATTTTGTTTGGCAATAGTCTTGATTAACCTATATTCTTGAAACATGTTTTTTCCCTCCTGGGTTGAGAATTCTTGGTTGGCAGCTATGTTGCCGTACTGTTATTTTATTTCCATTATATTTATTGGAAAATCAACTATGGGTACAAGTGAAGTTTGCTTTTTATTAGTTTTGTTTATCTTTGGTTTCTGCAGTTTTACTATAATAGACCTAGTTGTGGAATTATTTTTATTTATTCTGCTTTGAATTCAAAAGGCTTTGGGGACATTTGGCCTAATGTTCTTCATCAATGTGGGAAATTTCTCATTATAGTTTCTTCAAATGTTGCTCCTGACCAAGTCTCTCCATTAACATGTGATCTTTTCCTTTTTTTTGAGGCTTTGCTATCCTTTTGCCCGCTGTTTTTGGTTTGGATATATTCTTCTAACCTAACTTAGAGTTCACAAATTCTTTTTCATTTGCATCTAATATCTTATTAAACCATAAATCTATTCATTGAATCATTAATTTCAATTATGGGATCTTTTATTTCTAGGCTTTTTTTTCTTTTCAATATCTAGTTCTCAGATAAAATTTTCAATATTATCATTATTCCTTTATACACAGTCTTCATCATTACTTTATACTTTGTACTTATAACCCTAATATTTTCAGCTCATGTGGGTCTATTTCTCTCATTTCTTCATATTCTGTTTCACATTATCTTATTTACTCATTTTGGTGTGGAGCTCTTTTTTGGTATGTGTGTGCTAGATGTGATTTATGTTTTTATTTATTTGTTTTGGTACTGGAGATTGATCCCAGGGGTGTTTAACCACAGAGCGACATTCCCAGCTTTTTTTGTTTTGAGATGAGTTTTCACTAAATTGCTTAGGGCCTGTCTAAGTTGCTGAGGCTGACTTTAAACCTACAATCCTCCTGCCTCAGCCTCTGGAGTTGGTGGAACTATAGGTGTATGCCTCCATCCCCAGCAAGACATTATATTTCACAAATTTGAAAAAAAAAAAGTTTGAAGTCTACAAGGTGCTTTTTTCCTCTAATAAATATTTCACAAGTGTTTTTCTCAGGTGCCTGGGGAGAGTTAACAATCTGAGCTGTTCTTAATTTAATTTGGGGATGGAGATCACTTGAAAATCGAAAACAGCTTTCAGAAAATAGATATACTGTGGGTTTATTCTTCTGGGATATGTATCTTTAGGTTTTCAGCCCAAAATATAGGGTGGTAGGTATAGTACGGTCCCTTTTCCTTTTCATCAATAGGACTCCAGACAATTTTCTGCAGAATCAGCCAAAAAATGCTTACCTTCTCCTAAGGTAAAGAACAGTTTCAAATTCTGGGTTTAGTTTGATAAGTCTTAGCTATCTTATCAACCCTCTGATGTTTTCTAACTCTGTCATTTTTTTTTCTCCCCCTCACACAATACATATAAAATATATATGTGTATAATTTATTAAATGATACATATTATGTGTGACACGTATTTCTGTGATAAACATAATACCATATGACATATAATGTAATCAGATAACATATCACATATACATGTAATATATATATAGTTTTATCTAAATTGTCTAGTTATCTTTAATGAGAGAAATGGCCTACATTATTTTGACTTTCATTTCTGATAGTAGAAGTCTCTTCTTTACCTTTGTCATTTTTGAACAGCATATACCATAAATTTCAGTTAAAACATTTCTAGCTGGGCATGGTGGCACTTGCCTGTAATCTAAGGTATTTGGAAAGTTGAGGTAGGATGATCACAAGCTGGAGGCCAGGCTAAGCAATTTAGCAAGACCCACAACAACTTAGAAAAACCTGTCTCAACTGGGTGCCATGGCACATGCCTGTAATCCCAGCAGCTGGGAAGGCTGAGGCAGGAGGATTGCAAGTTCAAAGCCAGACTCAGCAACTTAGCGAGGCCCTAAGCTACTCAGTAAGACCCTGCCTATAACTAAAATATAAAAAAGGGCTGGGGATGTGGCTCAGTGGTTGAGTGCCCCTGAGTTCAGTGCCTGGCAGCAAAAAAACCAAAAACGAAACCTGTCTCAAAAAAAAAAAAAAAATTAGGTGAAATATTTGGATGCTTATTTTGAAATAATTATGTTAACATTTTCATATATTTAATTGGTCTGACCATATAGTTCCTTTAAACTGTGCCTTTTTGTTTTTAGATTTTACATTCCTTCCTATATTTATTGTTTTTGTACAGGCCTTTAGTTAGTTCACTCAGAAAGGATATCTGGGTAGCATATTTTCTTAATCTTTGTATTCCTGAGAAAATATTACTTTTGACTTCATGCATGAATAATAACATCACTAAATATAGAAACTGTGTCCTTTAGAGCTCTGGAAATGTTACTTCATTTTCTCTAAGCATTTGGGGTTGCGGAAGAAGAAGGCTAAAGCTAATCTGATTCTGGTGATATTACTTATAACCCGATTTAGACTTTCTTGTATGCTTTGAAAGCCTTTATCATTGATCTTCAGAAATTCCATGAGGCTATGTAGGTGTCTGTTCTCATTTGAGTTTTCATTTTATTTGCCTATAAATATAATGCATACTCTCATGTTTTGGGCAGCGAAACTGGTTTGCATTAGGAAAACTTTTTTCCTATTAGTTTTCTAAAGATTGCTTCATTTGTTTGTTCTATTCGGTCTTCTTGGTATTCCAAGGATATGTAGATTTAATCTCCTGGGTTTATTCTCCATATGTCTCACATTTATTCTCATTCTTATCACACATTCATTTCAATAGTTGCCAACCCAATGCTTATAGAATACAGGCAGGTAACAATAAGCAAAATAAATGAAGCCAGCCTGGTACACAAATAATGGGTAATGAAGACTGTGGAAAGCAGAAACCCTATCTCAAGATGTCAGCTACCAATCAGCTGGTGTTCAGCACTAAGAAAATACCTCAGAATTCAATTTTTCTCCAGAAAAACTCAAATCTGCTTTTGTAGATGGAATGTTTTCCAAGAGGAAAAAAATATAAATATAAACTATAAAAGGATCTCACATCTTACCATTGGGATGATCTTGGTCACACACAGAATGATCTGTTACTTCATTGTCTTTTATAATATTGTCATCCTTTGAAGAATCTGACAACAAACAAACATTTAATCAACATTTTTAACTGAGAAAAATAAAAGAGCACCTTCCAGTACTAACATGATAGATATTTCAGAGCAACAGAATTTATTATTTTTTAAAAAATAACCATTAAAATACTTAAAAGATTTTCATTAATAAATAGCTTTTCTTAAAGTAGCATGTGAGATATACACACAAAGCTTACAAAGGTAGAGATGTAGTTGGGGCATCTGTTTGCAACAAAGTAGAAAATACAGGATTCATACATCAGTGAAAGTGTTAGAATTGTAGGAAAGGATATGAAAGGAAGGCAAAATAGAGAAGATTAAAGGAATATCTAATTTTAATGTTCTTAATGTTTCCAGGACTGTAGTTGTTCACATATGCAGGCCATGAGTCCTTGAAAAAATCAGAAATAGCACTTTGGAAATCCAGTAGTAATTATGATTATCTTTCCCAGGTACCATATGAGTTGCACAATAGCAATGAGGGAATGCAGACCCTCTGTTCTGAGCAATGTCATTCTTTCCCACATACAGCACATTTAGGTATGGAATTAGCATACACTCATTTTTTGGTTATAGTATATACTATCTAGGAAATAACATGGCTAAAAGCATTCTATGAACTCTTGCAAAGCTAGAATGTTGAAATGAGGTTTCTCTGGAGGTTCTCCAAAAAGACACTGGATTGAGCCAATGAATGGGTCAGCAGGAATGCATAAAATAGGTCTGTTACTCATTTGTAAATATTTATTAAGGGCTACCATATGGCAGGCACTGTTCTGGGTGCCAGAGAGTCAATAGGGAACATACAACTAAAACTCTGCCCTCATAGAGCTTACAATCTAGTAGATATTTTTAAATAGCCAAAAGGAAGGTAATTAAAAAATATCTAAAACCCCCTAGTTAATCCTGTTTGCATGTGGCCACGGAAAAAGCTGGAAATGACAGACCTACACCTGTATTGTTTAAAAATAAGTTCTCTACTGAGTTTGTATCTCTAAGTTGCATTTCAAGAGCGATGACTTAGAGTCTAAAATAATCATTCTTTCCTTGTTTCCCTTTCCCTCTCTTTCTTTTGTTCCCTCCCTCTCAAAACTTGGAGACAGAGAGCTTCAAACGTTATGGTTTGGAATATTATGGGAAAATTTGTTTCTTTGCCCTGCCACAAGCAACATTTGATGGACAAGTGAGAAACCTGGGTAGTTAACATATGATTCAAATTTAATAACCAGTGAAGCAAGTATACACCCGAAGTGTATGGTTTTAATTAACTGCAAATAATTCCCCCAAGGCAAATGTTTAATTATCTTCACTGCTTCTTATTTCTTTCTGAGACTGACAATAAGTTTAAAAGTCAAAATTTAGAAGCAAAACTGAGTATAGACACATTTTTCAAATTGTTATCTCACTCATGTCAAATTGTTTTAAACCAACTCCCATTAAAATGTGCTTTTTAAATTTTGGAGCTAACATGTGGACTGAAAAAAAATATCCTTCAAATGCCTTTTTTCCTACATTAATAGTGAAAATAAACAATGATTGAAAAAGGAACTATCTCTATTAGGCTACAATTTAAATGTGAAATTGTTTTAGTTTTGCTCATTTATAGGACAATGTTATCTTTTGATATATTGTCTTTTAGACACTCATTTCAGTATTAACATTTTAGGATTATCTAAGATTTTACATATATTTGGAATTTATTCATTTTCACTGAACAATAATTAATCGCTTTTTAACTTACATAAACAGTATGTTTCTGCACCACATATTACTTAAGAAATGTTTTTTAAAAGATAATTTACATTCATTTTTAAAGCTTGTGATCAAATGATTCACATGAGTGGAAAGCATTTGAAAAATTAATCACTGGGATGCATCTGTTTTTGACACCAAAATCTGTGTCTTCAGCAAATTACCCTTTTCAATTTCCTTGGGAGATTGATTTAACATTACCAAGGCACCTTCTGAGCTGATGTTCTGTATGTAATCTATATAATGCATTTCATTGAATCCAAGATATCCCCATGCTAAGATGTATCCTGATAATAAATTAAATATAACCAGTGAAGCGAGTATGCATTTCAGAGATGCAATATTTGAGTGTATTCTATGTGTGCACACAAATATACATATTCACTTGATGACAAGGACTTCATGTCAACATGACACATCTCCAAACCCAGTCTGTCTTGTATGTGAGACTCTTCTTCTGAAATGGTCCTATCTGCACATCTGTCAATAACGTAGGATGAAAACTATAAGCTTGTGATAGTATTCACAAATAACCAGGTAGCTATGGAAGATTGTTCCTATAGATTTACTCTATTAAAAGGGCTATTTGAACTTCCACGGACTTTAGCAAGACTAGATTTGATTCTTTATGTTTTAAATCATTGATCTTAAAACATTATGCTTAGTTATGGGTTTACAGCAGCAGTGTAGGTTTTCTGTTTAGGGGGGAAATGCAAGCTTTATGGTATGTGAATATGAAATAATTACTCATGAGAGAGAAAGAAAATACTTTCTGTTTGTTATGGTCTAAAAGTTTGTGTCTCCCTCTCCCCAAATTCATATGCTGAAATCCTAATCCCTAAGTGATGGCATTAGGGAATGTGCCTTTGGGAGTTGAATAGGTCATGAAGAAAATTGTTCCCTTACCAAGAGGCTTGAGAGACACTTTATCTCTTCCTCTATGTGAAGGCACAGAAAGAAGGCTATCTGCTGGGTGTGCCTGTAATCCCAGCACTTTGGAGGTTGAGGCAGTAGAATTGCAAGTTTGAGGCCACCCTCAGCATTTAGCAAGAACCTAAACAACTTGGTGATAACCTGCCTCAAAATAAAAAATAAGAAGTGTTGGGGATGTGACTCAGCCACCCCTTGGTTCAATCTCTGGTATCAAAAAAAGAAAAAAAAAAGGCTCTGTCTATGAACTAGAAAGTAGGTCTTCAACCAGACATCATTAACTCTGCCAGCACCTTGATCTTGGACTTCCTAGTTCCTAGAACTGTAAGAAATATATGTTTTTTGGTTGTTTACAAGTTATACAGTTTTTGGAATTTTGTTATAGAAATCTACATGAACTAAGACACCAGTCCTTTTATTTTACAACTATAAATTCAATAACTAAGATGCCCATCAGTTCTATGAAAGTTCTATAAACTACCCTTAAAAATGTAGTTGTTTGGGGCTGGGGTTGTAGCTCACTGGTTGAGCGCTTGCCTTGCATGCGTGAGGCACTGGGTTTGATCCTCAGCACCACATAATAAATAAATAAATAAATAAATAAATAAATAAATAAATAAGATATTGTGTCCATCTACAACTAAAAAAATGTAGTTGTTTATACTAAATTCTTGTAGTACCTTATCATTTGGTCATGTTAAAAAACACAAAAGTTATTATCTAATTCTGATATTTAATCAGTGTTTTTTTCTTTTTTAATAAATAGCAGAAACTAGAATTAAATTTATATGTAGATTCTGACTTTCAGAATCTTTGAGGTCAATGTCATATTTAAAGATTTTTTAAATGCAATTATTAAATCAAATATTCAAGCCAAAGGACTATACATAGATGTGCTTTGAAGATTAACAAGAATAAAAAGGAAATGCTTTCATGAATTTTTTTAAAAACCCTCCCATAAAGAAAATTGAAAAAGATTTAAAAGAATATTTAAAATTGATTAAAATAAAATGAAAAAAACCCATAAAATAGAAATTCCCCAAAGTAGGCTACTTTTAATGCAGTCAATCACACATATCTACATGGACTAGTACATGAATGAATTTAATCTGTGATGAAAAATGATGAAACTACTGAAATTTTTATAAACATATCTATGCAATAAATCAAAATAAATAGTATCTTTTCCCAAAATATTCACTTAGAACAAACATTTTTAGCCCCAGAGGATCCCTGCGTGTGCTCCAGGAATTCATAAAACCTTTTGGCAAGATTTACAAAAGTGTGTTTATATATTCATATGTTAAGTTTTTGGAAGGAAATAATTTTTGATCACATTCTCATGTGGATCTAAGACCCCAGAAAGGTTAAAAATAACTGTAAATATCTATATCTCAGAGCCTGTGATGCTACCATTTTACAAAAGATCGTCAGGACAACTTTGGAGGTATTAGTCACCAAGCTTGATGCCCACTTCAAGAATTCATCAATGACAAATCTTGAACCTTTAAGGTAAATTTGACTTGATAAAACAGCCAAAAAGTTACTGGGATGTCTCTAATGCATAAGGAAGATGATCCACTTGGCAAGAAACATTTTGGGCCAAAATTAGGGGTAAATATAAAATATAAAATGATAGATGATTAACTCTCTTTGAAGATAATTTCAAGCTAGGAAGTCTACAAAATACTTCTAGTAAGGTTGTTAACCCCTAACGACTATTTAGGACAGCAGACAATCATTTTGGTATAGACGCTCTAACAAGTTTGTACAAAATAAAGGTATACACAAAAATACACACACGATATATTGTTTTTCAGCAATGTGTAAATATCTAAGTGAGTACCAGAGCTCAGTGCAAAAGTTGCACAGAAATGCGATCACCTGGGCTTCCTTTGATTCTTGTAAACTGATTTGATTATACCAAACAAACCATTTATCCTGGCCTGTTTATTGAAATCTCTAGTTTATTATGTGAAGCAATTAGGATAAAGTAATTTTTCCTCCATCTGAACGGGGAGTGCTTGATCCACAGTAAACTGGATTCTATGCAACTGTTTACAGTCTCATTGAAATTTTACAATGGCTAATCATTTATATAGAAAAAAATACATTCTACAACACATCCAGAGTATGCAGATGTCAATGATCTGAACTGTGCTGGGTCCCGGTGAAGTTGGATATACAAGGATGAACTATATTTACCTGAAAGGTATCTGGGTTCACAGACAGGACATGGCTCTGGGAGTTAGGGAGTCCAACAGAGTTATGGATGATCATTTATCTTCATTACGCTCTCATTAACCCCCATTAAAAGGTGGCTAATCATTCCCAGAGTTCTGGAATCAAGGCCCTAACAGCTTTTGAAGCATAGCTGGGAAAACTACCATCATAGACAACCAACTTGATATCTAATTAGAAAACCTGTTCCTAATTCCAAACAGTGAACTTTGATCAAATCTTAGGCTGAGAGGCATACTAGTTGATGATTGTGATTCAGGATTTAGAACTATGAACTTCAAAACTCCATGGAAATCCATTAACCTTTCATAATCTCAAGTTTCTTTAGAACTATGAACGTCATAACTCCATGGAAATCCATTCACCTTTCATAATCTCAAATTTCTTTAATGAGGAATGGAGGTTATTAAATTAGATGATCTAAGATAATGCTAATCTGAAGAATTGTTCAAATTATGTCTTTGTTCTGGCCAACACCTCTCTGTAAATGTTCCCACTTTCCCCTTATTCTCTGACTACCAGTTGGTTGGTTCTCACTGAGAGTTTTATTGTCTACTTATAAAATAAAGGTTAATAGTGGGGGAAGAACTGTGGCATGCCACCAGGGCCGTACCGGCCCTCTTTAACTCAGCGACTGGATCAAGAATCATCACAATGTAAAACAGAACAGCTGGATATGAAGCTGGGTTGGACCACTATGGAAAAAGAAATGCTTAATTACCCTTTCCATCAAGTTAATTTTTCCCCTTTGGCAATGTAAACAAAGGCAAATCTGCTCTTATTTTTAGTTGTCTGTGACTTGGCTGTTTCAGTATCCTTGACCTCCTCTTTTTGACTCCTTTCTCATCTTGCCTGTCTCTACCTTGTGAAATCTCACACCAGAGGCTCTCTTGACATCACTTAAAATAAAGAAAAAAGTCTGGCTAGGCCACAGACATGAAATGTAGCCATGGTTCTGAATATAAAAAGGGTTGGAGAGATCAATTGAATAACATGGTGACTGTAGTTAAAAACAATGTAATGTATACAATTGTGCCTTGGTTATCTACAGAGGATTGGTTCCCTCCTGTACCCCCTCAGATGCCAACATCCACAGATGCTTATAAATTATAAAAGATGTCTTTTATAAGACATCGAATATTTAATCTAGGCACATCATCCTATATACTTTAAATTATCCTGAGATTACTTATAATACCTAATATTATGAAAAAGGCTTTGCAAGTAGTTGTTCTACTGTTTAGGAATAAATACAAAGGAAAGAAAGTCAGTACGTGATCACTACAGATTCAATTGCTTTTTTTCTAGTATGTTGATCTTCAGTTGGTAGAATCCACAAATGCAGAGCCCACAGGTAAGGAAGGTTAACTAGAAAATTACTAGAAGGATAGACTTTAAGTGTTATTTCATAAAAATAATGGTATGTGAGGTAATGCATAATGTTAATTAGCATTATTTAACCATTCTACAGTGTGGAAATATGCTACAGTTTGAATCTGGAATGTCATCCAAGATCCCATGTATTTAAAGCTTGGTCTTCAGTGTGGCGCTATTGGGAGGTAGAGGAAACTTTTTAAGATGTAGGGCCTAGGAGGAGGTCTTAGGTTACTGGGGATATGTCTTAAAAAAAACAAAAATAAAACAAAACAAAAAAACTATGGGACTTGAGTATCTTTCTCTTTTCACTCTGGGTCATGAGGAGAACATGTTTCCTCTGCCACATGCTCCTGATGCGATGTTCTACCTTGCCACATGTCCAAAGGCATGGTGTCAATCAGCCATGGACTGAAACTGTAGGCCAAAATAGACCATTTCTCTTATTACATGAATTATCTCAGATATTCCTTATAGTAACAGAAAGCTGACTAACACATTTTTCAAAATATCATGTTGTCCATTTATTTCGCCAATTGAGAAAAAAAAAATTCACCTACAAGCCTAGAAGAACAGAAGTAATTTGTTTCATTTTGGTTTAATTGGGTCTGGTGATGAAAGGTTATTTTCACTGTACTACTGAGAGGACCTTTCCACTGGGAGAAGTGTAAAGGTTTTTTGTAGTGTTTCCTCTGAGCTCAGTCAGTCTGAAAGTGGGTTACTACTTCTCAGTTGTTCTATTTCACAGAGAAATAAGGCAATTGAAAAAACCTGTCTTCAGATTCACAAATGGTACAGCTTCTGGGGTTAGATTATTTTTATCCAGACACTGGCTGAGATGCCAGTACCCCCTGTTGCTGAGAGCCAAGGATTTTTGAGTCTTCAAAGCCTAAGTCATAGCCCACCCTGCAGGATCCTAACTTGTCCAAATGATATAAAGTGACATGTCTGAGAGACTAAGATAAGCATTTGGATCCTTTGTGGAAGTTACTAATTCTATGTGAACCTCAAAGACTTAGATGAGTTCCTGTTAGCACTTGCTTCTCTAAGTAGAAGGATCCATAACCCCTTAAACTCCATCTAAGAAAAATAGAGGACAAATGGTAGGCTTTCATTTTTTGATGTGCTTATTTTCCTTTATTTTTTAATTTTCTTTTTAACTTTTCCTTAAGTGAGTGCATATAATTCTACTTTATGGATTGCTTCAGTGTTGTTCATTTTATGAAACCTACCCTAAGTTATTTTTACTATTGTCTTATCTGTTGGAAATTCAAGCTGAATTTTTTTTTTTTTTTTTTTTTTTTTTGGCTATTCAGAATAATCCCATGTTATTGCTGTGGTGGAAGTCCAAGCCTCGGATTCACTTCTATCCTCTTTCGCTTGGTCCTTTCCAGCACACTATCTCTTCTGAGATCTAGACAGACTATGTCTCTCTAGAGCTTGAGTACCTGCAACAGAAATAGCCTATACCCACTCATTCCCCTTTGGACAACCCTTGAAACTGCAGCAGACGATTCCACTAAACCAGCTGCTTTCTGAGACTTGACTGAGACCATTACCCTGAATGGACCAGAATTACCCAGGAGTTAATGTCCAGTATCTGACCCAAAAGGATTTAGGGGATATGTAATTTCCCCACCCCTTGAAGAGATGATTCTGAATGTTTTATACACCTCTTAAAGGAATGGAGCCCCAGATTCCCTCAGCAGTAACTTGCTGGCTAATGTCATCCATTGATGGTTTTCCCTTCCTTTTCTTCATGACTTACCTGTGCTTCTGGGACTACCTCCCAAATAAACCACTTGCAAACTATCCTTGTCTCAGGATTTGTTTTGTGGAACTAAAACTAAGATAGTCAAGATAGTTTCCTACTACTTAGTAGCAAAATGTGAATGTTCGCCCTGTTTTCCTGACTTACACTTTTCTGTTCCCTTATATCATGTTGCCTTTAATTAGGGCATATTGGGAACAGGGGCTGCCATCTAATAAGAGCCAGTTGGGAAAAGAGGTTGCCTTGTTTTGCCCCATATTACCCTGACAATCCTTGAGCCACAGATGATTGATGAGGGATGGGCTCTGGAAGGACATCTACTGTTGGACCACAGCTACTAAGGTGAGCTGACATGAGAGCTCCACCTGCCAGGAGAGAAATAATCTTAGATTATGGTGAAGGGAATCAATTACCTCTTGAATGGATGATTGTTGGAGAGGGTGTTGAGTCTCTAGGGAACTGTTTGAACAGCTGAAGCAGTGCTCAGGGTTCATAGCATAGTTTCCTCATTCTTTGCCTCTCTGACCAAGAGATTTTTATCTCGGTGTACATTTCTTTTGTATAACTTGAAAGAATCTAACTCAGTTTGTGGTTCTTGTAAATTCATTATCTAATTTGAATGTGCATATATTCTCTAAACATTTCTCAAGTGCTCTTTACAAATATTCGTTTAAGAAGGTTGGCATTCTTTTAGGGCCACTTTTGAAAATGTTCACCTTTTTAGTCATTTCAAAATGTATAGTGTTCATTTGTACTCAACCAAAAACCTTACAGAAAGTTAAAGAGAGGAACAGCTTGGCTCATGCAGGATAAAACAAGTTCAGTAAATTTCATTTTCAAATATGACCCTGGTGGTGGAAAAAAATATCAGGTGACATCTGGTATTATAGGAAATGGGGTGTATAGAGGTATTTGCATGATGAGGACAATGTTTTGCCTCATAAAATGAGAAAAATGTGTTAAAACGAAACACTATAAAAGGATATTTTATGCGGACCTTGGGAAGTATACTAAGGATTAACTTTAAAGTGTTATTCACTATTTCCAGGAGGATTTTCTTTGAATTTGCTACTATCTTAGAGTAGGTTTAACTGTAAGTTTTAGAAATCATGGGCTGGGGATGTGGCTCAGTGGTAGAGTTCTAGCATAGCATGCACAAGGATGAGTTTCAACCCCAGCATGGAAAAAAAAAAGTATTAGAAATAATTCTAGCTTTCCTTAATGCAATGACTGACTGTTAGTTTGCTTGGGTTGTTATAACAGAATATTTTAGATTGGGTGGCCTAAACAACAGACATTTATTCCTTACAGTTTGGGAGACTGCAAAGTTTAAGATCAAAGTGATGGTAGATTTGGGTTCTGATGGAAGTGTTCTTCTCAGTGGTCTCTGGTTGTGTTCTCACATAGCTTTTCCTTGGTGACTGTACTTGCAAAGGAAAAGTTGTCAATCTCTCTTCCTCTTTTTATAAGGGAACTAATCTCACCATGAGGGCCTCACCCCTAATCCTAATTACCTCTCAAAGGCCCCATCTTTCAAAACTATCACTTTGGGAGGTAAAGCTTCAACAATGGTACAAATGCTATGTGGATAATGCCTTTAACATGTGGATGTTAGCTGGACAAGAATATACACATGTGTTACCAGCAGAACAAAGTCACAAAATGGATTTGGAAATGGAATTTTTTTCTAAATATAAGGTTCCCTTTCCTCATTCAAATTCTCAGCAATCATGTTTTCATTGATGTAGTTGAGGAACTACATCAAGTGGTTTGTATAGTGTGTATATATAGTATGATAATCTGGAAGGATAGTCAGCTCACTTCACTGGCACCGATGCCAGCAAATAAAGATGGACACATCCATGTCATTGGGGCAAGATCTTAGAGCCCCTGAGGTGTGCCTGGCATAGCAGGGTGATGGTGGGAAGGCTCACTTGCAAGGAGGGGAGTACATCATTGCTAGCCAAATACCAGGTAAACATTTTAGTATTTTAAAAATATTTGCAGCTGTACACAAAGGTGTACTGTCAGAATATCAGTTCTGTTTTGATTAGAAAAACATACTGAAAGTTTTCTTCAAAAAGACAATGACAGTAGTTTATTAACCAACGGTCTCTAACATTCCATTAGAATGAGAAGTAGTTTATTCTAAGAGTCTATAATGAAAATACTAAAAAATCCCTAAACACAAATTTGTGATCCCTTTTTCTTTTGTGATTCTTACCTGACAAAGCACCATTGCAAACAGAATTCACAAACATTTTAGGATACTAGTACTTCTGTCTAGAACACCACCTCCCTTTAGGGCAACATCAACCCCTGTTCCTTCACTACACCTGCACTGTCCTTCTGTTCCCTCCATCACTGGTGAGGAGAATGTATGTGATGGGGTTAACTGTGATAGGGCTATAGGGTGATGCTTGAGAGGACCACCTGTCCCAGAGTATCCATCTTGTCCTCTCACAGTTTCCAGGGCAGTATTTCCTCCATTAAAGACTTGAAACGTTTGTCTTTGGGGGGCTTTTTCAAGTGAAGATCTTGGAAGTATTCCACTTGAATCAATTTGAGTTAATGGCAATAACCAATTTCTGGGGATTGGTCTGAAGTCAGCAGAGAACCAGGAATAGATGACACTGAGCAGAGACCCCGAGGGAGGAAAGGACTTTAACCTGAGAGGATCAAGGCAGTGTGTGACAGTCCTCTAAACTGGAGAACTAAGTGGTGTCACTTTAATGGCAGTCTCAGGAGGGACAACTATGAGAGGACTGAAGAATTAAAATGCATGTTATTTATATTACTGAACATTTTCCTAAAACCTTGTATTCCTGCTGGACGCATGCCTGTGAGTCCGATGGCTTGTAAGCCTGAGGCAGGAGGATTGCAAGTTCAAAGCCAGCCTCAGCAACGTAGTGAGGCCCTAAGCAACTTGGCAAGACCTTCTCTCAAAATAAAAACTAAAAAGGGCTGGGGATGTGGCTCAGTGGCTAAGCACCCCAGGGTTCAATCCCTGGTACCAAAACATAAAAACAAACCAACAAAAAAATAAAACAAGCCTCAAAGAACCTTGTATTTCTAATGTTTATTAAAAAGACTTGAGTTCTTAGCTTTTTGTCTATTATAAATATACATAAAGAAAAGTAAAAATTTTGTAAGTGTGCAGCCTGATGAATTATGAGTTGAACCATTCGGCATAACCAACATGGCTGGCATCCTGGAAGCACTCCTCATCCTTCCTTCCAGATACTTCCCTCACCCCTAAAATCATTACTCCATCTTCCGCCAGCATCCATTCAGTGATGCCTGCTTTGGGACTTGTCGTAAGTTGAATTCTGCCCAATATGTGGTTCGCTGTGTCTGGTTACTTCTGTTCAATGATACATTTGTGAAATTCATTCATAATGTTGTATATGAGTGTGAATTTTAGTACTTTGATAGCTGGTTGTGTCAGTGGATCCCATTTGAAGAATGAAAAGATATATATATATATATATATATATATTTTTTTTTTCTTCCAAACATTGACTATTCATGGCACTCACCTAATACACTCCCCAACATACTGTATCTTTACTACAGCATTCCTCAAGTTTTACAATGCATTGGGATCCCCTGAAGGACTTGTTAGCATAGACCGCTGGGCCCCAACCCCAGAACTTCCCATTGTGTAGGCCTGGATGTTGGTGGGAGGGGACTAAAAATTTGCATTTCTTTCTTTCTTTCTTTGGGTGCCAGGGATTGAACTCAGGGACACTCAACCAGTGAGCCACATCCCCAGCCCTGTTTTTGTATTTTATTTAGAGACAGCATCTCACTGAGTTGTTTAGGGCCTTGCTTTCCCTCAGGCTGGCTTTGAACTTGAGATCCTTCTGCTTCAGCCTCCCCAGCTGCTGGATTACAGGTGGGAGCCACAGGACCAGGCTGAAAATTTACATTTCTAACAAGTCCCCAGGAGGTGCCAATGTTTCTGCCCCAGGGACTACTCTTTGAGAACTGCTGCCTTAAAATACACTGAATACGTCCAACAAAGCCTTTGTGTACGTGAATGCTCTTTTACTTAAAGTGGGATTTTCTGCTAGGTATCCTGTGGAGGGGCCACAAATTCTGCATTGCAGGGAGGGCAGCATCTTATGTGGTGGGGAAGGACACATAGATCGGAGTGGCCAGATTCATGAGTTCCACACCAATGAATGAAGATGGGAGAGCGATTTTCAGAGCATCTCTTTTTCACATTAGATGTACTGGGTATTATTGTCAATCTGTTAAAACTCCTTGCAACTTGGCAAATAACCTGCCTGAGAAGCAAGAAAGGCCCACGCTATATCATTAGTGGTCACATCAAATTCTACAGATGAGATCTCCTTAAGAACAGAGCTTAAAGACGAAAAGCAAGAGACTCTCTCTAGCATATGCTCCTTTAGCTAAATCTAAATACTCTTCACACTCATTTGTAATGGGTGGCAAGTCCAAAAGACTTGCTATGCAAAAGTGAAGTATTCACTCTGTTTCACAGACTTAGTACATAAAAGATATAAAATATCTCTTATTTTTATGTTGTCTACGCTTTGTAGTTGGTTATTTTGGATTATATTGGTTAAATAAAACATGTTATTAAAAATATTTTCTTAGATAAACTCTAGATAGGGAAAAGGGAAGGGAGGGCAAAAGAGGGGGCATGGCGGGTAGGAAAAACGATGGAATGAGATGGACATCATTGCCCTAGGAACATGTTTGAAGACACTAATGGTGTGACTCTACTTTGAGTACAACCAGCGACATGAAAAATTGTGCTCTACATGTGTCATATGAATTGTAATGGATTCTGCTGTCATATAATAACAAATTAAAATAAGTTAATACAAAGAAAAAAACTATTTTCACCTCCTTTTTCTTTCCTTAATGTGGCTATTATAAAATTAAAAATTACATATGGGTTTTTTATTTGTGGCTCACATTCATTTCTATTGGACAATGCTGTTCCAGAGAATTTATTATTAGCCTGATTTACATGAATAGTTAATGGCCTGTTTATTTGAAGTCCAGAATAATGAGGATGGGAAAACGTATCTTGCCAAAGAATCATCCCTTAGAAACTAGAAAATCTAATTTGGCTTATAGAGTAGCATCTACAAATGGGGATAGGAATGGCTAGGAAGAAAAAGAGTCTAATTAGGTATAATCAGAGGGTATGTTCAGAGAAAGAATTAGAGAAAGAGAATCATAAATTTCTAAAAACTAAAAAAAAAAAAAACCTACTTATACCCTACCAACATCTAATGGCAGAAAATTTTTGCTTTATGTTGATTTGACCCAAATTTCTTAATCTGGTATTCAGAGTCCTCTGTAATCAGCAAATAATTAATGAGTGGGTGATGGATACATCATTTAAGCCAACTGGGTTTATTCAGTGTACCTAAAATAGGTCTTTTGATGTCCTACTTCCAACCTTTCATACATGTTCTTCCTGACTAGAATAGTTTCTATTTTCACATCTTTCAGATCCCAGCTCAAATCTCATGTTCTGTGACCACATTCCAAAGTTCGTGTCCCTCAACCGCAGACTCCTTCCATAGGTTTCAGTGAAACCCTTTCTGGGCACTGTACTCTGACTAGCTTTCTTAGTTATCTTACATTATAGAACCGAAGGGGGGAAAAAAGTATAATGTTGGGAGAAAATAGACAAAAGAAAAGCATGTTAAAAAGTCTGCTAGTAAGAGATAGCAGCAATGAAGTGTTATGAAGTACCAAATAGGACTGTGATATAGATAGAAGTCGAGTGGAAATGGGACCTACCTAAAACAGAAGGAGAGAAAGCTGTGATGAGATTGGACAGGAAGCGAGGTGGGTTGATATGAGATAAGACTGCAGAGACAGGAAGAGTCTGTAATGCTGCAGATTGTAGTTAGCTATTTACATTTTACTTTGAGGGAAACATGATAGTGTCATAGCAATTCAAGCGAGAGTATACTGTTATCTGCTTACTGCGTGGTAATGCCACTAGGTCCTAGGAACTGTCACCTTTTACTTAACCTAGGAAACAGAGCCAACTTCAAGTGCAGTCTATTAATATGACCCTGAACTTTGACCTATGTAAGGTTAGCCGATTATACAGGGTTCAAATATAAGCACTTGACCATAGATTTACTAAAACCAGCTGTCTATTTAACACATTAGTACATGAAACCTAAGGCCAAATACAGTAAGATTATGTACTATTAGGAAAACCAGTGAGCAAATACATCAATCAGTTCTGTGTGGGCTTCTGTTGTGACACATTCTCCTTTATCAGCTCACAGAAGGACCCTGTTACTTCATGACAGGCATCATTATTGAGGGAATAGCTGTGGATATGATTTTGGAATAAGGAAGAATATAAATAATAAAAATACAACAAAAAATTATTGAGTGAGTCTGCTATAAAAAACACAGAGCATGCAAAAATCTAAACATATTATCATTTACTTCTAGGCATCACTGACTTTAAAAAATAGCAGGCAACTCAAAACATACTATTTTCCTTCAAAACAGAAATTGAAGAATCAAGGGTGTATTACCATTATTTTTTCCCTGCTGGATAGCTGATATGCAATAAAACGTTAGTGTGTGTGGTGTGTGTGTGTGTGTGTGTGTGTGTGTGTGTGTGTGTGTTCCTTAATACAGAACACACATATAATAAAATAAAAGACAACCCATAGAAGTGGGAGTTCTTTTGTTTTTTATTTCCTGAAAATATGTCATCTCAAGTTTATTCTTTAGTGATAAATGTTTATGTGATCCTTGGCAAATTACCCAACTTAGGTTTTGGTTTCCACATTTGTAAAGGGAAATAACAGTACCACCCATATTAGGTAGTGATATCTGTTCAACACACTTGTTATTCCTTCTCGTCTTCTTTTTTTGTTTTTTTTGTTTGGTACAGGGGATTGATCCCAGAAGCACTTTACAACTAAAGTATGTTACCAATCCTTTTTATTTTGAGACAGGGTCTCACTAAGTTGCTTAGGGCTTTGCTAAATTGCTGAGGTTGGCCTTGAACTTGCCATCTTCCTGCCTTGGTCTCCTGAGTTATTGGAATTATAGGCATGAGCCACCATACCAGGCTTCTTCTCTTAACCACAAAGGAAGGAGGAACTTGGAAACTCTGGAAATTCCTCCCTGCAATCAAGTGGCCCATGAGACTCACATGACTGAATTTTGGCTGATGGGAAGGGTCTGACCATAAAAAGCTTCTTCTTTCCCATTTGCTGAATGAATGTCAAGACTCAGAAAAATTTGGGGGACCACAAATTATAAAGAAAAAATCACGAGTTTTCATTCATTTGAATCCCTGCATGACTGCAGAGAATATTACCTATCATTGTGGATTCTATGTGATTGAGAAAATAAATATCTCTTACATAAGTTTGACATTTTTGTTGCAGCAGTTGGCATTACTAACCCTTGAAGAGTCATTGAAAGAATTGAGATGATATTTGGGGGTCTATAAAACATTTTTCTTGATTGTTATTATTTTTCCAGTCCAACCAATTAGGATCTGGGTACGAAACTCTTAGGTCACACAATTACTTCATTACTGCTGAAAGGACTTTTCAAAGTAAAGAAAGAAATTAACAAAGATGACATAACATGACAGCAAAGAAATTTGGGATATGAGAGAAAGGAATATGATTATGATTTTTTTTAAATCCTGCCTTCATTTTTTTTTGCTCCTGAAAAACAATATTTTGTGGTGATAACAGTAGTTTACCATGGAATGACAGTCTGGGCTCTGAAGGAAGTTTTTTTTGTTGCTGTTGTTGTTGTTGTTGTTTGTTTATTTTCCTTTTTCTTCATCCAGAAATCATGTTATATGGTAGGATAAGAAGATAGAATCTTTGCAGTTAGATTCTGTACTTAAGAATCCAGGGCATATGGTTACCATATGGACCACAAGCAAATTCTTGGATTTCTTTATACTTGATGAAAAAAGGAGATTGTCGAGTAGGGAGTACAGATCACAGAGAGCAGGATGCACTAGTGGAAATGGAAGAATATGCTTACCAATTTAGGAGATGCTGTTTGGGGAATACCATAGGAGAAAGAGTCTAATGTGCTTACTCCACTTTGGGGAAAGCTCTGGAGAAGAAATTTGGAAGGGGATTCAACCATGGACAGAAAATGCGGTTCAGAAGAAGATTTATGTCTGGATGGGTTAACATGACCACGGAGTTCTGTGGTGCCAACTTGCTGCTCTTCCCACAGATCCTGGCAAATACTAGTGTTAGGTAATCAATCAAGCAGCTGTACATTCAAGTTTTCTGGACTAGTTTATACCAGCACTTTGGGTTGGAGGAAAGCTCCAGAAAGAAAGAAAGCAGGAAGTGGGAAAATGCAGGACCGAAGAAGGATGGTTGCTTACTTTCCTGAAACTAAGAAAGATGGAGAGAAACCAGGACCAGGCACTTGGAGCATCTCAGGGGCTTAACTATGGACCTGAGATTGAGGTCAGTAGAACTGTTTGCCTCATTACGTGTATGGAGAAGTTACCCAGTGAATATCAAGTCACCAATTCTGCCTCATGGCATGTTGGGGACAGAGGTGGCTGGTTCAGTCAAAATTCATGGATTATGTAGGTAGACTGAGGCAGTGAAATGGGTTTCCAGGATTTTTGAGTCTTCACTCTTTTTTTGAGTCTCCTGGGATCAGAGAAACATTACGAATCATAGATCAAGCTGGGAGATTGATTGCCTTGCACAGACTGTGTTGGGTCTCAAAACAAGCTTTTGTGTGTTGTTTTAAATATAGACACATATTTATGTGAGTGTCACTGTTCCTTTTGCCTGAGGAAAATAACCCATTTGCCCTTCCATTTTAATTTGACATATCTGGTATGAAATATCAGGGATAATTACAAAATGAAATAAGAAGATAAACTTTCCATTAAATGCCATCAATGCTTGTTAAGAAACCCTGTGTTTATGCTTATTAAAACTGTTCCACTAAAAAGTTCAGCTAATAGAAAACAGAGTGGGACTGGGTCACTAGAGACTGGGAAGGTCGGCAGGGGTGAGCGAGTGAGTGGGGAAAGAAAGAAGTCAGAGATAAAGGGCATTGCAACACAGCTAGATAGGAAGAATTTATTCTGGTTTTCCATAGCAGAGTAGGGTAACTATCAACAATATGATATATTTAAAAATAACTAGAAGAATTCAAAACTTCCCAATATAGAGAAATGATTAATGTTTGAGGATGTGGATGTACTTTTTGCTCTAATTTGATCATTACCTATTGTATAAGTGCATCTAATTATCATACTACACTCCATAAAGATGTACAAATATTATAGCAAAACTAACAATTAAAAAAGAAAAAACTTCCAATGTTTGCCATTAGCTAGCCAATTATTATTATTTTTTCTTTTTAATTAAGGAATGAAGCAGTTCTGAGACAACCATTCCCCTTTCTTTTTTCTCTCTCAATGTGTCCCCCTGGAACATCAGCATAAAAGACAGATGATAAAACACATCCTTAGGAAGGATACTGGGCAACACATCTCTGCTTGTGAAAATCTTTTTTTCAAAAACGATGATGGGAGCAGACCCACTGGGCAGTGCATACCGATCCTGCCCACACTGCAGGCTCCCCATCTACCAATGTGGCTGCCCACCGTCACTGAGCCACCTGCTGCTGCAGCCTCATCTCCCAAGGCAGCCTCCCCCATCTTGGGACACCACAGCTGCCACCATGGCCACCTTGATGTGATAGCCTCCACCTTGGGACACAGGACACGCCTGGAGACAGCTGCTTGAAGCAGAGCCACTTGCCACAGCACCGCATCTACAAGCGAGACCACTCACCGTGACCACACGACCTGCCCTCACTGCCCCATTTCTGAATGAAGTCACTTCCATCTTGGGACACCTCTGCTACTGACATTACCATCTTGAGTTGGGACAGCCTCTACCTTGGGACACAGGCCAGGGCCTGGAAGCTCAACACCAAGGTCCCTTCAGGTTTGCCATTGCTGCCACCTTCTAGGGGTATAGCAGCTTCCATATAGGGACACCAGCCAAGGCCTGAAATACCATCATCAAGGTACCTGCAGGCTTGGTAACACCTGAGGCCTCCCTGCTAGGTGTGCTAATAGCCACCATCTTGCTGCAGAGGCAAGAGAGAGCCTTTCATGGTGTTAGTAGATTGGAAGAGGGTATGAGGGCATCTTGCTCTTGGCTTGCCCAGCCAACCAGTCTGGCACCCACCAAGTTTCCAGGGCCAACTCTGGCTGGCACTGGCCAGGACCAACACCAGCCTAGTTCCTGACTCCCTCCACAGATCCCCTGGTCCTGCTGGTTTGGCAATCAACAGGGCCCTGAAGCTTCCTACCTCTCCCAATCCATGAACCTGGCCCAGAGCTTGCAGCTACATCAACAGTCCACAACTCTCAGTGCCTGGTCCCGATACACCTGATACAGAACAGCTCTCCATGACAGGTGCACAGGTCCCTGCCCTCAGGTCCCCCTAAGGACCTCTGGGGGTAGAGGTGCCTGATTGGGAAGCCAAAGTGGTGGGGGTGGAAGAGATACGGTTTAGAGACTAAACTAGAGACCAGGAATTGTGGGGTCCATAAGTGGTATAAAGAGCTAAGATCAGGCTCCTATGTCACATAGGTGGAGCCCAAAGGAGATTCCTGGGGTGCAGTCTTCCAACAGAGGTTGGCAATTGCTATACCCTACCTCCAGGGGTTCTGCTACCAAGACTAATCCTCCTACCCTAGTAACTCTCACCTTGCTGAGGGTGGAGATGCCAGCAAACTCCAGAAAATCCCACCTGTCAGATGAGAAGGGAAGCAGAGAAACTACTGAACTCTGACAGAAACAATTGTTCAATTTTCCTTTGAAATTTTTTTTCTTTTCCCACTCTTACATCCCCACCATTTTTGAAACCAAATATTTTTCATGCATCAAACTATTGAGGACTAGGATGTCTGAATAGTATATTACAGTTTTATTGTATATTCTTTTATTTTTACATTCTTTCTTTTTTCTTATCTTATGTTACTATTATTATTATTTTTTACTCCTTCTCTATATTTTCCTCTCACATATCTGTTTCCTTGGATTCTCTTTCTCTGTTTTTTTTTTCCTGCTCACAGCCAACTTCTACTGATTCCTGTTTCACTCTTCCTATGATCTAATACTTCTATCTTCTCCCCCACCATTTCATAAACATCACATCCTATACCACTCCTGTTCTTTCTTTGTCTACCATTAGAAATTGTAGACCCTTTGGCAAACCTATTATAGGCAATAATTGAACACATCATTTCTGTTTATTGCAAGAAAACTGTAAACATATTAATAGGAGCTATTTGGTTTAAGGTCGCATATTGTTTGCATTGGGTGCTATTAATATTGATCTCCCCCTTAAAGGTAAAGTATTGGAAACCTACAGGGGCACTATAAGTCTATAGGATAGAAACTGCAATACCTTACATACGCACTGCTAAAGGGGAAGACCCAGGAACAACGTAAAAAACAAGGGAAGAAAGTGCCCCATAGAAACCAAGATGCTACAATAATAGAATCCATTGACAAAACAGTAGAAGAAATGTCAGAGAAGGAATTTTGAATGTACCTGATTAAAATGATCTGTAAAGAATGATGTAAGAGAACAAATACAGATAATGAAAGATTACTTCAATATAGAGCTAAAAATACAAACAGAAATTCTGAAAAACAAGCAAACAGAAATCCTTGAAATGAAGGAAATAATAAACCAAATTAAAAATTCAATAGAAAGCATTACCAACCGACTAAATCACTTGGAAGACAGAAGCTCAGGTAATAAAGACAAAATTTATAATCTTGAAAATAAAGTTGACCACACAGTGAACTATGAACAGAACTTACAAGAATTATGAAATAAGATGAAAAGACCAAATTTAAGATTAATTGAAATAGAGGAAGGCACAGAAATACAAACCAAAGGAATGCACAATCTTTTTTTGTTTGGGTACTGGGGATTGAACTCAGGGGCACTCAACCAATGAGTCACATTCCCAGCCCAATTTTGTATTCTGTTAGCAATAGGGTCTGAGTTGCTTAGTGCCTCGCCATTGCTGAGGCTGGCTTTAAACTCTTGATCCTCCTGCCTCAGCCTCCTGAGCTGCTGGGATTACAGGCGTGTGCCATTGTGCCCAGCTTGAAGAATGCACAATCTTTTCAATGGAGTAATATCAGAAAATTTTCCAAACCTAAAGAATGAAATGGAAAATCAAATAAAAAAGGCTTATGGGACCTCAAAATATACAAAATTACAATAGATCCACATCAAGGCACATTATAATGAAAATGCCTAGCATACAGAATAAAGATAGAATTTTAAAGGCTGCAAGAGAGAAACTATCAGATTACATATAGGTGGAAACAAATTTGGATCTCAGCGGTTTCTCAACCTAGAACCTCAAAGCTAGGAAGTTATGGAACAACATATACCAAGTTCTGAAAGAAAATGGATGCTAACCAAGAATCTTACATCCAGCAAAATCAAGCTTCAGATTTGATGACAAAATAGAAACCTTCCATTATAAACAAAATTTAAAAGAATATACGAGAAAGCCTTCACTACAAAACATTCTTGGCAAAATATTCCATGAGAAGGTAATGAAAAAAAATGAAAATCAGTAAAGGGAGGATCTACACTAAAGGAAAAACTAATCAAAGGAGAAACCAAGTCAAGTTAAAAACCAAAAATAAACAAAAATGACTGGGAGTACAAATAATCTCAATAGTAATCCTGAAATGTTAATGGCCTAAACTCATCAATCAAAAGACATAGACTGGCAGATTGGATTGAAAAAAAAAGACCCAACAATATGGGGTCTTCAAGAGACTCATTTCATAGGAAAAGACATCCACAGACTAAAGGCTTTTAAAAGGATGGGAAAAAATATATCACTCTCATGAACTGTATAAACAAGAAGGAGTTTCCATCCTCATATCACATAAAGTGGACTTCAAGCAAAGTTAGATGGGAGGGATAAAGAAGAACATTTCATACTGCATAAGGGACTCATACATCAACAAGACATAATAATCGTAAATATTTATGCCCTAAACAATGGAGCATCTATGTATATCAAACAAACCCTTCTCAATTTCAAAAACCAAATAGATCACAATACAATAATACTGGGTATCTTAAACACACCTCTCTCACCAATGGATAGATTTTCCAAACAATAACTAAACAAAGAAACTATAAAACTCAATAATACAATCAATAATTTAGCCTTGACATATATTTCATTTGTCAATGAGTGAATACACTTTCTTTACAGCAGTACACATGTCCTTCTCTAAAACAGACCACAAGTTATGACACAAAGCAACTCTTAGCAAATATAAAAAAAATAGAGACATTACCCTGCATTCTATCAGGTCATAATGGAATGATATTAGAAATCAATGATAAACTTTAAAAAATAGAAGCTATTCCAACACCTGGAGATATAAATAATATGCTACTGAATGATAGCAGAAGAAATCAGGGAGGAAATAAAAAAATTCTTAGGCAAGTGAGAACACTGATACAACATATCAAAATCTCTGGGACACTCTGAAACCAGTTCTAAGAAGAATGTTCATTACATTGAGCTCATTCATGAAAAGAATAAAAAGTCAACAAATAAATGACCTAACATGTCATGTCAAAGCTCTAGAAAAACAAGGACAAACCAATACCAAAACTAGTAGAAGACAAGAAATAATTAAAATCAGAACTGAAATCAATGAAGGTGAAACAAAAGAAATAATTTTAAAAACTGACAAAATGAAAAGTTGGTTCCTTGAAAAAATATATAACACTGATAAACACTTAGCCACACTATGAAGAGAAAGAGAGAAAAACTCAAATTACTAAAATTCACAATAAAAAGGGAAATATTACAAAGGACACTACTGAAATAAAGAAGGTAATTAGAAACTATTTTGAAAATTTATACTGCAATAAAATAGAAAAATCTCAAGACATCCACAAATTTCTAGAGAAATATCATCTACCCAAGCTGAATCAGGAGGACATACTCAATTTAAACAGATCAATATCAAACAATAAAAGAGAAGATGCCATCAAAAGCCTACCAACAAAGAAAAGCCCAGGACCACTTAGTTTCTCAGCCAAGTTCTACAAGACCTTCAAAGAAGAACTAACACCAGTATTCCTCAAAGTATTCCATGAAATAGAAAAGGAGTAAACCCTTCCAAACTCATTCTATGAGGCTAGTATCACCCTGATACCAAAACCAGACAAAGACACATCAAGGAAAGAAAACTTCAGACCAATATTCCTGATGAACATAGATGCAAAAATTCTCAATAAAATTCTGGCAAATTATATACAAAAACATATTAAAAAGATAGCACAGTATTATCAAGTGGGGTTCATTTCAGGGATGCAGGGTTGGTTCAACATACAGAAATCAATAAATGTAATTCATCATATTAATAGACCTAAAAACAATAATCATATGATCATCTCAATAGATGCAGAAAAACATTTTACAAAATATAGCACCCCTTCATGTTCAAAACACTAAAAAAGCTAGGAATAGTAGGAACATACCTCAACATTGTAAAAGCAATCTATGCTAAGCTCAAGGCCAACATCATTCTAAGTGAAAGCATTCTCTCTAAAAACTGGAACAAGACAGGGTTGCCCTCTTTCACCACTTTATTCAACATAGTCCTTGTAACTTTAGCCAGAGCAATCAGACAGATGAAAGAAATTAAAGGGATACAAATAGGAAAAAAAAAGAATTCAAACTATCACTATTTGCCAAGGACATGATTCTATATTTAGAGTATCCAAATCATTCCACCAGAAAACTTCTAGAGCTAATAAATGAATTCAGCAAAGTAACAGGATATAAAATCAACACCCATAAATCAAATGCATTTCTATATATCAGTGATGAATCCTCTGTGAGAGAAATTAGAAAAACAATCCCATTCACAATAGCTTCAAAAAATATATTACATGGGAATAAACCTAGCCAAAGAGGGGAAAAAACTCTACAATGAAAATTACACAACAATAAAGAAAAAAATTGAAAAAGACCTTAGAAGATGGAAAGAGCGCCCATTCTTTTGGATAGGCAGAATTAATATTGTCAAAATGATCATACTACCAAAAGTGTTACACAGACTTAAAGCAATCCCTATCAAAATACCAATGTCAGTCTTCTTAGGAATATAAAAAAAGCAATCATGAAATTCATTTGGAAAAATAAAAGACCAAGACTAGCCAAAGCAATCCTTAGCAATAAGAGTGAAGCAGGATGTATCACAACCTTAAAAACTATACTACAGAGCTATAGTAACAGAAACTGTATGGTATTGTCACCAAAACAGATATGTAGGCCAATGATATAGAATAAAAGACACAGAGACAAACCCACATAAATACAGTTATCTCATATGAGACAAAGCCACCAAAAGCATACATTGGAGAAAAGACAGCCTCTTCAACAAATGGTGTTGGGAAAACTGGAAATCCACATGTAACAAAATGAAATTAGACCCCTATCCCTCACCATGCATAAAGCTCAACCCAAAGTGGATCAAGGACCTAGGAATTAGACCAGAGACTCTGTGCCTAATAGAAGAATATTCATCTTGTTGGCTTACAACCTGACTTCCTTAACAAGACTTCTATCGCACAGGAAATAAAATTGAGAATCAATAAATGGGAGGGAATCAGACTAAAAAGCTTTCTCTCAGCAAAAGAAACAATCAATAAGGTGAAGAAAGAGCCTACAGAATGGGAGCAAATTTTTACCAAACGCACATCAGATAGAGCACTAATCTCCAGGATATATAAAGAACTCAAAAAATTTAACACCAAGAAAACAAATAAACCAATCAATAAATGGGCTAAGGAGCTGAACAGACAGTTCTCAGAAGATACACAATTGATCAACACATATATGAATAAATGTTCAACATCCCTAGCAATTAGAGAAATGCCAATCAAACCTACACTGATATTTAATCTCACTCCAGTCAGAATGGCAACTGTCAAGATTATAAGCAACAATAAGTGTTGGGAAGGATATAAGATACACTCAAACATTGCTGGTGGGACTGGAAACCAGTGCATCCACTCTGGAAAGCTGTATGGAGATTCTTTAGAAAATTTTGAAAGGAACCACCATTGAGCCCATCTATCCCACTCCTCAATTTATACCCCAAAAACTTAAAATCAGCATGCTACAGTGATGCAGCCACATCAATATTTAGAGCAGCTCAATTCACAATAGATAAACTATGGAAGCAACCTAGATGCAGTTCGACAGATGAATGGATAAAGAAAATGTGGTACCTATACACAATGGAATATTACTCTGCCTTAAAGAAGAATGAAATCATGGCATTTGCAGGTAAGTGGATGGAGCTGGAGAATATTATGCTAAGAAAAATAAGCCAATCCCCAAATATCAATGGCTAAATGTTTTCTCTGATAGCAGATGCTGATTCGTAATGGGAGAAGGGCTACGGAAGAATGGAGAAACTTTGGATTGGGCAGAGGGGAGGGAGGGGAAGCGGTATGGGGTGGGAAAAATGGTGGAATGAGATGGACATTATTACCCTATGTATATGTATGATTGCACAAATGATGTGACTCTGCATTACGTACAGGCAGAGAAATGAGAAGTTGTGCTCCATTTTGTTTATGATGAGTTAAAATGTACTCTGCTGTTATGTAAAACTAATTAGAACAAATAAAACAAAACTACATAGATAGGCATTAAAAAACAAAACAAAACTATAATGGACTGGGAACAGTGGCACATGCCTGTAATCCCAGGGACCTGAGAGGTTGAGGAAGGAGGATCACGAGTTCAAAGCCAGCTTCAGCAAAAGTGAGGCACTAAGCAGCTCAGTGAGACCCTGCCTCTAAATAAAATACAAAATAGGGCTGGGTATGTGACTCAGTGGTTGAGTGCCCCTGAGTTCAATCCCCGGTAACCAAAAACCAAAACAAAACAATTATGATGGGCTACATCCTTTTCTGAAACATGGGGTACTGTCTCCCCAATACCATTGTACCACTATAAATTTTTAGATTCCAATGTTAAAAGCAATTTTAACATTTTTTAAATTTTGTATTATAATTGTGTAATTTCCTGAAATCAAAACTCTTTGTGGGAATTTAAAAATATTTTCTACCATAAAAAGGGAACAAATAAAATATTTAAATATCAGATTTGGTCAATAAATGTGATGATAATAGCCTTCTACATCTTTCAGAGTTGTTATTGTTATTGTTGTTTTTAACCAACTGGAGGACTAATTAATCATGCATGCAAAATTTAAAAGTTTTTAAAAAGTGTGATGAATGCCACATACTCCACTTTCCCTGTGCTTCCAATGCACATTAATAAGCATGTGGAAAGCCCTGAGAAGTCCTGTAATATAGAAACACTTAATTTTGTCTAACCTTGCAGTTTCCAAGGATTTTGAATTCTGAACTCATTTATCAAGGAATGCTTATTAACATTTTGGAGAATGCTCTAACATTCTAAGTGAGAGTATTTCAGCAAGAACACTTCCATGTTGTCTTTAAATTTGAAGTGCGTATTTTCTATTGCCTTCCTCTACCATCTTTCGCCTAGTCAAAATGATCATGAACCGCTGCAATGGACTCAGACCTTATATGGGGGCACAAGACTTCAAAATTAATTCTGGATTCCTTTTAAGCACCCTATAAGAACTGTACTGTCTTTTTACTTCAATCATTAATATATACTTGAGCTCAAAGTACATGAAACTTGAGAATCTCTGAGCTAGTCTTAAGACATGTTTATAGAAAAACAGATTGCACTTAATTAGCTGACCTTCTGTTCCATCACTCCAGATTGATTAGGCAGATCACTTTTTGTGGGAATATTCTACATAATGTTCCAAATATTATTTTTATACTAATTAACAAGAAAGTGATAAGGTCAGGAAAAGTTATACTCTAAGAATAGTAAATAGTAGACTTTGAGTCACAAGTTAAACATTTTTTTAAAAATATGAAAGATATTATGATTTTAATTTGTAGACAGAGAAGACTTCATGCATTTTTTAATATTTATTTTTTAGTTATAGGTGGACACATATCTTTATTTTATTTAATTTTTTTATTGTGGTGCTGAGGATCGAACCCAGGGCCTCGTGCGTGCTAGATGAGAACTCTACCTCTGAGCCACAATCTCAAGCCCCGTCTTCATGATTTTATGTTGGGTGAACTTATACCTTGAGTATCTTTAGTCCTAGTGTGGTTTATTCTCAGGGTATGATTGTTAATAGTGCTCCCAATCATTTCCCAAAGTGTGTTGGTTTTAAAGACATGATTGTAGTCTTCCCTTGGCATCTATGGGGAATTGTTTCCAGGATCCCACATGGGTACCTTCATTTGTGGTTGCTGGAGTTCATTGTATAGACTGGTATAGTATTTTCATCTGACCTAAGTATATCTTTCCCTTTACCTCAAATCAAAATACCTGTTACAATGTAAGTGCCATATAAATTGTTGTCAGACTATTTTTTAGGGAATAATGAAAAGAAGAAAATCTGTACATGTTTAGTACAGATGCATTTTTTTTTCAAATATTTTTTGATACTTGGCTGGTTAAATCTATGATTGTGGAACACACTGGTATGGAGGGCCAATTGCTCTCAAAAAGCCTTCTAAAATATAGATGTACAGACCTTCCATTCTAGGTCTTACCTATAAGAGACTAAAACAAAACAGGTAGAAAAATCTATGAAAGTTACAAAAGAGACTACATGTCTGATATTCAAGCAGGGCTATCCAGCTATCAAGTTCCTGTTTATGAATGGTACCTGGTAGAGAGCTCTGGCGGGTTCCTTACCTGTATAGTGCACCTGCACTGCTTTTCATTTTCAACTGCTACACCAGTATGGCATACTGGTGAATTCACATGGATGGTCAGGGATGACCACATCTCTTGTCAAATATTTTGGGCATTGCCTGTTACTGAACCCCTCTAACAAGTATCAGCATGACAATAGACTTCTTGATTCAAAGAGATACGGGATTCCTACCTGGAGTAAGGATTCTATGGCCAGCATATCAATTTTATAAAAATAATTGCAAAAGAATTTTTTTTTGCCAACAGCTGTTGAACATTTACCATTTTGAGATGCTGTTGTAAGTACTTTAAATATATTATTTTGAGTTTTCACAACCACATGATATAAATAATTCTATTATTATTATTATTATTATTATTATTAATTATTGGTACTGGGTAATTAGTTCAGGGGTGCTTAACCACTAGAAAATATCCCTAGCCCTTTTTATTTATTTATTTTTAAATTTTGATACAGGGTCTTGCTAAGTTACCTAGGCCTTACTAATTTGCTGAGGTTGGCTTTGAACTTGTGATCCTCCTGCCTCAGCCTCCCAAGCTGCTGGGATTAAAGGTGTGTGCCACTTTACTTGGCCTGAATAATTCTATTATTATCTTCATTTTTCTCTTCATTTTACACAAGAGAAAACGAGGTAAGAAAGTTACCAAAGTTCATACAGTACAGATGATATGAATGTAATGTAAATTGAGGCTTGGAAAGCCTGAAAGATTTGGTCCAAGGAAATTAAAAATCAGGCTACTGAATTTGAAAATTGTTAAAGATACTCATACAAATTTTGACTTATATGGACTCAAATTTAGTTCTAAAATAGTGTGTTGGACAAAGGAATTGGAAACCCACTCAAATAATCCCCATGCCCTAGTTTGGGATAATTTATTTTTCAAGCCTCCCTCTTTAGATCTTTAGAAATATCTCCCAAGACAGAATATAACTGAATTGACAGTTATAAATATATTATTACAGCCACACTTAATAAGGAAAACTAATATATATTAATATATATAAATGAGAGTATAGTTGGAAGGCAACTGTCACTTGCCTTTCCATTGCTATTTAAGAATGTCTGAACTTTTTCTTTGTGTTTTTTTGAACTGGGGATTGAACTCAGGAGTGATTAACCACTGAGCCACATCCCTAGCCCTTTTTATTTTTTTACTTTGAGACAGGGTCTTGCCAAGTTGTTTAGGGCTTTGCTAAACTGCTGAGGCTGGCCTTGAACTTGCAATCCTCCTGCCTCAGCCTCCCAAGATACTGGTATGACAGTCATATGCCAGTGCACCCAGTTAAATATACTTTTAATGCCAAAAATTAGGTTAAAATATTTATCTACGTTAACTTATTTAAAACACATGAATAAAGCATATTTTTAAAAACGTATCAGAAAAGTATCATTATAAACTAAGCATTATAAACTAAATAACTAGTTTCAGATATACAAAAACTAGTTTCATATATACAAAATATTACACACACACACACACACACACACACACACACAATTTACCACTGAAAAGAAATTTATTTTATTTGAGGTGATGGTTATGCCAATCAGTCTGATCTGATCATTATGTAATGTACATATATGTATTAAAATATCACTGCAACCCATAAATATTTATCAATACAATGTGTCAACTAAAAAAAATTTAAAAGATGTCCATTTTATTCTCTTACACTGTAAGAATATCCAAGTTGAAAATGAAAAAAATTGCATGTTCTTATTTTGTTGCTGCATTTTGACTTATTTGGAAAACATACTTCTGAAGTATGAGAATTCTGAAAGGGAATTTTCTTTACAAGAAGGCTTAATAATAGTAAAAAAATAAAAATTGGGAAAGTGTCCATGGTACCTTTGATACCTGCTCTTAAAATAAGTAAATATCCTAGGGAGTTAGAGATATGTCATATACATAACTAATATTGATACATAGAACATGGTAATTTTTTTAAAGAGAGAGAGAATTTTTTAATATTTATTTTTTAGTTTTTGGTGGACACACATCTTTATTTTATTTGTATGTGGTGCTGAGGATGGATCCCAGCGCCCTGCGCATGCCAGGCGAGCGCGTTACCACTTGAGCCACATCCCCAGCCCAAGAACATGGTAATTTTTGAAGTTTCACAAATATGAGAAACAGGACAATTTACTACTATATGGGGGGTGAGTTGTAATGAACAGAGAAATCAAGAAAGGTGAAAATATTCATGACACTCCTCCCCCACTGTCATTGACTAAAATTCTCATGACTAAAATGTTTGCCCAGATAATTTGTGATGGAAGAAAGAAAGAAGGAAGGGGAGGGAGAAAACAAGGATGGGAAAGAGAGAGGAAAGAAGGAATGGAAGAAGAGAAGGAAGAGATGAAGTGAAGAATTGATGGAAAGATTGGAGGTGAGCCTTACAAAATGATCAGGTTTTAGTATACAGAAGGTAGAACAAAATGGATGTGAATGAGTGACGGCAGAATGCTTTAGGCCAGCGGCATCTGGGAAATTCCAAATAAGTGAGCAGTCCACACCACAGGTATACAGAAGCATGAATACATACAAAAAGGTTGGGCTTCTTATCTAGTGAGGGGTGCAATTGGGGGTTTCTATATATTCATTTCATTATATGTCATTATACCCTTGACCCAGGTTAAGGTCAATGTTGTAATTGGAACAATTTGCTGCCTCCAAACTGCCCGCCGTGGGGCCTTCCCGTTTCACTGTCCTGCTTATCTGGCACAGGCAACAGCATTCCCTTATACTATCTGACAGCTCTGGACCTTCCTGCATCCTATCACCTCATGTAAAGAATGTCCCTTGCTACCAAAGAATAACATAAGAGGCAGCATGGTGGATAGAAAAGTCCGGGCTTTGGATTTAGACAGATTTGGTTTCCAAATTCTGGTTCTATTTCTTGTACTTGGACCAGTTATTCAAACTTTCTGAGCCTCAGATACCTGCAAAATTGGGATAGCGATACTGATTTTTTAAAAATAATAAAGATACTACTTTTCACTCATTGAACTGGCAAAAATGAGAAAGAATGAATGTTAATAATTGCTGATGATGATATGAGTTGCTGTAGCCTTTGAAGAAGGTAATTTTGACAATATCTTTAAAAATACATACTTCTTAAAGCAGAACTCACATTCCTGGAATCTCTCCCATACAAATAAAAGTGCCATCGTGTAAAGATATATGGGTAAGGATGACTATTGTGGCATTGTTTGTATGGCAATAAAATGGAAAGAAATTGCTTGCTCATCACAGGAGAAGAGCTGAATAAATTATGACACATCTGAACTATGGAATGTCATGTGAGCTACAAACCAAACAAATTATATCTGCACAAAATGGCTTAAGAGGGATTTCTACAAAGTTTTGATGCTTATAACAAAGCAAGATTTAGGAAAAAACTATGCAGATTATGATATTTATAAAATATCACACACACACATACACACACATATATATATACACACACATACACACACTCACACACACATTATATATATATATATATATATATATATATATATATATATATATATAATGTACTACTATGTACCAGGTGTACCTTAAAATATCTTAAGTGAATTGAGTCATTTTCATGAATATTCTGTGAGGTAGGTGTTATTATTGTTCTTATTATACATATAATGAAGCTGAGGTACAGAGAGGCTAAGCAATTTGCTCATGATCACATACTTGTATATTGATAGAGAAGGAATTTAGACTCAGGAAATTGGGACTAGAGACTAGATGACTCCCTCTCCCTTGCCACCTTTTTTAGAAATAAATATTATTGTAATATATTTGAGGTTTGTAACACTATGCATTTGTATGCCATAACACCCCATTACAAACCTCAAATACATTGCAATAATGAAGTGAATTAGCACATTCATCATCTCAGACAGTTACATTTTTGAGACAAGTGCCCCAGAAATCTACTAATTTAAAATGAACTGTGGTTCTACATTGTACACCAGCTCTCTAGACTTGTTCTGGTGCTTTGGGTCCTTTGATCTACATCTTATTTTCTCCTTCCCAACCTGTACCTGATACCCACTGCTTATTCTCTATCTCTGTATCTTTTACCTTTTTCCCTCCTTCTACGTAAGTAAGATCATGCAGTATTCTCATTTCTATCTGGCTTATTTCATTTAGTATAATGCCCTTCAGGTCTGTCCATGTTGTAAATGCCAGGATCTCCTTCTTTTTCACAGCTGGATAATATCCCATTGTGTATGTACACCACACTTTATTTATGATTCATCTGTCTACAGACTTAGGTTGATTCCAGATCTTGGCTAGTGTAGTCAATATCCATGAACCTGGGAGTGTAGATATCTTCAAGAGTACTGATTTCACATCCTTTGGCTATGTATCCAGAAGAGGGATAGCTGGATTCTGTAATATTCATATTTTGAGTTTTTTTGAGAACCTCTATCCTGATTTCCATAATGGCTCTACCAATCTATATCCATATCATTCATGTCCAAGGGCTCCCTTTCGTGACATCTTCATCAACATTTGCTATCTCTTGTCTTTTAAATAATAGCTATCTAAATGGGTATGAGGTCACTTTTTTACAATTATTTTTATTTGAATTTCTCGGAAGATTGGTGATGTTGGGCACTTTTTCAGATATGTCTTGGCCCTATGTATGTCATCTTTGGAGAAATGTTTATTCATTTCTTTGTTCATTTTTAAAATATTTCCTTTTTATTCTATTGAGTTGTAAGAGTTAGTTATACATTTGGGATATTAACCCCTGATTAGATTTTTTTTTCTTTTTCTTTTTGGTTTTGGGGATTGAACTCAGGGACGCTTGACCACTGAGCCTTATCCTCAGCTCTATTTTGTATTTTATTTAAAGACAGGGTTTCACTGAGTTGCTTGGGGCCTCAGTTTTGCTGAGGCTGGCTTTGAATTTGCAATTCTCCTGCTTCTGCCTCCCAAGCTACTGGGATTATAGGCATGTACCACCACACCTGGCCCTGATTAGATTCTTAATTAGTGTTTTTGTTCTTTAAATAATTGAAAAGTGATAAGTAAATAAACAATAAAAATTGCATTAAAATTACACATTACCTATGCATATTAATATATATTTCTATTTATATAAAAGTGTTGTGCAAATGTTTAGAGATACAAAAAGAATGGTTACCCAAATGCAATAGTAATTATATTAGAGTACGGTAATTGCATATACTTGTTTATTTATCTCTTGCATTATTTAAAATTTCTACAATGAACATATACTATCCAAAATATCATAAAAACAATAAACCCTATTCATTATAGAAAAAAACAAAAAATTGTATGCATTTCCATAGATTGGAATTTTCTTACAGAAATGATCATGACATTTATAAAATTAAAAGGTGGTTTCTGATTTTAAAACAAACAACTCAAAGTGGAAACTGGGTAAGTATATGAACAATCATTTTTTGAAATACACAATTAAATTATATTGGACTATCAAAAGACACTGGGAGAATTTCATAATGTATTTTTATACTTAAAAGATAGTTTTAAGACAGGCATGGTGTTACACACTTGTAATTCCAGCAACTTGGGAAGGCTGAGACAGGACGATTGTAAATTCAAGAACAGTCTGAGCAATTTGGCAAGGCCCTAAGCAGCTTAGTGTATACCTTGCCTCAAAATATAAAATAAAAAGGTTGGGGATATAGTTTGGAGGAAAATTGCCCCTGAGGTAAATTCCCAGTACCCTTCTCCCCCAACAAAAAAGATAGTTTTAAACTGTTACATATTAAAGAATACCCTAAGAAAACCTCTATGTATATATGTGACTGTTCAGAAAAATACTAGAAGTTTACCTATCAGCATATTACTAAAACTTAATTCTGGGAATTAGGATTGTGTGTGGTATTTTTCATTTCTTCTTTTGTTTGTTTATATAATAAACATGCATTGCTTTTAAAAGAAGAAAATGCATGTAAGTAATAATATTTTAAACTTTTCCATTAGTAAATCAACAAAGAATCAGCAATTTATCCTGAGGAACTTATCACAGATACACATAAAGATTTATCTAAACTGTATACACTGCTTTTCCCTGTTATTTATAATAGAAAACTGTAAATAACAAAATAATCTAACATTAGGACACTGTCTATGTAAATTCTGGGACAGCCAGATGATGAAATATTATGCCTCCAATAAAAATCATGCCTCTGGGCATATTTAAAGACATGGAAGAATATTCATGGTCTAGTGTTAAATGAAACAATAGAATAGACTTAAATTTTTTTTTTACCACTGAAAGCTTAAAGGGAAAATAATTATATGCTTTTACTTTTCATAATTTTCTATATTAAAAGTATTTTCCAATAAACGTATATTGTTCTTATAAGCAGAAAATACATGTTATATTAAAAATAGAATAAATGTTCCCTTTGTAAAAGGATGTCACATTCATATAGGTATTAGCTACGGGAGTCAACGTTAATATAGTCATTCTCTACCCACTGCACGTACATCTTTCTCTCTCCTTCTCTGAGTTTGAGGTTACCCTTTTGAGAAATGAAGAATGCATTGTACAGTAATGTAAAAACATTGAGTACCCGGGACACTCCATATATCTTAGTTCTTTCCCCTTCACTGAACTCCAGAGGGCAGACATTTTCATTCCACACTGAAGACTCCAAAAATCCAAGAGTGATAACTCAAGGATGCTAAAGTGTATTCAGACTCTCTATCAGTACAGATCCAGGATGGGGGACCACTTTTTCCCTACTATGATAGTTGAGAGGGTGAGATGCTCGGGAGGGGATGGTACACACCAAGAACCAAGGAAAATGACCAAGGATGGGAATTTCATGGGGGCAAAAGGCTTTGTTTCTCTACAACAATTGAGACAAGGGGAGGAAAAAATCCTCAGAGCAATTCTGAGCCCACACCAGTGACCAGATGTACAATGCTGATGATTGGAATTATTTATATCATCTTCTTCCTGCATGCACAGGAATCCACTTCCTCATAGGTAAACTCACCCTTTCTCTTTTGCTCTTTTTGAAAAGGCTCTTTTCCCAGTTTTCTCTTTTTGCTACAGGAATTTTGACATCTGAAAGTAGACTAACGGTTTAGAAATTCTCTGCCAGTGGACATCCCATTTCATAACTGCCATGATGTGACTTACATGGAGTTCCAAGGGAACACAAGTACAGGTGTGTACCTGAGTATTAATTGATTTTGCTTTTAATATTAATGAGCCTATGATTTGGTCTAGTTGACCTTCAAATTCCAATTAGATACTGATTAAATAATAGGACAGGTAAATCAAGGTGTTTAAACAGCACCTTTCCCCCTCCTCAATAAAGTGACTTGGTCTTAGCAGTGGATGAAGATGCAAAAATAAGATCTAAAAGTGTAGATACAACTATAATAGAGAGTCCCGCTTGACTGAAGAAGGCTGACTATATCTTAAATAACAAGGATAACTTTGCAGAATTTCAACCAGAATACTTGATATTCTTATGCATTTTACTCCTGTGTTTATATGGCCCTTTGTCTTTTTGCCTATTTGTTAAATTAAATAGGTTTGACAGTTGTATTTCTGATTTTTTTTAAGGATTTAAAGTATAAAAACACCATGAAATTAATAGATTATTTTTGCTAGTAAAGGAAGAGTCCCTCAATATATAAATGCATGCCCTATTTGACAAATAACCTCAGAATGTCTATCAACATTATTGATATTTTCCCAGGTCACCTTTACCTGGGAGTTCATTTAGTTCCATTCTAGTTGCCACATCCTTGACTTCCACCCTGTGTGGATGAACTTTGGGTCAGCATGCCTCCTCCTCATATTTCATCCTCCCAACTCCTGCCCACCCTACAGTTGTAATGATTCATTGGGAACAGCTGTTTCCAGCATGTAGATGAAAATCTAGCTCCTGATCCATAAGCCAATCAGTTGTACCTCCTGTTGCAGCTTGCAGTAAGCATTTATACGGAGTACGAGGGTGATGAATTCCAGTTCTTGGTTGCCAGAGGGAAATATGTCCTAAAATATTTGAACAAAATCACTGGCATAGCTGATGCCTGGGTTATAACACCTCCTATCAAAATTCTGCCACTTTCACATATGGCTTAATTTAAAAAAAAATCTTACCTCCTCCAAAATGAGACATTAGCCATTTCATTTTTTACTTGCTTGTTTTCAATCCCTGCACTCTGGAAGATTCTACTTTCCAGTGAAAATCAGTTATAATGATATAAAGCCAACCAATCAACAAGCAAAACTGGAAGTAATGAACAAGTCTCAAATTCTATTGGAACGAGAAGACAAGGCCTATACACATGGGTGGATCCAAAGCCCAAGAAGATGCTCAGTCAGGATCAAAGTCTCAAAACAAAGTCAAGAGGACAAGGGCTCCTTCAGGACCTTTTATCAGCAAAAATGTTCTGCCACTTAAACTAGAAAGTTTAATAAGCATTTCTATAAGTGATCTTATAACTGCAGGGTTCTAAAATAGCCCTGGTGTCACTGAGGAGAGAGATTTCTGCATGAAAGCTAATAATGGAGAATGTTTGAAATGAATCCTCAACACTTATGACTTCCTTTTAACCTCAGCTTGACCTCAATCTTGGAGGATTTCAATAGAGAACATTTTTTTTCATTCTAAGCTATGCATCTATCTGTCAAGATGACAGTTCTGTACATATTAGACACTTGGTCTAGGCGTTATCTGATAATCAATTACAAAGTTGCCTTACATGTGTGCTATTTCAGAATAAAAAGACAAAAATCACCTATGTTCTATTTTTTTAAATATTTATTTATTTATTTAGTTATTGGCAGACACAACATCTTTGTTGGTATGTGGTGCTGAGGATCGAACCTGGGCCGCACGCATGCCAGACGAGTGCGCTACCGCTTGAGCCACATCCCCAGCCCCCAATTTTTAATTGAAATTAGATTATCTACTCATGTGAATTCTAAACATTTTAATTTTTCCCCAATAAATAGGTTAGTGGACATTAATGATTGATTTCAGTAAAATCCTTAAAACTTCACAATTATTCTTAGGAGGGAACTGCATTTGTATACATAACAGAACTCTTTGATGGAGTTACCACCATTTAAAGTTTTAAGAAAAAAAAATCCCAAAAGTCTTCAAAAAAATTGATCCTGGCATGAGCAATTAATGGTGTGAGATCCTAAAAGCATCATGAAAAAAAAAAATCACAAACTGTGTTTCTGCAAAGGTGTGGCATCTTCAAACTAAATAACTCAACAGGAAAAATCTCAGCTCCAGGTATTCAAATTAGATTATCTCTTCCTTGCTTTTTAAACTTGATCATTTGACTTCATGACACTTTAAAATTTTGATCATAAGCCAAATGATGGACATGTTCAAATTTTTCTGCTTAAAATGAACACCACTTTCTGTTTTTTTTTTTTTTTTTACTCTGACATGATCAGGGGTTTATTTCTTTGTCTCTGAACAATGACCTAGAGATTTTTTTTTTTTAACCAGAACCCCTGTGAATATCTGACATAAATGACATTTTTAGATATATCAAGTGGTTTTTAGACCAGGGATACCAGAACACAAATTTAAGTAGTAGAAAGGGTGGTATCAAGGGATTCATTTGAAAAGTGGCAACAAACAAGAAAGGAAGCATTTGAAATGACAAGAGCCTGGTGGATACTATATTGGGTCACTCAGATCCCACATCAGGAATGAAGAATTTATTCTCCCACATGTGGACAGATCTCATTCATCTCTGGTTTCCATAATGGCTGCAATGGAAGGATCTGTTTTCACTAAAATCCACACCCCTTTCCCAGGGCAGAAAGCATCAAATGCCTTGTCCATGGGAGGTTTGAATGGCCTGATTCTCTCACACCAAGTGTGCCGCATATCAGAGGGGTCATACTATTTTCAGACCTCCTCCAGTCAGCCAAGATTTCTTCTGATAATGCATTGTGAGTTAGCTTCTTCCTCTATCCAGCTCTGCTTTCTTCCTTTTCTTATTATAGGGGTGAATTTCTTCAAGAGCGCTCCCTAATGAACATCTGCTTCCTAATCTCCATCTCATTCTGTTTTCTTGAAGTCCAATCTACACAAGTGCCAGGTGAAGAGTCTAAGCAATTGAGGTGTATTATTGTATCATGTGCAGAAGACATCATTGTCTCCATTCTTCAGAGGAGAAAACTGGAGCTCAAAGGGTCTTATTACTGGTCAGTGCTTGATGCTTCCTTGTTAATGACTTGAATTATTTGTCAAATTATTTGTGTTGCCACTGGCAAACCAGAATTTAAGTCCCAGTCATTTGACTCCAAAATTCACACCCTGAGCAATTCTCTCACTTGATTTAGGTTAATTAATTCATCAGTTAATTTACCAGGCAAAAAAGTAAAATTGAATTAATGATGCAAAAAAATAAGTGTTAAAATTTCAAGGCCACTTTGATTTTCTGAACATTGACTCAAAGAGTAGCAATATCAATGGCAAATATAGACCTATCTGAGGATCACCCCCAAATGAAGAAATGCATTTACCATACATATCTCAAAGTTCCAAATGGTCTACTAGACACCCATTTATACAAATATAACAATCTACTCTCGCTCACAGAATTGTTTTAGTAGTTACCTGTGACAGATATAAAATAATATTACCTTTCTATGTGGAGATGTGTCAGTCAGGAGGGAGAAGAAAGGACTATTTTATTTTCCTTGAGATAACTTTTTAAAGTGTTAACACCATGACATCAGTCTCCCCCTTATTTATTCCACTAATTTTTTCCTAGAAAAGTAAGATTTTTTGCCCTCTCTGGAGATACCTGGGTCAGCAATGTTTTCTCTTAGTGCTAGCATGAAGAGGTCAGCAATGTTTTCTCTTAGTGCTAGCATGAAGAGTGATGTTCTCGCCCAAGTTTTATTGCTAAGAATACCTTTCAAACATTTCTTTCTTGAATAGCAGAATCTCTGCTAGTTGGTCTGCAATTGCCACTCTTTCAAATTTGTTTCTGATGAGTAGCTGTAAATAGTAGAATTGACTAATTCTGGTGTTTTAAATAAACATCTCCTCTAACCATAATTTCTCTGATAATTATCTTAGAAGTGGTTATTTTTTTCCAGAGGAACAAATGTAAATGTGTATATAAATCTGAAGAGACTAGATATGGAATAAAACAGAATAGGTGGTGAGACATAGACGAGCTTGAAGAGAATTAGATTTGTTTGCTGCTTCATTTTTTTTGTATAAACAAAACACTAATAATCTACTTCTAAGAGTCTGATTTTTAGATGTAGTAAATGGCCTCATACCTTCATCTTTACAGACTTCAACTGTCTCTTCTGAAGATGGGCTGGGCACAGTGGTATTGCTCACACCATCTGTAAAGCAGAAAAGGAAACATGGCCTCAGAGTTAATACTGTCAAACTGTGACTTTCTGGCTCCCTGCGTCTCCCTCCACATTCCACCAAAGGAAGTATGAGCTTCTTTCATACTGTAATGCACTGAATGGTCTTTGAAGGGTCCAGGGGGCTGCGATCCTTTTTCATAATTAATACAACAGAAACCTTCAGTTAAAGACAGAGACCAATGGACTAAAACCTATTTTTTGGTGAAGAATGCTATTTGTTGGTAGTAGCATACCAACCATGGTAGCATTTTACTTCCTTTAGAGTTCTCAAAGAATGGAATATAATTTTTCTTGGTAACAGATGGCGAAAGAAAGTATATCCCAGCAAGGTTCTATGAAGGGCCTTTAAATGTGTTTTCTTCCTCTTTGCATAGCTCTTCGGCGGGTTACCAGTATGCCAGGCTACCATACTGCAGAGAATAATTTTCTCGCTGTCATTGTGGAGACTAGGGAAAAGGGACCAGAGGTCATTTGGAAATTTAGAGGAAGGTAAGCAGAAGCGATTTGGCTTCATGTCATTCAAGCACAGAATGTGGACCAAGGATGTAGAGGTAGGTCCCTGTCCCCCCACCCCCCCAACAGCACCAATTAACCTCCTCCCAGTTGACTTTCTTCTTAGTATCATCAGCATCACAGGCACTCTGTTCATGTTTGGCACCAAGAACAATAACTGGCTGCTAACATCAAAATATATATTTAAGACATGAAAGATTATTAAATTCATTTGGAATGGTTAATACCTGAAAACTGGAAAAAGTGTGTGTATATTCATATATATGTACATATTTACATATGCTTATGAATACACACACATATAAATATACATACACACTGATGTATGTATGTTTTCTTAAAATAACATGGTCAGAGAACTAAAGACAATCATATTTTCATGACAAACAACACACATTTGGAGGCAAATCCCTTATTTTCTAGCATATCTTTTGTCCATAATATATGTGACTATTACATTTAGGTTATGCCTCTACTGGAACAGAGAATAAAGTATTTAGTAGGAGGATAGTTGGAGAGAATAAAGATCATTTTTTTTGGTTAGGTGACTGTATTCAATTAAAAAAACAGAGAGAGAGAGAGAGAGAGAGAGAGAGAGAGAGAGAGAGAGAGAGAGAAAGAGAGAAAGAGAGAGAGAGAGAGAGAGAGAGAGAGAGAGAAAATGAGTTTTAACCTTTCCTTGATGACACAACATCTTTCCATTTCTCTACCTCCCTTCATAGCAAAATTGTCTAAAAGAAGTTATTGTTACTGTTCCCCACCTCCTCACTTAAGCTCTCCATAATCCACTCCAGTTGGTATCTTCTCCAGGTCTTCTTCAAGACTTTCCTTGGCAATCCCAATGATCATGTCTCTTTTTTTTTTCTTCTTTGCTTCTCAGTAGCATTTCCCAGTCTTTGCCCTGTTCCTCTTGAGGCCCTCTGTTGTGGCTGCTCCCACTATCTTCATTATTTGCCTAGTCTCCCTAATAATATCACACAGTCCCGTAGTTTTAAATATTATTTATGTCAGTGACTTCTAAACCTGTGTCTATGGCCCTCGTCTCTCCCTGGAAATCTGGACTGATATATCTAATTGGCTTCTTGGCATCCCATATGGTGGTCTAAACATCGTTTCATCATTAATAGCTAAAACTGAACTATTAACTTTTCCAACAAAAACTGTGCCCTATGGATAGTCTTCTGAATATCAGTAAGTGGCGCTGTCATCCATGTAGTCCCTGAAGCTGAAACCGAGGACTTAACCTGGATCCCTCTTTCCCTCCTAGGCCTCATCCAGTACATCAGCAAGTCCTGTTGTCTCTATCCCCAGAACGTGACATGAATCAGTCCTTTTGGCCTCATTTCCAGAAACCACCATCATTGCTTTCCTGTGGTCTCCTTCTAACTCATCTTCTGCAGCTCTCCGACCCAGTTTCCCTCACAGGCACAGTGAGTTTGTTAAAACACAGATCATGTTGCTCTGATACGTAAAACCTTCCATGAACATCTTTACTGCAGTTCTTGTGAAGTCAAACCATACACCATCAGACACTGTCTAGTCACGTGATCTCTTTCTGAATCCCACACAATGTTCTTCTGAGCCCACTCTGCTCTGGTCACACTGGCCTGTCTTCAGTATTAAGCCCAAAGTGGCTAAGAGGCATTTTATTTCTGCTCTGCCATCTCTGTTCCTTTCACCGTCTCATCATTCAAATCTCATTTTAACTCCTGTTTCCTCCCCAAATCCAGCCAACAAAAAGCTGCCATCTGGCTATCATTCCTCCATTTTCTTCCAGGCACTTACACTATCTGATATATTTCCTATTTGTCTGTTTATTGTTAGGGTCACCCCACCAGAATACAAACTTTGGGAAAATAGGGGTGCTGTTTTTATTTTTTTTACTTACTGCTTTATATTCAGTGTCCAAACAGTGTCTGGGTCACAGTAAACCACTGGTAGGGATTTGTTATGGACATCTTGATAAATATTCCATATAATTTTGATTTGATTCAATCATGACAACTGTCAAATTTCTAAATAATGCTATTTTTGAGATTGTATCTTTTCTCCATCATATGGAAGAGGCCAGCAGAGTTACATAACAAAAACTGGCACTGGGAATTATATCAAATGGAAAGAAGATATTTTTATTTTGGAAAATGACAGCAGGTCAGAGAGCTTTAATAATCAGAACCATGTCTTCAATTTCTCTGCACTCTGAATAGGGTGGTTGTGAAGTGAGCAGAGGGAACATAATGATATCTGGTGACACCGGACACTGTCACAAACGAATCCTGCTGCTAGACTCTTGCAAAGCAGTAGGCTCACCTGGAAGAGCATGGGGAGACACTCAGGGATGCAGTTAGAGCTCTCCTTTACATTGAGAGGTACCCATTGTGGGGTGATAATGTTATCAGAGGCAAGTGATGGAGAAGAGGGCTTACTTTCTACCACTCTCTGCTCATAGTCAAGGTAATCCCAAATCCAAAAAGAAACTATCTGTACTCAGCTGATTACTGGAAAAATATGAAATAGAACACAGGAAAGTGTTTGTGCAAGTATATCCATGCATGTGAGAGTACATGTATATGTACCTGGATTAGGAAAAAAATATCTATGTTGATAAAGACAGCTTGGGACAGAGAAATGAGTGAATAAAACCCAGGGGACCTCAACAGTCAGAGAATGGCCTCAGCTGTCAGCAGTTGGTAGACAAATACTTGTCAGCCCCAAACAGCAAAAACAGTGACAGCTTTTCACATAAGGCTCATCTTCTACGGATCATAATGATGTGTAGGTTGGGGGGCGAGGAAGGTTGGATAACAACAGTTTGCAGTATCAGAAATTCATTTCATTGCAAGGACTGCGTTTCAGCCAAGGGAGCCAGTTGACCCAGTAATAGGTACACAAGGTCCTTGCTGCCTTGCTTCAGTGCTTTCTTTGATTGGCCTTCTTCAATTCCATCTTCCAGGTTAATAATAAAAGCTTCCAGTTCCCTCGAAAAAGTTCCAAGGTTAATGTGGGAAGTTTTCAGTGGAAAACTTATCACACTACTTGGTTTAATTCCAGGAGTTCAGCATATGGCCTAGGACGTGCTTGGCACACGTCAGACAGAGTCCACTATTTTTAAAAAATGCCCCTCTGTGGACCTCATTAGAACTGGAAAGATCACTTGGAAATGGTTGGAAGAAGGATGTTTTTATTTTGATGGTTATGCTGGTAACCGCGTGGTTGTGCCTATTATTCTTTTAAAGGAGATTGTGCCTGAGTACAATATCGGGTAGAAAGAGATGATAAATCAAAGGTGATTTCAATCCCTTTTGAGCCTTAAGTGCCATTTTATTTTAAAATGTTCAATTTATAATATATGTTGTAGAATCTCTAAACATTCAACTGACACATCTGGCCTTTCGTGAACAGAGGTGATGTCAGGAAGGTTTTTGATCTCTTTTATTGCTCTTAGAGGGTGGGGGGAAAGTCAGGCTCCATGACACTATTTCCTATAATAAGCAGAGAAATAACCAGAAGCATGGCTTTTCAAAATTTAGTGCAAAAAGAGTGAAAACCACTCTATTCATTGTGGAGGAAGAGCATCTTCTTCATTGCCTTTAAACAGTTTCAGTTAATTTTTCCCCCCTCAAACTAAATACTCATTTTTGCCTGACCTAAGTCATCCAAGCTCTGACTTGACACTTCCAATCTCTAGCCACCCTTCTTAGAGCATTTACCAAGCAAACTGTTATTATAGGGAAGTGTAATGGAACTGGTGAATGAGACACTGAGTGAGAATGGACCACATTCTATTTAGAAGCACAGGCAACTCATAGTTAACAGGACCGCAGACCTGAATGAATGTCGGAGTTAATCAGGGAAAAATGTATAAACATTTTCAAACAATAGCATTGAGTAAAGTTATTGTTCACCTCTGTGGATGAGGCCTAGGAGACTCCTCAAAAGAAATCTGAGCCCACCTGCTTCTTGGCTCTGCCCTTCCATTTCTTCCACACTTTGTTTTTCTTCTGGACCATTCTCATCTTTCAAGAAAACCACACAGGAAAAAAAAAAAACACATCAAGTCAATTTATGAAATATCTCTTTATGGCTAATATGCAGCACTGAAATTAATTGCAATCAATGTAGCATGACTCCCCATAAAGCAAGGCAGAGAGATGAATCAGAGGCATGAAACAGAAAAATTACCTACAGAAATAGGTGCATTTATACTCATCCCTTCTCACATGATTTGCTAGATTAAATGTTGAACTGCAGTAAACAAAATTCACTCAGCAGACCTGTAACATCACTTTGCTCTGCATTTCCCAAATGCAATACAGATTTAATTTCCAATCTACTTTTCTCCTGTGACTCAAGTTACAGGGTCTGTGTAAAGAAGCTTGGTTGAACAAATTTCTATGCCCTTTATTTTCCTGTTTGATATATGTTGCAAAAAAAGTCTATTTTAACTTAGCTTGTACATGACAGTCTTAAACATATTTATGCTATGAAATATTTTCTGGAAATGATTATGTTGGTGTAGTATGTAACTCTGTGAAAGATAAATAAGCAGGACAACAGGGGATGTGTACTAGCAAATATCTAAAATTTTCTTTCGTCTTAAAATGTGTGTTATATCAGCGGATTGGTATGTAAAAAAAAAATCAACTTTCCGAAGGTAATTAAAGACCTGATTTTATACCTCATTGCTGGGAGGACTCCCGCCCCCAATCACTTTCTGTTTAGAAAATAAAGCAAATCAAAATGAAAATTTCTTTAAGGATACAAAAACAAAATAAAATATGTAGTTAAGTACAGAAGATAGAGAAACAGAAGGTACCAGCCTATATTAATATGGGTTAAAGATAGTCTCAAATCCTTTGTCTCCCAAGAAATGGAGCCTCTCCTGCTTCTCTCTGAATGCTGACTGGTGCTGGGCCTTGCTTAGATCAAGATGTGGTGAAAGTGATGATCAAGAACTTCTGGCTCCTCTCAGAGAAGTGGCAGCTTCTGCTTCCTCCTTTTGGAAAGCCAGCCTCACTGCAAAGAAGTTCAGGCTAGCCTCCCATGCAGACAAGTATGAAGAGAAGGGGCCGGGCACGTGAGTGACCTTTCCTCACACCTTCCCACTTAGCCCAGAATGAGCCAGTGTGACGAGGGGGCAGAAGACTCAGCCAGCCTTTCAAAACTCTTGACCCACACGCAGGCCCAAATCACTTAACCTCATCTTGCTTGAGTGTTTTGACCCACCAGCGTCTGTGAGCACTGCTGGCTGTTAATGAGGAGGCAGGAGGACTGGTAGGAAATCCTCCCCAGAAGAGGCCTTTAGAGTAGAGCTGAAACAAGAACCTCAAGAGCAATGGAGAAACATTTTACCAAGAAGCTCTGGAAAATAAACTATGGAATAGAGTTTCTGATCAGAACACATTTGGATTTGACCTGAACGAAAGGCAAGGTATATAGGAGAGTGAGGGGGGAAAAAGGCAGAACTTGTGGGGGTTGCTCTGAAGTTGGGAAGAATGCAACCAATAAATCCATAATATGTACAGAATCCCCTCTGATGGCTCAGCACTGTGCCACCTGATGAGGGACAATGTATAATCTTTGATATGACAACCTGCGGCTCTTATGTCCAGTGTTCTAAATACATATTTATAAGAACCACATGATTCTCTGACATTTTTTTCTTTTGTGATTCTCCATGTAAACAACAGCTTTGGCCTTTTCTCTAGCAGGAAATAACCACCATGGTTGATCTTTCCCCCTTAACAAGGCCAGCTTCTTACAGTGGCATGCACCAAAAACTTAGCCATTATTCCCCCACTTCCTCCCATCAGGGGAGAAATCCCAGCTTTTCCCAACAGATAGACTTCATAAAACAAGTTTTGCAGTGATGTCCACAAGTGAAAACCTACCTTTAGAATTAGGCTAGGTACCATGTCCCTTATAGGGTGAGGACAAAGCATGTTCTTACAAAGAGTAAGACAAGGAGGGAAAGAGAAATGAATCATGAGAATGTGAGGACTGGTTCCAGAAGTTTTAAAAACATAAAAAATAAATTCATGGTCAGACCCCCAAATACAACCCTCTAAAAATAAAACCTAGACTGGCAATTTACCGGGCCTACTTCCCCTGGGTTTTCTCCTCAGTGCACATGCATGCCATCCCCCTCCCTAGCACAGACATCACTTGGCACACTTTTGTTATCCACTTTTGTTATGAGCCACACAGCTTTCTGCTTGCAGTATTTCTGCCTCTGGGAAGCAAACTCAAGAACACTTAGCATGCTTATCACAAAATAAATGCTTTCTAGAAGCATGCTATATTTGAGCAATGTGCCCTCAGATGAAAAAGGTTTAGGGATATTGTTTGCATCAATTTCCAAGACAATGCATCCTCAAATCCAGCAGGGGGAACCAATGTAGAGGTCTTGTTTTTAGAGCCCAGCATATGCATTCTTGGGCAATTAGATTAGCATTCATTGCACTCTCTTTTAGAAGGACATTTTGGCTGGCTTTTAACTTTGCATCCATTTAAAATGCTTCCAATGGGTGAGTTCTTAGTGAAACAGTGGACTTGCCTAGATAGAAAAAAAAATCACATTATTCAGGTGCCCGTAAGTATTTGATAAGGACAAGCTTTCTTTTTATCAGCCTTGTCTGACTGTCTTCACAGGAAGCACATAAACAATAAAAAAGTTAAGTGGAGTGGGGCATATAAACTTGTGGTTTTTAGAAGGGATTTTAAAAGGCTTACAATAAATGTGAAACAATAGGTACAGAGAAGTGCCAAGCTATTTTGTTAGCTTAAAACGTCACACAGAAACTATGTTCTGTATAGCTAAATTCTCTTGATTAATATACCTTTAAAATCACATATTTACTTCAGAAAATAAATTTCCATAGTGTTTATATTGAGTGTGACACTTTGCTTTCTCATGCAGAAAAGCACAGTATTCTGCAAGATTTCTTCTATTGGCTGTATCTTCTCATTTCTCCAGTATTAGGACTCTCACTTCCCAATCTTTCAATCCATATTTATTGAGCATGTTACTGTTTGCAAGAATATTTTATAAAATTACATAGAAATGAGAGAAGAGACTCCTGCTGCAAAGTGAATTTATGTGAATACACACAACACTGGTTAGACTATGATAAGAATTGAGTCCAAGTTTAATTCCATATGAGAGAGTTTTACAAGGGCAAACTTTCAACCTATGTCCATGAATTGCTACCCTGAAACTTGTAGCTCTTTTCATGAGATGTGCATGGAGATTTGAAGAGAAAGGGAGGTAAATCAGATTAAATCCATCACTGCTCCTGAGGAAATAAACTGATGTATACTATCTGCTGGTTCTATTGCTTTTTCTCATAAAAGTCTCAAGATTTCTAGACAATTCAAATGCAGTGGTTTGCAGATTAGATTCTTGGTCCTAATCCTTCAATTCCCTATAATAGGATTATGTATCTCAATGTCCTCTCACTGTGTACAGAATACTTCCAGGCCATTGATGTTGGGCTTGCCCATGTAATCTGGTTTGGACAATGAAATGCTACTGGACAGAATGTGAGCAAAGGGATTGAATATACTGCATAAATTAATTTGTTACATGTGCTCTTGATATTTGCCATGATAGGAAGATGTCCCTGTAGCTGCTGGTTTAAGGAGGATGAGAGATACGTGGTGCAGACTTGAACCCAAACCACAATCTGGAGCTGGGTTCAGGCAACTCACAGCTGGAAAATACAACCACCCAGCTGAGCCCAGCCTCCATCAACTGAGAGTAAATCAATCATTGTCAGGAACTGCATTTGGGAGTGATTTGATATGCAGCAATATTGTTGTTGTGAGGAACTGATGATAGCTAATTAATAAAAAATGAAATGCTTATTTTTCTTGGGTTAAAAAGACTTACAGGAGGCATCACAATACCAAACCTTTAATTTTACTACAGAGTTAAAGTAACAAAACAGCATGGTGTTCACACCAAAGCAGGCATGAATACCAATAGAACAGAATAGAAGACACAGAGACAAACCCACATAAATACAGTTATCTCATACTAAACGAAGGCACCATAAACATACATCAGAGAAAAGATAGCTTCTTCACCAAGTGGTGCTGGGAAAAATGAAAATCCATTTGCAGCAGAATGAAATTTGACCTCAAATTGGGTCAAGAACCTAAGCATTAGACCAGAGAGTCTGCCTAGCAGAAAATGCAGGCCCAACACTCCATCATGTTGGCTTAGGAAATGACTTCCTCAACAAGACTCCTAAAGCACAAAAGGTAAAATCAAGAATTAATAAATGGGGTGTTATCAAACTAAAAAGCTTCTTCACAGCAAAGGAAACAACTAGGAAGGTGAAGAGAACCTACAGAATGGGAGAACATCTTTGCCACCTGCACCTCAGATAGAACATTAATCTTTGGGGTATATACAAAATACTCAAAAGACCTAACACCCAAAAAACCAAATATCCCAATCAATAAGTGGGCAAAGGAACTGAATAGGCACTTTACAGAAGAAGATATATGAATGGTCAACAAATACATGAAAAATGTTCAGATCTCTAGCAATTAAAAAATGCAAATTAAAACCACACTGAGAATTTATTTCACTCCAGTCAGAATGGCAATTATCAAGAATATAAGTAGCAATAAATGTTGGTGAGGATGTGGGGGAATAGGCACACTCATACATTGTTGGTGGGACTGCAAACTGGTGCAACCATTCTGGGAAACAGTATGGAGATTCCTCAGAAGACTTGGAATGGAACCATCATTTGGCCCAGTTATCCCACTCTTTAGTATATACCCCAAGGACCTCAAAATCAGCATAGTATAATGATGCAGCCACATCAATGTTCATAGTAGCTCAATTCACAGTAGCTAAGCTATGGAACCAAATGAGGTGCCCTTTGACAGATGAATGGATAAAGAAAATGTGGTATATATAAACAATGGAATGTTACTCCATCTTAAGGAAGAATGAAATTATGGCATTTGCCATAAATGGATGGAACTGGAGATTATCCTGCTAAGTGAAGTAAGCCAATCCCCCCTGGCAAAAACAAACAAACAACAACAACAACAAAAAACCCCAAAGTCCAAACATTATCTCTGATATGTGGATGCTAACACACAATAAATGTGTATTGGGGGAGAATAGAAGTTCATTGGATTAGACAAAGGGGAAAGGGAATGGGAATAGCAAAGTCAGTAGAATGAATCAGACAAAACTTTCCTATATTCATATATGAATACAGGACCAGTGTAACTCCATATCATGTTTAATAATAAGAATGGGAATATATGGGGCTGGGGTTGTGGCTTAGCGGTAAAGTGCTCGCCTAGCACGCACGGGGCACTGGGTTCGATCCTCAGCACCACATAAAAATAAAATAAAGGTATTGTGTCCAACTAAAGCAAAATATTAAAAAAAGAATGGGAATGTAATTAGAACAAGTTTTCCTCCTTATATGTATAGTATTTTAAAATACATTCTACTGTCAAGTATATCCAAAAAGAACAAACGAAGAAAAAGGCTTGAAGTTATCTTTTTTCCAAGTTAGCACTCAGCCTTTAATTTTGCACTCTCTTCATCCATATTTTCATTTCAAACATTCCAGAATTGTCTAGAATATACATATTCGAAAATAAAATTAGTTTACATGAAAGATGACTGCTCCTAAAGAATGTGTACTGCCACCAATAAAATAATGTTATGTGTTTTATTTAACAATACAGTTATGGGGGCCCGAGATTAATACTAGTTAGAGCCACCTGGCATTTATTGAGTATTGCCTATATTCTGTTCAGTGTCTAAACGCTTTGCACAGATTATTAAATTTAATTCTCATAGCAACCCTGTGAAATAGGTGTTATGATCTACATTTTATTAATTAGAAAACTGAGACACAGAGATGGTTAGGAATTTGTCTAGTAATCCATATATAACAAATAATAGCAATAAGGGGCTTTAAATACTAGTCCTTTACCACCCACTTGGAAATGTAACTAATATTTGTTGTTTGGATAAAGATGCTTAAATTATGAGTCATCAAAAATATGGGAAATAATAATACAAAAAGAGCTGACAAACTAAGCTATAATCTCCTACAAATTTGTTGAATTAACAGAACACAAAGAACATTGGAAATTAAATCCTTCTGGCACTTAAACAGGTGGGAGCAATGGTACTACAACTCTGAACTTTTTTTAAATGTAAAGATCTTTATGCCTTTATAAATTACCTTTTTTCATTATATCTTTTTTAAAAAAATATTTTTATTAGTTGTTGATTGACCTTTATTTTATTTATTTATTTACATGTGGTGCTGAGAATCGAACTCAGTGCCTCACACATGCTAGGCAAATGCTCTACCACTGAGTTACAACCCCAGCCCACTTTTGTTATATCTTTATTGTAAAATTGTAATATAGAATATATTGTTCTTTTGAATAATTTTAAACAACATAAAGTTACAAGAAAATTTCTTTCTTTTTCCCCCTGAAACTTTGGAGAGTAAATTGCAGATGTAACCATCCCCTAATCACTCCCATCAGCCCCTAATTCTTTGATGTATATTTTCTATAAACAAGGATATTCTTGTGAATAACCACAACATGCACATCAAGAACAGGGGATTAACGCTGATGACATTCCTGGTATCTAAGTCACAGACCACAAGAAAATTTTGCCAATTTTCCTACAATATCCTTTTTAGCATTCTAGGAAAACATAGGGCATTTTCTTGTCTCTGGTTTTCTTCAATCTGAGCTGGAGATGCCCTCATGACTTAGCCCAAGTCTGGCCCCCCAAAGCCCCTCTCCCTTCAACGTGGGCACCTAACATGCTCAGCCTTGCAGAACCCATTAGGTCCCCTAATTTTCAATTCTGCAAATATTTCAACAAAATCCACATAGATGCATTTAAGTAGATTGGAAATCACAATCTAGAAGTTTTATATTCTTCATTATCATTAAGAATAAAAGCATAGGACGGGGCTTGTAGCTCAGTGGTTAGAGTGCTTGCGAAGCACTGGCTTCGATTCTCAGCACTACATATAAATAACTAAAATAAAGGTCCATCGACAACTAAAAAAAACTTTAAAAAAGAATAAAAGCATAGATTGTCCTATAAATTGGAAACTGGGATAATATGGCATCTTTTACATAGGTACACCATCCTATAAATAGGACATTGGGCAGATATGATATGGGACACTGGGACATAATGACTCTAAGAAGGAAGGAAATAAAGAAGGAAAGGAAGGTGGAAAACTTAATTCCTGAACTTCAAATGTTTTGTTCTGGAAGTGTCATCAGCTGATTGATCCATGTTAATCGATTACACTTTAGTAGAGTTCCAAGGTGGCTATGAGAAGCCTCATACGTGTCTTTCCATGCATGGTAGAGGAGTTATCTTCTAACATGAGTGGCACCTGCTGCTCGAAAGCTTTCCTTTTGCACCACTTAGATACTTATACACCTCACAGGTTACCGTGAATCCTGAAACAGACTACACTGAGTTAATCTTTATCTCAATTTTTACAGACGGGAATTCAAGTAACTTCTCTGATATCAAAGTTTATGGTGGAGCTGGGACTTCAGTTGAGCTTCAGATTATGCCAGAGCCTGAGGTCTCTCTCTTTGCCCATGTCCTCTGCTCAGCTGCTGTCATGGTTTGATATAGTTTGGACTTTGTGCCCCAAAGGTTCATGTGCTGGAAGCTTGGACTCAATGTTGTGGTATTGTAAGAGGTGAGGCCTGGAAGAAGGAGAATAGTTCATTGGGGGTACTGTCTTCAGAGAAGAATAATGAAGATCCTGAGGACTCCAGTTAGTTTCTAGAAGAATGAGTTGTTATAAGAAGAATAAGTCTGACTCTTATCTGTCTCTGACTTCCTGTCCCAACATGTGGTCTCTTCTGCATGTGCTTTTGCCATTGCAAAACTGTCAATCATTAGGCCTTCACCAGAGGTCAAACTGATGAGGCTGTCTGGTTTTTGGACTTCTAGTCTTTAAACTGTGGGCTAAATAAATCTTTCTTCTTTATGAGTATCCAGCCTCAGGTATTTTGTTATAGCAACAGCCCTTTCTTATAGGAGATACCCCTTGCAGTTCTTAGCATTCAGTACAATGCCTTATAGCAATTAGAATGTTCATATATACTTACTCACAGATAAAAGGAAACTTCATTTTTCTCCCTAATCAGTAGTACTTTTTCTTGAAACATTTTTCAGCTCTCTACATAGAAAAGGTATGAATTGTATCTGAATTTTTGCTTAAACTTTAGTAAATTGTAGGTTAGCTTAAAAATTTCATGCCTCTTCTATATCATAGTTCTTTTTTAAAAAAATTATTCTAATTTGTTACATATGACAGCAGAATGCATTGCAATTCATATTACACATATAGACCTTGTTTGTACACAAAGTAGACTCACACCATTTATGTCTTCATACATGTACTTAGGATAATGATGTTCATCTTATTCCACTGTCTCTCCTTCCCCCATGCTATCCCCCCCCCTCTCTCTTCCCTTTGCCCTGTCTAGAGTTTGTCTCTTCTTCCCATGCTCACCCCACAATCCCATTATGAATCAACATCCTTATATCAGAGAAAATATTCGGCATTTGGTTTTTTGTGATTGGCCTACTTCACTTAGCATTATATTCTCCAACTCCATCCATTTAATGCCATGATTTTGTTCTCTTTTAATGCTGAATAATATTTCATTGTGTACTGGGACATCCATAGCCAGTGTGGGAAAAGGCTGATCCACACGTTCCTGCCTGGCAGAGCCAGTCCTACTCCAAATAAACTCAAATAGCATTATAAGACTTTATGGAGGAGGCATAAGAGTCGTGGGTTGATCCTCAGTTCAGGGCAGAGAAGCAAATTCCCTCAGCCTTCTCTCTGTATAAGCATGTCTTAAATAGTATAGTTAACCATGCACAAGGAAGAAGAAATAACAAAACTTGTTATTTCCAAACTAGATGTGCCTGTCAAGCAAGACCTAAGTGCAACGTGAGTTCAAGGAGAAGAGACTAGCATGCAACTATCCCTTCCATGTGTTCAGTATAATGATAAACACCGTGCTTCGTGGTCACCCCATGCTATGTAGTCAAGAAGGAGCTCAACAAATATGTGCAGAGGATTAAACATTGTGGCATTTCAGCATTGAAAGTATGACCTTGGCAAACCCAACTTGCTGTTGCATATCTTGGTATATAAATAGCATAAACCAATGCACAGAGGTCTATTTTCAATATTACTCTGCTAATAGATAACATATGGCTTCCCATATGGCATGTTAATACAAATACTTTTATTCTGATATGGTTAGTTTTTAATCCAAGGATTTCTAAGTACTTTAGAAAAACTATTCATTAGCACAAACTTCCCTGGGGAAGTTGCAGTACTTTGTACAGATACAAAGCATCCTGCACACAATCAATAACCATTAAGGAATGACAATAATAAGAAATACACTAATGTGTCTTTTTTTAAAGAAACAAATAAATAGGAATTAAGCAGCTTTCCCAATGTCTTCTAATGTCTTTACAGTGCAACTGAGGTTAGGGGTCTAATTACACCGACGCGTTATTCTAGTAGTTTATCTATAATGGTGAATTGACCATAAATTACACCCATTCAAAGGCGTACAAATAACCTGGTGTCTACCTCATATCTGGGAAAATTATGACCAAGGTGAAGTTAGCATAATAGCATTACAATGAGATTCCCTTGTGCACTTTCTCTTTCACTCTCAAATAAAGCAACAAGTGCATTTTTCCATTAACTTTAAGCCCTAAGGTTAAATTTCCTTCTACAAACTGTATTTCTGCATACTGTCATTTATGTTCCTGAATTGAGATAACCAGTGTGCCCACACATTTGTTTAAAACAGGCACACAATGTGCTTCGTGCAGATGTTAAATACAGAACTGGCAAGAGGAACTGCTTTTTTGCTGAAGAATGGAAAGTATATAAAGATGTTCTTTAAATAGAAAAGTCACCCCATGAATACATTCAAAAGCTGTTAAAAATCTTTGTCATCAATTAATGTTTGTTGAATACCTACAAAGTTCAAAATGCTGGAGAGGGAATAAATTAGGCTCTTTGGGAAACAAAAGCCTTTCCCTTTGGGAGTTGACACAAAAGGATGGAATGGATTCCTGAGATGTTCCTGCCTACACAAGATGGAACTGAGGCTAGAGATGATTATTCAGAATACGGATAGCATTTATTTCAAATATGTAGAATAATGTGGAGTATTTGAGCTGAAGGAAATGTGTGACATCAGTGAGTACGCCGACTCTCCAATTGGGGTTGTCCATGTGGCCCCTTGGGAATTTACTGATTGCAGGTATCCATGTGTGAGTGCAAGTGCCATGTGGGGCAACTCCCAAAGGGAAAGTCTTGTATACTTTGTATAGTTTAATATCTGTCCTCTCTAGGGTGCAATTTAATAGACATATATCTGAAGTTATGAGCAAATCCCACATTATCCTGGAAGGGAAAAACTTTGCTTTTCATATTTTAATCACTTTCTTCCTTTAGCATATTTATTCTTTCTGGATTGAGACTTTGCTTTTTAGGTAGTGAAAATAAGAATTTCAAGATAATGATTTGGAGTTTTGAAGTTTAAGATGAAAGCCATGTATGAGTTTTCCATGATTCAATATGAACATTTTGTAGCAATGTCCCCTCACCCATTATAGTTCTATAATATATTCTATAATATATAATTGTTGATATCTACTCCACAGCTGACAACTGTAAAAACAACAGTGCTATCTATATGTATCTTGCCACTACTTTAAAATTGCAGAATTCCCAAAATGGATTTACTTAAACATATGTTTATTGAATCTCTATATGACATTGTACCAGAATGAATTTCTACATATTATTCCCTTTACTTCACATGAAAAAACCAATAATTCCATGATATCCATGTGGGATTAGTTCCAGGACTCCCTTGCACACCAAAATCCATGGATGTACAAGTACCTTATATAAAACGGTATACTACTTGCATAGAATCCACAGATAACCTCCTGGATACTTTAAATCAGCTCCAAATTACTTATTAATACCTAATACAATGCAAATACTATGTGCATGTTATTCTACTATATGGTTTAGGGAATAATGACAAGGGAAAATGTCTGTACCTGTTAGTATACACATTTTCTTTCCCAAATATTTTAATTCTTGGTTGTTTGAATCTGCAGATGCAGAACAAGAGGATATGCAGGGCAACTCTAATTTGCAAGTAAAGAAACTACACTCAGCAGACAGAACCAATGCTTAGTTGTGTAAAATTGGAAGCATAGAAAGCCCTCTTCCCTATGGTGTCATGATTTTCTCATAGGAGAGTACTTTAGCAGTTATTGCATCAGAAACAGGGGTTCTCAAACTTCACTGAGGTTCAGAAGGACTGGGTAGACCTGTTATAGCACAGATTGCCCAGTTCTGGTTCAGGAGGGCTGGGGTGGGACCTAAACCTTTACATCTCTAACAAATTCCCAGATGACACTTCTGATCTGCTGCTGGTCTGGTACCTCACTGTGAGAAGCCCTGGTCTAGGTTCTAGATTATTAACTAGTAAGAACAGAAAGCATGATATTGTTTACTTTAATGCATTAAATATGGCTATGGACAGCCTACTCAGCTTTGTGACTGCATTGCTCATTTTCAAACTTCTGAATTTCTACAGCCACCAGTTGAGTAATCCCTTGAGACTACAGTAGTATTTCTTAAAAAAAAAAAAAAAACCTTATAAAATCAATGCACAAAATTTACCTTTTCACTAAAATTTCACAAAGGGTCCTAATCAAATTACTTTATCTTTAAAATACAATGAAAATCTTTGAAACTTTGAAGAAGTTTCCTCAGTTCTGGACACTGTGTTGGGTGCTACAGACACAGAGTTGAACAAGATGGGAACTTGTATCCTCCAGAAGCCTAGAGGAGAGGCAGAGGGGTGACAGACAACCCCAGTTAAGTACAACAAACACTGTGCAGGAGGCAGCAGAGAGCTGTGGATGTTCTTAGGGTGAGCACCTAGTTCCAGTCCCAAGGGCTCAGTGAAACGTTCTGAGGAGACCCTGCCTCAGCTGAGACTTTTACCGTGCAGCAAAAATTTACTGACCTGCTCGCCTCTGTCAAGAATCTGTCCTCTAGAGCCATGCTGCCACTAGTGATATCACACATGACTTTTGGACACTCGAAATATGGTGAGTCCAAAGTGAGATACGCTATACATGCAAAATACATATCAGATGCTGAAGACAATACAAAAAAAGACAAAATATCTCACTAACAATTTTATATTGATTCCATGTTGAAATAAGACTTTGGATATATTGGGTAAAATAATATAAGATTTAAAGTTAATTTCATCCATTTCTTTTATAAAGTAGCTTCTCAAAAAAAAATTTGGAGTGACAAATGTATTTGAGACTTAATATTAACTAGTGAGGGAAGGAGTCAAGAAAATAAGAGTCCTTTGGGACTGTCACCAAGGATCTCATACCCCACTGTTATCACTTGGCACTCACCTCTCATTTTTGTGTGCAGCAGTGGCTTCTCCTCATGAACATGCTCCCTGAGGGTTTTTTATGGTCTTGACAGGATGCTTGTCCTGCCCAAACTAAAGTGTGGGGGAGAGAACACCACCCTCAACCAATGATAAATGAGGGGGTTTCCCCATGGAAATGACATTTGAGCTGACAAGTTTAAGGGTATTTTACCAAAAAAATTAAAATTAAATTAAAACTAAAATTTAAAATTAATGGGTAGAACTTCATGAGGTAAAAGTGGGGAGAGGGATGACTATGTGGAGCAGTCCTCATATGGAAAAGATCTTGACATCTTTGACAATTTGGGAGGGGGCAGTGGGGCTGGAGTACAGACACTGAGTGCCATATTTTGGTAAGTGGAGCAGGATGAGTTGAGGGGAGAAGGAGTGTTCTCCATGGCGTCGGGAAAAAGACCCAGAACATGTCTGTTTGGAGAGTGACAATAATTCAGTTCTGTTGCAACACTGACCCCACAGGGAGGGGAGGCAGGAGCAAAGCCAGGTGAAGAACAAGTGGTCATATAAGAAAGGGTTTTGTATCTTTTGTTATGAGTGAGACACGTCTATGGAGGGAGGGTAGTAGGGAGCCATGGAAGTGTTCTCCCTCACATGGCTACTTCGTCAGGCACTCATTGAGGGAGATAGAGCAGGAGGAGCAGTCGTGACAAGCAACCTTCTTTAGAATTGATTAAAATACTCCAGGGAAGAGATGACAGTGGTCTGAGATAAAGGGGGTGGGGGCAGGTGAGGAAAGAGAGAACAGGGTAGATTTAGCAAGTGTTCCCAGATCAATGGCTTTGGTGGGTGGTTGGATGGAGGTATGAATGAGGAGAGACAGTGGTAACCTCTACAGGAAAAGTTCTGAATTATCCTAATTAATATACATAATAACTTTGTGGTACAGATATAGTAAATATTCTGTTTTATAGATGGTCTTCTAAATACAGTAACTCTCCAAAGTTTCCAGAGCTGGCAGGGAGTAGAAATAGGATTTGAGCCTTGATCATTTGCCTCCCATATACAAGTGGATAATCAGCATGCTGTACTGCTTACCCTGAACTCTACTCCAGCTGATGGCTTAGGGAAACCAGAGTTTAGGGAGGCTGGGAACAAAGCGTGTCATGTAGATTAAAGGTGACTCAGATATGCAACAGAGACATTTTAGTAGAACGAAAGAGATGCCAAATAGATGAAAGAAAAAAAATTCCAGTAAAAATTCCTCTAAAATGATATTTAGAAAACTGATGTATATTTTAAAAAGGTGAAATATGCATGTGTCAGTGTTTTTTTTTTGGGGGGGGGGATATGGTTATGTTACTTACAGATGTTCTTGATTAGTTTTTTTTTCTTTTTTGGTGACCTTGTCTGGGTTGTACATTTTGACTGATGGCCTGAGACAGTTGCTTCCAATATTTGTTCTCTTTCTGTCACAAATAGGAATATATCCTATTGTCAGCCCTCAGGGAGAGCCTAAGCAAAAGGACAACCACATACTTTCTGTGACTTCAGACCTATTGTAATTTCTTCTTCTCCAACATGTCTCCAATATCCTCATGATGTCTTGCCCATTAAACCATGTTTTAAGAATCAGCTGCCATTTTCAATTTAGTATAAATTACTTTTATTTAGTAATGAACCTGTCAGCTCTCCCAAGACTACTGATAACACTAATCATCTAACCTTCTTACCTATAACAGTAATTCTATAATTACTATACTGAGCAGGGAATGTTAAATTTACCCCCAAATTTCCATTAGGCATAATAATCCATAAAGAAACTTTTGGGGATCTTATTTCATTTTTAATAAATAAAATTCTACAAGTCATTTCTTAATGTCTGCCTCCCAATTGTCTGTGTCTTCCCCCCATGCCAAGGTAATGCTGCCACAGTGGATCATATTTAGAACCACATTCTAAATCGTCACCTGAAACAACCAGTCAACAAACTCGAGCACTACGAAAAAATTGTCAAGGGTGGTTGAGGATGATATTTTAAACAAGTCCACGTAAATATCAGAAGCCACATCAAAAGACAAATAGGCACATCTGTTTCTCCTCCCCTGGTGGCAAAGTAGGCTACAGACTATTATGCATTGCCAGTGTGTGCAATGCTGTAGACATAAAATGACACATGCATCCCTAGCTAAGGAATATTCTGGCATGTTCTTTGTACCAGTTGCCAAATTGGTCAATTTGCAGAAGTCTGCCTTGATCTAATACACTCTTTTTGAATAACTGTAAAGGTTTTCCAGCTGTCTCCTCTCCACCAAAATATTTTGGGTAAAAAAAAAAAAATTATCAGACTGGCTCATAATCAATGAAAGAGAAATCTCTGCAAGTGATGGCTCTCATTCAAAATGTGAATCAGTCTGCCTGGTGGACATTGGCCTGGTCCCTCTCTCGAGTTCCAGGGAAAGTCATTTAATATGTAGAGTCCCTTCCTATCTAAAGAGATGGCACCCCTTGAGGAGGCAGTGGCTGCCACAGGGAACAATGGACAAAAATAATTTGATGGTAGAGGAATGATAGAGTGTTATGGATAAGGAAGACCACAGGAGAACAATCCTACAGCCATCTCTTGAAGGTTTTCAGGATTCTCTATCTCCTTCGCAGTTTGCTTTTGAGAGCAAATTACTCTTCATCTCCCAGTTCTCATTACTAACGTCAGATCTTACTGGATGTGATGGGACCAATTTCTGTTTTATTAACCCCTTGGAACATTTGTAGTTTCTAGGAGTGCCGGAACAGCCTTAGATGTTAGCACTTATGCTACAAATAAATTTTCTTATGAAAACCCCAAAATAACAATATCATAATAAATGTTGTCCTGTGATTGCAAATGTCAATCAAAACAAGTCAAGTTAGATTAAAAAAAAAATCATTCTAATCACATGGCCATGTTGGGACAAGTATCCAGATACATGCATCTGCCTTTTAAACCATTCAAATGAATGGCAAATGGATAATTTCCTCAGCAACTGGCTAACAAATTTATGATCAAAATCATTTACAAGAACAAATGATTACAGGAAGAAACATTATGTATTTGAAATGAAAGATAACCCTTCAAGATCTGACCTATTAAAGCTAATTAAATTATGACTTTGGTCAGTTTTGATTAAACCTAATAATGAGTCCCATGTGGTAAACTTGAAGAGGATTAAACAAAGACTTAAGACCATAGATGATTAAAAAACAGAGATACAGACCTGATTCACTGACTCTTTAAATTATTCAGCCAAAACTCCCTCCTTTTGCAAGAATTTGCCAGTCTCTGCATGGTCTTTCTGTGGCATCTCAAGTTAGAAATTCTGTAGCACTACAGGTTTGGGCATGGGAGTAAAATAAGGATGTGGCACTAGTTAAATGGGATGTGAAACATTAGAATTGATGTGTTTTTAGTTTCTTCCTTCAGCTTTTTTTTTCCTTCTTCTAGTTTGGATTTATTAATCATACATACATATTAACACATTTTCTTTTATTGATAGGTGGGCTAGGTAATATATTTTTACTAATGTCCTCATGAAAGTAGAGTATTAAGTATTTTTGTTTTTAAGAATTCTTGGGGCTGGGGATGTGGCTCAAGCGGTAGCGCGCTCGCCTGGCATGCGTGCGGCCCGGGTTCGATCCTCAGCACCACATAACAACAAAGATGTTGTGTCCGCTGAGAACGAAAAAATAAATATTAAAAATTCTCTCTCTCTCTCTCTCTCTCTCTCTCTCTCTCTCTCTCTCTCTCCTCTCTCTCTCTCTTTAAAAAAAAAAGAATTCTCATGTGAGGATTTTAATTTTGTAGTTAATAAAGACACAGGGTATGAGTGTATGTGTGTGTATGCATAGATATCCTCAATAAAGCATACTGACATATTAGAAAACCATAAAGACCTAAAAGCCAAATTATGAGGTTGGATTATTTTCCCTATTAAAAGCCAAATCTTGGGACTGGGGATGTGGGCTCAAGTGGTAGCATCTCGCCTGGCATGTGCAGGGCGCTGGGTTTGATCCCCAGCACCACATAAAAATAAAATAAAGATGTTGGGTCCACTGAAAACTAAAAAATAAAATTAAAAAAAATTCTCTCTCTCTCTCTAAAAAAAAAATCTGACACAAATTCTCATTGCTATAGAAATCCTTTCTGGTGCAAATATTTAGTGAAGAGAAAGTAACACTTACTGGCTGACTATATATTCTTTATTCAGTGTGTTGGAGAAGGTTATTATTATTCACTTGATGGATAGAAATGCAAAATGAGTTCTCTAAGAAACCATCACCCTGCAGGTCTATAATTCTTCTCTGACAGAACCACATTAGTCATTTTAGTGACTTAATTTTTGAACCTGTTTCTGTCTCCCTGAAGGCATGAGAGAAATCCTATGTAAAACGTACCCAACCGGAACAGAGGACTCCCAGCTCTTTACCTAGAGTAAGATAAATTAGATCTCTTTAGGAAATTTGAGAGACATGGAAAGTGTCTTTTACTGTGGTGGGGTCATGTGGAGAGACTCATCTAAAACATTTCCAAGGCATAACAAGTATCTATGATTATTTTACAGAAGAGGTCTGCAAACCATGGACTGAAGGTCAGTCTTTGTATACCCTGCAAGCTGAGATGTTTTTTACATTTTTAAAGGGTTGCAATAAAAATAATGAAAAATGGGCAACAGGATCATATGTGGCCAGAAAAGCCGAAATTTATTCCCATTTGGTCCTTTACAGAAATATGCTGACCTCTGTTTCAGAAAGACCTGATGAAACAGCAGGGGAAGACTCAGCCTAGGAAACCTCACATCTGAACTTCTCGTTGAGGGATGATAACCCACGTGGTATAGGATTGGATTGATGCTCTATTAAGATAAACTCCAGTCACCTCCTGTTCACCAGTGACATCACTTTCTGCAATACAGCAAGGTCCCCAGGTTTTCACTGATTTCAAGACCTCACATGATATTGGAAAGGACTTTGGAGCTTAAGTCAATAAGAGAATTTAAGATTTGAGAAGGTCTCAAAGAATCCAAGGGCACAGACATAGCCTAGAAGTAGATGTCTTGGAACAGGAAAGTAGAAAGCTGTTTAGAATTATGGTGATTTCAAAAATATGCCCACAAATTCTTAGACAGTCCTGCCTTCCAGAGATGGAACTCTCCAATTCTCCTCCCCTTGAGTGTCTGCTGCATGTAGGGGCTTGGTACTCATGTACAGAACATGGCAAAAGTGATGTTAGATTGCTTTGTGATTAGACTATAAAAGGGCTGACACTTCTACTCTGCTCTCTGGGTCCCTGCTCTAAGAGAAGCCAGTGGCCATGTTATGAAGATACACATTCACCTATGAAGAGTCCTACATGGCAAGGGACTGAGCTCTCTGACAGTGGGAAGGTATCCACAGAGAGTCCAAGACAGGATGTGGGAGGGTCCATGGGGACATTAAGTTGAGTGTTCTCCAGGAATATTATGTGTCACCTTATGATGAATTGTGAGTGTGAAGAACCCAGCAGCAGTTGAACTAATTTTAATATATTTTTGTGCTTTTCTTTTCACATTCTCTTTTTAATCTTTCTAGACTGGATCTCCTCATGATCTAGTTGAATTCATCTAAACCTCCCTCTTTAATGGAATTTGATTTTTACAGTCTGAGACATGAGGGTGGGTTTCCTTCAAAGAAACCCTAATACTGACTACCAAGAATTCTCTTTTTGCAATTTAAGCTCTTTGCCCATGAGGTTCTCCCTTCTCTACTTCTCTATACTTCTTCTCAGTCCTTATCTTCTCTTCCTCTCATTCACCAGTTTCCCTTATTCACACTGCTCGATTTCCTGCCTTGTGATCTTTGGGAAATCACTTCTTGCAGAAAGCATTCATCTCTGCCTCCTTATACCCTCATACCTCTATGCCTTTAGCTCCAAGATCCATGGATGTGAAATGAAATTCCTCCTGACCATGTAAGAGTTGGTTTGACCGCCAATTACTTTCCATTACTTGAGCACTTACTATGATTGAGTGTAATACTGTAATGTAACAATAAATAAATATTTGGTCTGCATTCCCAGTTCCTGGCACAGGGCTCCTAAAACTCTTGTAATTTTCTGAGTGATAGGTGCATCTTTGTTATTCACAATAAGCCCCTTTCAATCATGCCTGAGTTTATGTTAATGAAGTGACTTTTGGCAGGGCTCCTAGGTAGCTTCAGGAGGGGAGTGGGTTCCAGAGGAACAAATCATATAAGCAGGGTTGGAACTTTCAGTCTTACCCTCTCACCTCAATGGAGAGGGAAGGGCTAGAAATTGAGTTTATCACCAGTGACCAATGACTTCATCAGTTATGCCTAGGTAAAGGAATCACCCTATAAAAATCCTATACAATGTGGTTCAGAGAGCTTCTAAGATGATGAAAGCATCCACTTGTTGGGATGGTGGTATAACCCAACTCAACAGGGACAGAAGCTCCTGTGTTGAAGACACTTCCCAACCTTACCTCATCTGGCTGTTTTTTAAACTTTATAGGTGGGTAATAGTATGGAAACTGTTTTCCCCTGAGTTCTGTGAGCCATTCTAGCCAGTAATCCAACCTGAGGAGGGAGGTATGGTAACCATTTCCCTGACTTCTGGGCAGTCTAGTGGAAACACAGATGGCCTAGACTTGCATTTGGCATCTGAAGTGGGGGTTCTCTTATGGGACTGAGCCCTAAATCTGTGGGGGCTGATGCCAATCCTTGGTAGTTAGTATCAGAACTGAATTGAATTGTACAATACCTAGTTTGTATCCAGAGAGTTACAGAATAATTTAATGTAAGGAAAAAACCCATACATTTGATGTCAGAAGTAGTAATAGTATTTGGACATTGGACTGTGTGCTTTACATGTATTGTCTCATTTGATCCTCACCCAAAATACTAGGAGACAGACACTATCCTTGCCTTATATTTTAGAAAAGGCAGTTGAGACTTCCAATTAAGTAAGAATTTAAATCTGGTCTAAGATCATGCTCATATTTGGACTGTACCTCCTTTTCAGCCTTAGAAACTACCCCAATAAATCCATTGCTGTTTTTCACTGGCCTGAAATGACCTTTACTTCCCAAAGATTTTTGTTGATATGGATGACAGAAATTGCTGCGAGGTAAATTGAGCTGTTGTCAAATAACCACAGGTCTGATATTCTGGGGGCTATTCCCTGCCCAGGAAAAGGAAGAATTTCAAAAACTAAATTATACACAAGGCCACTGACCTCAGAAAAGAAAGGGATTGATAGGCTTTCTGTAACTGTGCGCATCTCATTCTGCTTTGGGAACAATGCACTTTTAGCACATGCACTACTCTTTTAGTCCCTAAAGTATCATTTAAACAATGATTTATCTTCACTTTTTTTTACCCTAGGAAAATAAGCAGTAGACTTCATTTAAGAGAAATTATTTGCAGTCATGGTTAATTCCCTTTGTCCATTTGCTCATTCATTAATTCATTCATTTGGCCACCTACAAGTATTTACTGAGTACCTAGTTTTTTTTATTATTAAATGCCATTTCTCTAAAATACCATAAACCTTTTCACTTTTAGAGGTAAACATATGAGATTTTTGTAGCTGCATTTGTGCTTAGTCTATTTTTTTTATAACACACTGTCTGCTTTGACCAGAATTGAAGTTTTATAGTAAAAATCTATTACCCCAGAGATGAAAAAGTGGCCAGCAGCCAGTAATAATTGACAGTTTTTCAACATAAAGATCTAAGAGTATTCTATAAACCAAAAAAGAAAGACACAAACAAACAAGGACATTCCAAACTTATGTATGTTATAATTTTCAGGAAACTGGCTTTTTATGTCTTTTCTCAGCTGAAACTTCACTGTTAGCTCATAAGGGCTTATGAGTCTTTTGGCTAGCACCTGTTAAAAAAATAATGGCAGACTTACTGAAGGAATGGCAATAGTTAGGTGGCTGGGAACGTTTCTACACAGAGGAAAGTACACACAGCAAATATTTTTGGAAAAGATATGCATAGCAAGAAAATAAGAACTTGACCACATTTTACCCAGGAAACTAGGCAAGACTTTTTTTCTCCTACCCGGGACATACTTTTTTTTTTTTAGTTTTTAACTCTTAGCCAGTCTATTTAAACACACAATTTTTTCATGGAATTTCTCTTGCAGAGAAGAGAGTGGAAATAGCTATTACCTGGAATAAGTATTATTCCTGGAGAATAATAGTGATTATAACTACTATTTATGAATACCTAATATATTTTTATACTTCAGGTATTATGTTTGCTTTTCTCTTTAATTTTTTACTTCTAATCTTTGCCCAAATCTTTGGAAAACTGAGGCTTACAGGAACTTACCAAAGCCTGCAAGCCAGGAAGTGGTAGAACCAGAATTTACACCTGGGTCTGGATGCCACTGTAACCTGTGACCTTTCCGTTATGACACACGGCCCTGCACCTCTCCAACTGACTTTGGACCAGGAAAACTTTCCCAACTAATGGTGTGAAAGTACTCATTGTCCTATAATTAAATTTTATGCAGAATTATATTTCAATTAGAATTTAATTGAATTTCTGGGCATAGATGTGAAATCATCACTATCTTTTCTTTTAGGGCTTTATTTGATTTGCATTCCCTGCCCCAATAAACATCCTCTTTGCATTCCAATAACCCTCTGGAGGTATCTTTTGGTAGTTGAGAGATGTGATGTTTTGGTCACATTTCACTGATTTTTAAATTTGTGGTCAATGGAGCTAGACTGCTTCAAACCTGTCCTGATCAAACTTAGTATGTGGAAACCTAATACTGTAGAGTATCAATGAGTAAGTAGAAAATAAAAACCTCAAGATGTAGCTGCCTAGGCTCTACCTCTGAATCTCCAGATCAGGTTTTTAACTCATCAACTGGTTCTTCATGGTATTTCTAAGATCTATTTTCTGAAACGCTATCAGAAGAAACTGTGACCTGAAAAACAGCCCTGAAGAGTGCTAAACAGCTACGTGTTGCTGGTAAAGTTATTAACAGATGATGAGGTCCCACATTCCCTAATTCGATGGGCGGTAGATAAGGAAATCTAGCAGTAGCTGAACACTGAGAGGGAATCAATTCTGTGTTTCTGCCAATTTATAAACATCAGGCTTCTAAAGACAGGGTTACCACACAATCCAAAGAATTTCTAAGTAAACAGAAGCTCAGATTTCGCCTTTGCCTCGGGCCTGCCACTGAAACCGAAGTCACTCACCAACAGTACTTTTGGCAGTCCTCTGACCCGCTGTCAAATAACTTGGAAATACAGAATGACATTTTAAAAAGTGAACAACGAAATTTTAAAAGTACCATTCGACATTGATTTCCAAAGCACTCTCTTTTAGGCTAAGGGTACTGTTTACTCCAGTAAATCATGCACTGCTTTTTCTCAAGTCTGTTTCCTATGGATTTAACCCACCTACCACAGTCATGGCTCCCTTCTCTTTTGCTTTGGGTATATCTCCTGTTCTAGTGTTTCCTTAGTTTTCCCACCACATTGCTTTTCATGTTTTATATCTTTGCTCCATTCACTTTCACTGGTTAATGCTTCTTTTGCATTTATTCTGGTTGGGTACACCTTTTCCATAGCTTCTCTCCATACCTCCAGTCTCTGAGGTGGAATTTTTAAGTAGTGTCAATGTCTCTGAAAATTCACTTCACTCTTTCCTAACAATGAAGGAAGAGTAGAATGGGGGAGTGGATAACAAATTATATAATTAGGTATAACCTTATGTCCTCTTCGTTCTTAATTTATGTCTTATGAAACAACATAAGACAAACATTCAATAATCAAATAAAATTTACTAAAAATGGACTATAGTAGAATATATAACATCCATTTTTAAAATTGATATTTCAGTTGTTTTCCTCTGGAGAGTCCCTGCTTTAATCCATTAAACTGAAATATAGCTGGCTGTACCTTCTATTTGTTCCCTGCACACACACACACCCCCACCACGGTCCCAGAGATCCCATGGTGACCCATGCCCAGGAAGAGCACTGTATGTCTCTGGCCACAGCTCAGGGATAGATAGTTGTCTCAAGTATGGCCAATCAAAGTCAACAAAACTCAAAACAACTAAACTTAATCCTAGATCTGTCATTGAAACTTTTGGGAAAGAAGGTCCTCATTTTTCCTGAGGTTGATGAGGTGATATTCTGTGACTACTTTTGCCCCAGAAAGGAAGAGTATCTGAAATAGAGCCAACACACAGGGATGCAGAGCACAGAGATGGGGAGAAAGACTCACTACTAATGTAGATTGTTTAATTCTCTGATCCAATTTCACATAGACTTTCCAGATCCAGGTTTATTTAAACCAGTGTGAAATGGCTTTTCTATCCTTGGATCTGAGAGTCTTGGCCTACACAAACTGTGTGGTAGGTAGCTTATTGTTCTCACACCTGTTTACACATTAGTAATATCCTGTGAGTGTATAAAAAATTACTGATTTAAAAATACTGCATGGACTGATATGTGCAATCCCATACACTTATCATTTCAGGGCTTCAGCCACACCAAGCTCTGTTGTAACCATTATCAGAATGTACCTATCAAGAGTATCACTGCGTATGAAGATATTTTCCAAAGAGGGCCTCAAGGACAATCCTGGGATTGCCTTTTACTTGATTTTCCATTTCTTTTATATCTCCCATCCTTTAAATTTAGTGCTCTTATGCTCTCATCTACCATCAAAACTGTCTCTTAAAGAAAAAGAGCAGTGCTAGGTGTGTGTGTGTACACACACACATGTGTGTGTATGTGTGTGTGTATTCCTCTGACTTGGCTGCAATACAATCTCCAATTTCCTATTACTTCTCTGATGGCACATATTCAAAACGCAAATTTTCATACACAAAGGAAGAATAATTCTTGAAATAACGCTTGGTGCCATTGAAGACTTAGAGCTCACACTTGATTTAGTAGAGCTGCATAGACAGCAGAGTGTGACTGTCCTCTCAGCAAAAGCAATGGAATTTAGAGTCAGCAGATTTTTCAGAAGAGTGACTTTAAGCAAGAAATACAAATGGTGAGTCTATGATGGTATAACTGAACTTCAACCTTTTACAGAATCAGGATTTTGGAAGAGGCATCCAGATCATAAGGATTAAATCCTTTAATTGACAGATACCAGAGACTTACTAAGGTCAATTAGCATAGACAGGAATCCAGAGTTCTGTTTTTTGTTTTGTTTTTGTTTTTGTTGTTGTTGTTTTGGGTTTTTTTTTTTTTTTTTTTTTTTTTTTGTACCAGGGATTGAATCCAGTGGTGCTTAACCACTGAGCCACATCCTCAGCCCTTTTTAATTTTAGAGACAGGGTCTCATTGAGTTGCTGTAGAATCTCTCTAGGTTGCTGAGGCTGGCTTTGAACTCACAATCCTCTTTCCTCAGCCTCCCAAGCAGCTGGGATTATAGGTGTGTGCCACCACACATGGCTAGGAATTCAGAGTTTTAATCTCCCCAGCTGTCTGTACCCAGTCTGGATCTCCTCACTCTTGAATGCTGAACTCCATGATTATGCAAAATAAATATTGACTTCCATACTTACAGCTTCCTATCTTCACTTGCGTTCCATTAGTAGTCTCTAGTAGTGTCATCTGAACTTCATTCCACAGGGTTTCAGAAGTTGTTATTTACATATGTATACATGTTGGAAGGATACTGGAGCAGATTGTGTTTTCCAAAACTGCTGCACGAGTACATATGTTATCTACATATTTTCCTACTTCTTGTGTTTTTACAATGTGACTTTCCATCAAGAGGTAAGGTCTATGTTTTCTCCCCTTAAACCTGGGAGGATTTATCTACCTCAACCAATAGAATGTGGTCAAAATGACACAAAAGACTTATGAGGCTAAGTCAGTGAAAGATGATGTGGAGTCCAATAAGCTTTTTTTTTTCTTGAAATAAGTACTTGAGAGATCTGAGTCAATGTATAACAAGTCAGACAGCCCTGAGCCTGGTAGATCACAGAGAAAGACTACATCAAGCTAATGAGATGTTGGAGAGGCTCTAGTTGTTCCCAGCATTCAGTTGTTTGAGTCTTCTCAGCCCAGGGTTCAGACAAGTAAATGAGGGAACCTCCTAATGACTCTATCTTCTAATATCTGAGCCACCCCAGCAGAAGCCAAATACAGCAGAGACAAGCTATACTTGCTGAACCTCTCCTAGCTTTGTAGATGTGTGAGCAAAATAAATATCCTTATTTTAAGCAAACATGTTTGAGGGTGATTTGTTATGCATCCACAGAACTGTACCTGTGACATCTGCTTTTGCCAACTTATGTGGAGGAAGTATTTAAGAACTGCCAGGGTGACTTGGGTGTTTTTAAAGCTAAGAAAGAGAAACTTCAAACATGCATGTGCTTAAGATATTATGGCTTTATATCCAAACACATATTCATGCAATGACAGTGAAAATACAACAAAGGGGGAAAAATAAGAAGGATGCAAAAAACCAAACCACCACCACAAAGGTGCATTTTACAAGATAAACATTGCTGCTGAATGAGAAGTAAAAGAGCTGCAGAAAGGGAAAGAAAAGCGAGTAAATATAGAATGTGGTTGAAGTGGAACTGTCAGACTTGGAGGCTGAGTGTTAAGGCTTAGATATGAGGTGATCCCCAAAAGCTCATGGGTGAGACATTGCACGAATTTTCAGCAGTGAAAAGATTAGATTTTTGTAGGGATAACCTAATCAGTGCATTAATCCATTGGTCTGGATCGACTGGGTGGTAAGTATAGGCAGACAGGGGATGGCTGGAGGAAGTAAGTCACTGGGAGTGTGCCTTAGGGGTTTATAGTTTGTTGCTGGTGAGTAGAGGGCTCTCTCTCTGCTTCCTGGTTTATATATCCTGAGCTGCTTTCTCTGCTGAGCCCTTCTGCCACGATGTAGTGCCTCATCTTGAGCCCAGAGCTATGGGAGTCAGCCGACTATGAACTAGGGACTAAGCCTTTGAAACTGTGAATCCAAATAAGCTGTTCTTCCTCTAAGTTGCTCTTGTTAGGTCTTTGGATTATAGCAATGTAAAACCTAAGATACTAGGCCACAGATGGTGATGGTGATAGACATTTCAACAGAAAAAGACTAACCCAGGGCCCAGCAGGAAGCAGGGTATATTTAAACAAGTGTGAAGAGATTAATGAAGGGATATTTAAAAAGATGTCAATGGAATTAAGGAAACTGAAAAAAGGACAGTGAATATCCATAGGGCCAGCACTGGAGGGAAGCCATTGCCACATTTTACCCTGAGAAATGATTAACCAAAACTTAGTGATAGCTAGAGGTGGAGAGGTTCATCTGCAACTGTTGTGCCCTTGCTGTCTTATTGTGTCCTTGATGTCTGGCTCAAGGGTGGAGGAGAATAAGTGCCCTTAATGCTCCTTCCTCCCAATCTCCTGTGATCAGTTCCTACCAGGCTAGCCTATGCTTTCTCAATGTAGGGAGAGGACAAACATTTGTTCTTGACAGGGCAATAAATATCCTACAAAACTTAGTTTATACAATGGTCTGTGCCCTACAAAACACCAAAGCACATGAACATTTGCAGTCTATTTAGGATATTAAAATTTTTTAGTTGGGGGAGACAATTAGGGAGCAATGTTAATCAATCCAAAGCTTGAATTTGAGGGGTTTCAGTTAATGTAGTCCCTAGAGGAGAGTCTCAAGGCATAAAGAAAGCTGGAGAATAATCAGGAAGGTCAAAGAGAGGAATTACATGCACAAGCCTTATTAAAAAATTTCCTGACCTCTACCCTTAGATCTGTCTCTATGGAACAGATGGCAATTAAGAAGGCTAATCCAGGGGAGAATCTACCCAGGGGAGCAAGCAGGGAGGATAGGACTTTGACACAATGAACCTCGCCAGTGTAGACATGACCTCTGCCTCATGTGCATTTACATATTTACAAAAGGAAAAAAAATAGATACCAATTCAAGGTCATGTGGACTGATGTGTAATAACCTTTTGCTGATTTGTTGATTTAGTATTAAACAAAGAACAAGTGAAATTTGGTGAGGGACCGACCGAATAAAGAGTTTTTAAAACTCTAAACAACAAACACATTTTGGAGCTCGCTCTCTCATCCTCACATGGTACCACACTGGGCTGCACTCTGAAAGGTCTAACCAGGGTTGGGTAACTCGCTGTCATGGTCACTGCTGTAATGAAAGGTTTACAGAAGAGCATTTAGGCAGTTGGAAGAAGTGATGGAGAAGGCACGGTCTTGTGAGCTGTTTTGCCTCATTTAACCATAAAGATCAGCTGACCAGTATATTTTAGATAATTTCTCTCAAATCATTATGCCAGGTCTAGAGCATAATTATAATTCATTGGCTGGAACAGGAAATCATGAACTCATAATGATACAAAAAAAATGAATGGTAAGTTCAATGAGTAATGAAATACGTTAAATGGTTATCACATATCTTCCTATAAGATATTAATTAATTAAAAATAGAGGGAAAAATTGAGGAGCCTTTCAGATACTACCTTAATCAAATCATCAAAATGAACACTATATTAATGAGACACTAACATCATGCACACTTCATTGCATGATGTGAAAAGAATACACCATTGGTTCTGTGATAGTTCTTCAATCCAGTCATGGAAAAACTCAGACAAACCCAAACTGGAAATTTTCTACAATATAACAGACATATACTCTTCAAAAATGCTAAAGTCCAATTAAGGCAGGTGAACCATTCCAGACTAGGGGAGAGAAAAGAGAAATGACAATAAAATGGAACACTTAGTTTATTCAGGATCTTTCTGTTAAAAATGACATCATTGGAAAAACTGGCAAAACTTAAATGTTGTATGAAAATTAGATGGTAGTGGTGCATCTGTGTTCACGTACTGATTTTGATCTCTTTTATTGTGCTTATGTGTAGGAGGAATGCTTATATTTGTAGAAAAATGCTCAATGAAATATTTGAGAGTGAGGGACTTCAGATTGACAACCTAGTCTCAAATAGTTCAGGAAAAAAAAAAAACGGTTTTTTTACATGTCATGCAAATTTGCTATAAGTTTGAGATTGTTTAAAATAAAACAAATGACAGCAGAAATGGTGCTTCAAATATGCATTGTAGGTAGTTAATATGCAGCTTTCTGATGTGGTAGAGGACAGGAATCAGCATTTTCTACATTCATCATGGGGGCTGCTTTAGACTGAAGGAATGAGAAGGTCCCCTAAGAGCAGCAGTTTGCAGCTGCTTACCAAGCATTCAGCAGAACCGCCCCACTTTCACTACACATTTTAGAACCAGCTTTCCATCCCTCTGCCCCTTCCTCCTAAACCATGTGTCTACTTTCCTCCTGCCAGCAGTAACCACTGTTAAAGGCCAGCAGGGAATTCTCAGGATAGAGAATTGAGAAATGATTCAAATAGATCTGCTAACATCATTGCCCAGGGAGAATAGAGTACCCTGGTTTTCTGTGTATCATTCCTCCAGTTGGGTGATCCCTGGAGGTGAAATCATTTCCTAAGACTGTCTCTGATGGCTCCAGATGACAAGAGTTAGGAGAGAATGGGCGCACTTCAGCTAGGCATTAGACAGTGTGGCGTGCATCCAGGTAATTCCTGTGTAGGTGGACAGTTTTAAGGCTCTCTCTGGTATAGTAGGAAAGCACAACTTGGTTACACTAGAAAATTGAAATTTTGAAATATAACAGCAAAATCCTAATGTGGAAATCCAATACTGTTCAAAAAGCAATTCTTCTCCTTAAAGACAAAGCAAAACAAACCCTTTCTCTGTAGAAAAATTAGTACCCGATATTATAAACCCTCCAACGTCCTACTGGTATGGTGCCAGCATTGGGTGGGGGGATCACTCTAATGTTTAAACTCTATAAACCCAAGGAATGAGTTTTCAATAAAACAAAAGTGAATGCATATGAATGATTTATTTTTATCCTTAGTTTTAGAAATCAAAATAGACAAAGGTTAAACACATGTAGTCTGAATTTATTTGTAAGATTTAAAGGAAAATACTATATAAATTATTATGAAGAGAATCACTGTATATCCCTGATAAAATTACCTTTTCCTTTGTTTTTTTTTAATTGCTAACTCACTATCATCTTTCATAAGACCTCTAGATAATTTTGGAAGAGTTTTAAAAGAAAGTTTTCATATATATGAATGGAGAGGGATACCCTAGATATTCTCAAAGTTTCACTTGGCCATTAAAAGCATAATTCAGAGTTTTAAAATTAAAGAGGTAGATATTTACTGAGCATGAAGAAAAGATCTCATGAAGAACTAATTCTCATTGATAGGGTTATATACAACTAAAGAATGTGATATGCAAAAGGGACCTCAGACATTATGTGAAGGATTGAAATATACATTTAAGAGATAAAAATATAATTCAGGTGTCCTGATTCCTAGTTCAGGACTCTTTTTAAGCTTGCTTCTCTTCTCCCTTTATTCTTCCCTCCTTTTCTTTCTTTCTGAGCTTGGCAATCATAAATGAAAGCAATTTTATGACCATCCCTTAAATGGAAAGGTGCTGACTGAAACAGTGATAAACACCTTTCATAGAGAGCAGGCCATGTGGGAATCCATAGTATCTAAGTCATCCAAAATAATCGTCTTTGTACTTAGTTGTTTTCTTTGTTAATATTTTTGTACTTTCATTCTTTTTGTTGTTATTTTATGAGAATTTTCTGCATGTCTAAAAATTTTACTTTTGCTTCTTTGGAAATTTAGGCTCAGGGTGGGCTTTCGTGATCTGCCCTAGGGTGGGGTGAGCAAGAAGTACATGAAGAGTCATGATGGAGGATAAGAATGCTGAAGAATTCTTTTTCCTATGTAGGTTAAATTAAGTATAAACAGGGTATAATTTCTATTCTAGATTCAGCAATTGTGGAGAAGATGAAAAGGCTAATACTTGTCTCTTTCCTGCATCCAATATGTCAGTGAATTTGACTTTCCCTTTAAAATATGTTCAGAATTAGACCAATTCTCACTCTTTTACTGCAACCAGGGGTCAAACCCCCAGTATCTCTGGCTCTAATAAACTGCCTTCCCATTTCTTTCCTTAGTCTACTCTCAACACAACAACCAGAAATTTCCTTTTGAAATGTTAAGTTAGAGCATATCCCTTTGATTCAAGTATTCTATTCCCATTTCACTGAGGGAAAAAGCCAAAGTTCTTACAGAAGCCCATAATACCCCAAATGCTGATTCTCAAAATAGATATCCCAGCCTACAACATCATCATTACCAGGAGGTTCATTAGAAATGCAAATTCTTGGACCTCTCAAACCTACTGAGTCAGAGACTTTGGGAATGGAATTAATGCATCTTCAGGTGACTCTGATGCACATTCACATGTGGGACCCACTCTTCTGTGGGACCCGACGGCAGTGACCCTCTCCAGTCACTCTCTCCCTTGCTCAGACTGCTGCTGTTGCACTAAAATTTTGCTTCTTATGTCCCTCATTTAGACTTTAATTTCCTCTACTGCAATATTTTTTTCTCCAGAGAGCTTCTTGCTTGCTTACTTTTTATGTTCTTTGGGTCTCTTCTCATGTACCAACTCAATAATCAGTGAGTTCTGACATATTTGAAACCCTGGCCTGTCTCCTAATTCTCCCTCTCCTTTTAGTCCCACAAACACACACACACTTGGTTCTATGTTTTGGATACCAGGTGTCCCCACAAAGCTTGTGTTAATGCAGGAATGTTCTGAGGTGAAATGTTTGGATTGTTAGCAGTTGTAACCTAATCAGTCCCAGTTGGAATGGGCTGGGTGGTAGCTATTGGCAGGTGTGGCATGGCTAGAGGAGGTAGGTCAGGTCCTGGAAGGGTTCATTTTTCCCATAGTCCCTTCCCACCTTTTTTCTATCTGCTCCCTAGCTGCCAAAAGTGGAGCAGCACTCTTCCAACCCACTTCCATCATGATGTTTTGCCTTACCTTCGGCCCGGAACAGTGAACTAAACCTCTGAAACCAAGAGCCAAATAAACTTTTCCTCCTCTAAGTTTTGTTGGGTATTTTGGTCAAAGTGATGAAAAGCCTACTAAATACATACGTAGTGTTTATCTCTTGCTTAATTTTCCTCCCATGGCACTCGGCTTGGGGTCACTCATGAAGTTGCAGTAAAGATGTCAGACCGGTCAATGTCATTTGAGGGTTTTTCTAGGACTGGAAGATCTGATTCCAGGCTGGCTCACTGAAATGACTTGCAAACTGATGTTGGTTGTTAATAGGAGGCCTTAGTTGCTTGCCATGTGGATATCTCTATAGGGCTACTAAGGGGTCCTCAGACATCCTTACCCTAAAGCCTATGACTGAAGAGAGAACACAGCCGTGGCCACACTGTCTTTTATGACCTAGAATGTCATACATTAGCATGGAATTGTCTGACCTAAAACCATCAAGATAGCTATCCTCAAATTCTCGATGAATGGAAATTCTGAGATAATAAATGTTTATTATTGTTTTAAGCTTCTAAGTTTTATGATATATTATCAGGCAGCAACAGAAAAATAATGCAACATTTGACTTGCATATTTTTATGAATCAGTTAACACCCTCATATACATACTCTAACATATAGACCCCAAGAAAGCATATGGGCATTTGTGTGTGTGTGTGTGTGTGTGTCTGCATGTTTGTGTTTCTTCAGTGCTTACAACAATGTATCTATTGTAAAATAGAATAGTCCTCTTTTATTCATGGGACATCTGATCCAAGACCCCCAGTGGATGTCTGAAACTTTGGATATCAGAGAAATACATACATATATATATATATATATATATATATATATATATATATTTCCCTTTTTCCTCTATCAGATAGGTTCAGCCCTTCTCATTTTGGAAAATTCCATATATTTCATAACATTGCTTTGTACCTATGGTAAGGCATAATACATAAGTTAGGCAGAGTAAGAGATTAAAAATAATACTGGTAATAAGAGTAATTATAATGATATGCTGTGGTAAAAGTTATTTAAAACTTATGAATTACTTATTTATGAAATTTTCCATTGAATATTTTCAACCATGGTTAGCCACTAATTGAAACCTAGGAAGTAAAATTGCAGATAAAGGGAATTACAATAGTATTTAACAAAACTATTTGGAAGACTGCCTGGAGAAACTGGGTGGTGAGGAGCTTTGTGATGTGGGTAGAGGAAGGACGCTGTGGGGTACCTCTGCAGTACCATCACTTGCACAACACCAGTGGGTCCCCTTCACACCATGTTCCAGGTGAATGGAGACTTGGGAACACAGCTCCACACAAAAAACATTTTGATTTTGAAGATACACTGGAAGGGCTTTAGGGTACCCCTTTTATGGTTCCATCAGTCACATTTAGGGAAATGCTCAGGCAGAGGAATAAGACTGTAGGGACTAAGCCTATAGTCTTTAAAACCCATTCTCAGAATATAGGTGAGATCCTTGCCCCTAGTATCTTACAGAAGTAGATCTGAAGGGACCATGGGAGCCAGACAATGAATGTCTTAGTGGCAAAATCTGACTTGATAGCCAATAATACTTTCCTCGCTCATTCCCTGCCTAAGCTGGAGCCCTACAGAAAGTTTTAGAGGTAGTTAGTACAGGTTGAGGAAAGATTGAGGTGTGTAGTTGTGTAAATGTTGGGGATAGAGTAGTTTCTTCTGAAGCTGAACTCAAAGATAAGGAGAACAGAGTTCAGGAAGGAGAGGCTAGACTGGGAGAAAGTCCGCTTGGGGCAGGAATTAATGCAGTTGGTGGGGGAAACTCTGGGAAGGGAGGTGGGCAGAGTGTTCTGAGTAAACCAAAAGGAAAAAAAAAATGAGAAAAACCTACGAAAATATTACACGGAGTCAATGTACTCCGAATCTTATCTCTACTTCCAAAATATTTCATTCATATTAACAGGAATTTTAATCATTGATTCACAAAATGAATGAGATTTTGGCAAAAAGAAAGTTTTCCTGTTTCAGAGTCATTATACTTTGATCTGCTGGCTCTTCTCATCTGCTAATGTGCCAAGTGGTTTCTTTATAGCATCTTCAAAAAAATCTCCCTACTGTCCCACACAGTAGGGTTTTTTTCCCTACTATTTAGTGTATGAGAAAATGAGTCCTGGGCTAGAAAAAAACTGCCCAAGTAGGAAGCAGAATGTGGACAATCAAGGCTTCTCTCTGCCAACACTCACTCTTGCTGAACTTTTTATGGACAGAGGGATACATGAATGTTATCTTCTAAACTAGGACACCTCCAAGAGGGAAATGGAGCATTGCTAATAAGTGACAATGACAACAGGTATAAACTGGAATGGTTTCTGTTCAAACCGGACCCGTGGTTACTTTGCCCAGGTAGGTTTAACTCTTCTTGCTATGGAAAACGCTAAAAAGTCACGTTCTCTAAGTTCCATTTGAAGTCCTAGAGCTGATTCTCCAGTGTTTAATGAGTAAATGAAATAGGTTGTTGGGTCCTTCTACTAATTTGTGACAGAGGCTAGCTCAGAATGGCTCTGCATCAAGCAGAATAAAAAGAGTATAATTAAAGCAAGATGGTGGCATAGGCATTTATTGAATTCTGATTCTCGCCACAGAAATTTACATTTTGCTTGGTATTTTGAGATCTAGAGGATAAAACAAAGCTTTTCTTTATGAGAGAGCTGCTTTTCCTCATTCCTGCTTTTTTTTTCTTTAAAAGCTGGTCAATCACTAAGCTCGTCTGAGTGATGGCAAAGTCAGAATTATGACTGCCTGATTTTACCCTTCACTGCACTTGTCAAAAAAATTAAATTAAAGATCATGCTTATGAATATAATGCATGAACTGCTGCATGGCATTCTGAAAGATAGAATGTCCCTTCTGTCCAGTCACTCACAAAACAGCCTGTCACATGATACTTCAATATGCAGAGAAAATAATAGGGTAGAGAAAAAATCCTGCTTCTCAGGAAATACGAGGGACATTCCACAAATGGTTCATGTATTCAGAACAATTTACTTTAATAAAAAAATTAATAATAATTCTAATACTAACATTAGAAGCTTTACACTAGCTTAGTGATTTCTAGTTTCCAAAATATTCCACATATAATTTCATCTGACAAAAGGGATCATCAATATTTTAAAGCATAGTATCAGGCTTCTTGATTTAGCATTGCAAGGTGTGGTTTCCTGAAGACTGAGCATCCCATGCATGCTTCTTGAATATGCTATGCAAAGGTAATTGTAGAGCAAGAGTCAAAATGCTAGTGCTTTCTATAAAAGTATGATGGAAATGCAACATTCATTACCAAAAGCCACTGAAAACAGTGGAGATGTATGTATGTAGAAAATTGTTATTCTAAACATGCCACTAAACTTAGCAGCATAAAGTCTGACTAGTTTTTAATTGAAATATGTTTTTGCTTTAAAATATATAAGTATGTGTGTATATCTATATATACACATATCCAGACTATGTGTTACATACATATGGGTTTTTTTGTATATATATATATATATGTGTATATGTATATATATATATATATATATATATATATATATATACACACACACATATACATATATATATATATATATAAAGTATATGTGTATATTTATTTGTAGACATGTGCTATCTATATCTCTCTTTATATATTTATATAACTGAATCTTGAATACATGGCTGAGCTGGTGCTTATGTAAGGGAAATCTCTAGAAACCAAAATTCTGAAGAGTCTGAAATAAGAATTGTAAACAATGATAGAAGATAGTGTTCACTTTTAGGCATCTGCCAATCCCAGATGTCTACATTTAAGAACAGAGACTATCAAACTTGAGCATGCATCTGAATCACCTGGAGAGCTGTTACTAATATAGATTACTGGACTGCACCTGAGGTTTCTGATCCAGTTTGGGATGAATCCTAGATATTTCTGACAAATTCCCAGTGATGCTGATAATACAGATTCAAGGATACTTTTTGAGAACCACTAGATAGAGTTGGAGTGAGCCATATATATATATGAGATCTAGAGGGGCCAGTCCTGGGGTTATGAATACAGAGGGAATTTTCCTATGTCAACTTTGGAATTTGTTACAGAAAGATAAAAGGAAGAAAAACATCTCTATTAAGATTTCCCAGTTTTACATATATACTAAAATGGGTTTAAGAACCATTACAAAACAAAACAAAAACTCTAAGCCAAATATGTATTGATATGTATGATACTACCAATCTCTAAATTGGTAGTATCTTTAGGCATTTCAGAAAAATCAATGTAAATAAATGAGTTCTTAAACCAACTTCAAAATGTCTTCACAGTCTAAGTAAAATGACAATTGAACAGACAATATACAAAAGGAACAACCATAAGTTTGACTTTACTATATTATTTTTAAAAATATAGATTATTTAAAAAGATACTTATATGTTAATTAAGTAAAAGAATGGCCAGGTATATTTGAAAAGGAACCAAATAAAATTTATAAACAAAGGAAGATGATAATAATGGAAGTTAAAAATTCAGTGAAGAGTTAAACATTGGATTAAATAGAGTGGAACAGAAAATTAGCAAATAAAATGAGAAATTTAAAATGAAATCATGAGAAATAAAAATGAGAAGAGAGACAGAATGCAATGTGAGCTAAAGAGAGAGAATAGAAAGTCATAGAGAAGCAGTATTTAGTGAACTAACAAAACTAATGAAAGACGCTCATTTCCAGATCCAGGAAGTACAGACAATACTAAGAATATAAATAAAAATAAATTCATACCACCTCATCATAATGAAACCATGGAATACAAAAGATAGAGAAAATTGTCAAAACAGCCAGAAGGAAAAGATAACTAAAATGAAGCCACAATGAAACTGAGAGAGAACTTCTCAGCAACTACAGAATTTGTAATAGTATGGGAAAATATCTTCAAAATGTTGCAAGAAAATTATCTTCCACTTTGAATTTTTACCTAGACATGATCCTTTAGAATGAAAATTAAAACTGGAAAATAACAACATTTTCAATAAAGCCTGAGAGACTTTTATTAAAGGAACTCCTAGATTTAATTCTGAATCATGGAGCTATATGAAAATCATATTTTATTAAAGGTGCCAAGTTTACTATAATGACATTCATTTATCTTTTATTTGTTATTTTTAGATATACATGAAAGTAGAGTATATTTTGACATATTATACATACATGGAGTATAATTTATTCTAATTAGGATCTCATTTTTTGGTAGTACATGAGGTGGAGTTTCACTGTGATGTTTTCAAATATGCACAGAGGAAAATTATGTCAGATTCATTCCACTGTCTTTCCTATTCCCATCCCCTGCACCCCTTTCTTTATTCTCCTTTGTCTAATCCACTGAACTTTTTTTTTTCCCCTTTGGTATCAGGGATTGAACTCGGGCACTCAACCACTGAGCCATATCCGAGCCCTATTTTGTATTTTATTTAGAGACAGGATTGCACTGAGTTGCCTAGTGCTGGCTTTAAACTCACCATCCTCCTGTCTCAGCCTCCTGAGCTGCTGGGATTACAGGTGTGGGCCACCCATGACTGGTTTATCCACTGAACTTCTACCTGCCCCTCACTATTGTGTGTTAGCATCTGCATATCAGAGAGAACATTTGACCTTTTGTTTTGGGGGATTTGCCTTATTTCATTTAGCATGATAGTCTCCAGATCTATCCATTTACCAGCAAAACTCATCAAGTCATTCTTATATATGGCTAAGTAATAGTTGACATTCTTTTAATTTTTTTAAAGAAGAAATTGGTTTAAATTGTTGAGAATTGGAAGTAATACAACTATCATTAATTCAATTTTTTTTCAAATAATTCTGTTTATGACTTGTTATGTTCATAGAATTATCACTTATATCTGATGCCAAACAAGCAATCTGTGGTATAAAATTACTAATAATTTCATTATTAATATTGTATAGTGGCATGTTAAATCAAAGTGCACTGTAGTCCACAAGATTTCGGTCAAAATAATAAAAAGAAAACTATATAAAAGTCCACAGTATAAAAAATAGATTTAGAATTGTTATATTTGTAGTTTTGATGTTCAATAGTGTAAAAAATATTTTCTGAAGCAATAATCCTTCAATTACAGCTATAATGTTGGCAACATTTCATGCTTTAAAAAATTTGTTCTAATTTCCAGAAAGGAGAAAGGGAAGAAGATTGCAAAGGCTGTGTCATTTATTTAAAAGAGAGAGAGAGAGAGAGAGAGAGAGAGAGAGAGAGAGAGAGAGAGAGAGAGATTGCTATTGCTATATTAATGCTGAATGTACTTGGGTATGTTAAAGAGCCATTTGCAGCTTGTACTTTTACAAAATTCTGTAGAATGAGAAAATTTGGCCATATGGTCTCCAAATTCTATTTCTGGGTCTAAATGTAGCTGTCATGATTATACATGCTAGGGAATCTAGGTGAGTTTATTTCTATGATCCTTTCTGAGAATGTGTGTTTCAAGGTAAACTGAGGCAATCAGTAGTCTCTATGAGGGTGGAAGCAGGGGAGGGGACTCCAAGGGAAGAGAGAAGGAAGATGGGGGGGTATTAAATGGAGGGATCTAAAGAGAGGGAGGGAGGGAGGGACAGGGAGAGAGAGAGAGAAAGAGAGAACGAGCTAGAAACGACCAATAACTATAAAATGGGAGGAAGATCTAGAAAAAGGGTCATGATCCACATTAAAATGTACCTCTCCACCCAGGGATACACTATTCCATTTGCATACTAAGTGGGAAAGAATGATTGTGGCTCTGTATTATGACAGGAAATGAAAGATATGCAACAGTATAATGTGTGAATTCAGGCACATAGGTTATTTTGTCAAAATAGAAACACTGATAGATAAAAAGCACCGAATCATGGAATCATCTGCCACTGCCTGTCACATCATGCTTTTGCTCCTTCCTTCCCCAGTGATTTCTACTTTTTTTTTTTTAATTTGGCTTTGAAGCTGTTTTAGGAACAAAAGCACAATTCCCGTGTTTTTGGAGAATGACTAACGTTTACATTTCACCACGATGTGACAGTCAGAGTGTCCCTGGAAACAATCCACAGTTATCACATGTTCATCTTAGACTTAATGACTCAGAGAGGATTCCAAGATCACATATTTGGTGGAAGGGAAGCTGTATCACTGAGTCATATTAGGATTAGCGGATGATGTTCCTCAACAAAGCCATTTATTTACGAAGTGAAAGAAGCTTTCACACATTTTTGCAAGGAGCAACTTGGACGAATCCCTTCTTAATTAAAGGCGTCGCAACTGCTACCTTTTATTACACACTTTTTGGGACTCAGTAACAACAACACACTCAAGCTCTGGAAAACAATCTTCCACATAGACAGAACATGCTCTGGATGAGAAACATTCACTGAGTTCTTCTCTAAAGAAAAAGCAATTGTTTTGCTCCTAGCTCAATTCCTAAGCATGATCTTCAGAGACTGTCCACTGAATGACCTAATTTCAGTGAGACTGACACCCTGGTTCTTCTCCCCATCAGTTACTAACAAAGCTTATTATCTGGGGTCAGGCAGAGTTTCTGGCCTTCTCCATGGTACTAAGTGTTGTTGTTTTTTTTAACTAAATGTTTCTAAACATTTAAGCACATTTCATTGACCTGATTATGAGAGTACTAAGAATATTAACCAGAAACAGAATGCCAGACCTCCATGCTGGGCATTTTATGCATATTATTTCCATTCTCTACCATTAGTGGGGAATGTTCATCCCTTGCTATTTTTGCATGAAAGGGAGAGAACATCCATGGCTATGTCTTTATGTCCTTCACCTCTCCTCACTTTTAGTGAGCTCAGAAGGAACAGCCTCATCTTTTCTCTCTCAGTCCCACCTGCCTGCAGGGAAGGGATGTCCTGATTTGTTCTTTATATAATGAGCTCACCAGGGCAGACTCTGTCCAGTCAGCTGAGGACACCTACACACTTGCTCATGAAAAAAATAAAAGGTAAGACCTCTCTGGCAAGGAAGCCAGAGTGATCAGAGGGTGATCAGAGGCTCCAGTTTAACTGCATTAGGAATTAAGCTAATATCTTGATTTTCACTTTTCTTAAAGCTTTGCCTTCTCAGTTGGTTGTGACCCAGAGGAGAGTGAGAGCAGTGTCATCACGGATCACCTGGACCCACAACACTATCCAGGATGCTGTATAGTGATGGTTTGTGCTGCTCAAAATCTCTGTTCAAGCAACAACCTGCTGCTGGGAGAGAAATAAGCTGACATCATCTGGCAGCCACACTTTAGGGATCCAAAACATGAACCTGGGTTCATGCCAAGGCCATTTTCCCCCTGTGCAGCTTGCAACCAGTGACTGAGCATGGGACAGTGGGATATTAGAGCCCAGTCATTCCTGCTTAATAGGAGACTCCTCTAACGATCAGTCCTTGTGCTGGGCCTCCCCAGACTTTCTTAGATGGCACTGCTGACTGAGGATATTCCTAATTCATCTTTCTTCCTGCTTTCTCTCTTTTTCCTTCTCCTGCTCCCTCCCTTATTCCTCTGCCTTTATTCTTCAAAAGCATAATCCCCAATAAATATTTGCACTTTTGCTTTCATCTTAGCATCTTCTTCCCTCAAGGGCAGAATTGACTCTATCAGCAATACTATACTCTTCATTTCACCAAAGAAATGGGGCTCCAGGCAAGAAAGTAGAAGACATAATAGGTATGTTCCTTTTTAGAAGTTTATGAATATGCTTAGGTTTGATCTTCACTTGAAAAAAAAAATACCCTGTTCACATTTTTCTAAAAGAACATTTGAATGACTTGGATGTTGTACCAGTGCTAGAAAGGGGAGCATCATCTCTTTACAAAACTGAGCAAAATTGGACCTGCCCATTCAAGTGCAAAAATATAAAGATACATTGCTTCTAGAAAATAAAAGAGAAGATTAAAGACAAAACATTTCCAGCATTCACAGCTGAGGTTTGATTCTGGAAAGACTGAGTGTTATTCAGGAGATAAACAAATTATACCAATAAGCCAACTGCTACAGCACAGATCTTCCTGTGTCAATCTTGACCTTCACCTTTACAGAGTTTCAGAACATGTAACTTGTGAGCACTTCCCACAATTTTCAATTTCCAGAGATGGAAAGTACTTCATACTGAGAAAATGAAGTTTTAAAATTTGGTTTTTATGCCAGGTATGGTGGCATATGCCTATAATCTCAGTGGCTTGGGACGCTGAGGCAGGAGGATTGCAAGTTGAAGGCTTGCCTCAGCAACTTAGCAAGGCCCTAAGCAACTCAGTGAGATCCTTTATCAAAATAAAAACCAAAAAGGGCTGGGGATTGTAGTTCAGCGGTAAAGTGCCCCTGGGTTAAAATCTCCAGTACAAAACAAAATACAAACAAACAAACCCCCCAAAACATAAAATTTGGTTTTTACCTTAACAAAAACATCCAAATCTGATTTTCCATCCTTACATGCAAAGGATAGTAAATATATAAGGAAAGAATAATAGAATTGCTCTGTAATTTTTTGAACCCTTAAGAATATCTGAACTACACAAAATTTAAAATTAACTACAAGTTTATTTTCATAGTATAATTTTCTAAAGGAAGAAAGAACAGGACTTACCTTCACTAGAGTCTTTTGAACCTTCTAGCTTCTTTGCTTTGCTCTTCTTGTGGGGTGGAGAGAGACCTTTTGGCTCTACCCCCTCTGGAAGTACAAAGATTTCATACATTCTTATTTAAATATTTACCAGTAGGGTTCAAAATTGTGTTGAAGTTTAAAGATGTTTTCTTTTTAGTAAACCCACACACACTGAATCTTAATTGCAGATTCATCTGTCATCACAGCTGAGCTAAATTTTGGCAAGGACTCCTGATTCTCCAACCTACATAGACTTAAACTTTAAGGTTTTTAGCTAAAACAGTTTTTTTTTTCTTTTGTAGACACCATTAATGACTCACACACATGAACTACAGACAAGTGCTTTGTTCAATTTAATTTTTTTTCTATAAGGGAACCTTAAATCATATATATTGTTTTTCTCCAAGAGAATAAAACTTCATGGATTGACAGTGATCATTGACCATTTCATCGTAGTCCTCAAAGTAGGGCTAGATGAAGTGCAATGTCATCTCGTGTTTGAGGGGTGAGGTGGGGCCTGAAACTCTATTGCTTCTTTGTAACAGACTTCTTTAGTAATCCAGATTCTAAACAACTTCCACATGTCCCCAATTAAACTACTGTGCTTCCCATTTCCCTCGGTGTTTTGCTAAATCTGTCCAAGGAGGTTAATAAATTAAATTAGGAACGTGTCTCCAAATTCATCCCTTCTGATACAGTGTGCTCTGCTCAGCATTGCTTTATGCGTCCAGCCCTGGGGGTTCTACTGAGCTCTGGGTTTATATCTTCAGCTGGGAGCTTCCTGCTACATCCAGCTCAGGGGAAGCCAGGGTGTTTGCTTCCTAGAATCCTGGTAGTCTTGGGATGGTTGTGTTCCTTAGTCTAAGGTTAAAGTCCCTGTCAATTGGTCTTCTCCACAGGGCCCTCTCTGTCTCTTGGGCCCTCTGGCTACCCACTCCCTATTGTCCCTTCCTGGCTGGGACTGAAGTGTGCTCCACTCCTCTCAGCCCTGATGATTTCCCTTCACTCAACTCCCGTCAGGCATTTCAAACTTAACGTGAGCCAGAGCCATACACTGGGGGTCTAGAAACCCCTCCTCTACCCAGTACTGCACAGCTCAGGGATGGGTGTTATGTGCTACCCACTCAGGAGCTAAACCCCAAACCTGAGATGCCATCCTCAATATTTCTCTTGCTTTACTTTTCCATTCCAAGCAATCCCAAGTCCTATCAGCTCTGCTCTGAAATATATCCCAGATTTATCTGCTCTGCTCATCAGTTGTAATCACAGTCGCTCAAAACAGCAGCAGCTTTTGCTTGGGTTACAGTAATCTTCTAAATTCTAATTTATAGCCTTCTAATCTCTCTGCTTCTACTCTTTACTTCCTCTGATCTGTTTTCCACACATCAGCCAGTGCGATCTTGGGAAAACAAGGCAGGTCATGTCGCTTGCCTGTTTAAAAATACCGTTATTTAGAATAAGATCCTAATCTAACTCTATGGCCTAGTCCTGTACTTCATTTAGGCTTCATCTACCTTCTTAGCCTTGTTTCTCACTTGTTCTTTGTGTTCCTCAGTCACTGCAAAGCTAGTTCCTGCCTCAGGGTCTTTGCATCTGCTGTTGCTGCCCCCATCCACCCCTGGAACAAATATATGTATATGTCTGCCCTGTATTTACTCTTTGAATCTCAGATCAAATTCAGCTCCCTAGAGAGGCCTTCTCTGACCACCTAATCTAAGGGGGCTCTCACAAGGGAGGTCTCTTCCAAACACATCAGTTATATCTGAAATTATCTTGTTCTTTTGTTTTTTTCTTTATGTTTCGCTCCCCGCCCTGGTCCCCAAGAATGTGAGTTCCATGAGACAAGGGCACTTGACTTTCCAATTCCTCTTATATCCTTGGTGCCTAGCAGTACCATAAGAAATTTATTTTAAGTTCTATTTTATATTTGCCTCACTCAGGCCTTTTTTTTAAAGTCAATATATAATGGCACCCATGTCTAACTTTCACTCTCTTGGCAGCTATTGCCTTGTGCCAGGATTCCAAAATTATACTATAGAGCTATGGCAATTTGTTTTTCTTTTCCCATTTATTAAAAAAGGAACAGAACAACTTTAGGAACCCACATTTGATAGATGTGTTGTTAAAAATCTTCAGTGTTATAGACTACAAAGGTTTTGGGCACTAGGCTCACTTTTTCTGGGTTGTGAGTCAATCACATCTAAGGTCATTACTATGGCCAGGGTGAAAAATTTTGCCAATGACTACATTAGCAGCCCTCCCCTCCCAACTTCTGTCACCAGGTGTGAGATGTGTGTTGACCTTTGGAATGGGTTCAGCAAAAAAAGAAATGAGATACTTGGAACAGCTCACTGAGCACAAATACTGGCTCAAAGAGATTCATAAAATGGGCAAGGCGACTTTTGCAATCTCACTGGGAGAAGACTCTAATCCTTTTGTGCCCCTGAAGTGTGTCATCTGCAACTGGGACCAACAGGACAGTTTCCAGTGCTGGAAATCCAATTCCAAACCAGGAAGCCTTAAATTCCCAATTCTTGCTTTTCCACCTGAGGGAGAATTCTTGGGGAGTAGGTGAGATTTAGAAAGACAACTGCCCACATTTTAAAATATTTAAGTGTTCTTAAACTGCAACATATTGGGGCTGGGGTTGGGGCTCAGTGATAGAGTGCTTGCCTAGCATGTGAGAGGCACTGGGTTCGATTCTCAGCACCACATACAAATAAATAAAATAAAGGTCCATCAACAACTAAAAAAAAAAAAATTAAAAACAACTACAACATCTCTTTTTTTTTTGTTTTGTTTTGTTTTTGGTGGTGCTGGGGATTGAACCCAGGGCTTTGTGCATGCAAGGCAAGCACTCTACCAACTGAGCTGTATCCCCAGCCTGCAACATCTTGTTTTTGAAAAAAGTTGTAGGGTTCTCCTTCAGTAGTCAGTAGATGTGGATGCATATTAATTATGAAGTTGTCCATGATGTGGATATTCTATCATTTCATGATACCCATGATTAAAGTGTTCTACAGCATTCAAATGAAAGCCACTGATACACATGCTTCTGTCCCCAGGTTTCTACTTGTGGTTCAGCAGGAAACTCCGGGGGAGCTAAAGGGTAAGTTGTTCTTGTTTCTCCTCAGAAGTATCCCCAGGCTTCTCCTTGACAGTGTGCTGTGTTTTCTAGGTTGCCTCTGTTGAAACCTGGAGCTTTGCCATGAGCAGGACTTTGCCCTCTGGGGAACTCAGCTGTGCACCTGGCACTGCTGTGATTGAGTTGCCATTGGTGGTTGCTGATTCTCTATCCCTGCTGGCTCAGACTGGGGCCAATTTCAACAGTGCATGGCCATGGAAATAAAAGGACATGGGGAAATAGTTACCACGCTAAGATTAAAGATGATGATTAAAGGACATTAAAGGAATTCTGGGAATTTAAGCTAGTCTATTTTTTTTTCCATTTCTCATAAGCGCTTCACCATGAAGAAAGACCTTGTCTGACACAGATATCTGAGATGTTCCTACCTCTATATACTATAAGAGTCTGGACATAGGAGAAAGAAAGCTACAAACCTGGGCCCTGGGGTCAGGCCAATCTGGATTTGTATTCTGGCTGTGTTATCTAACCAAGAACTAATCCCTCTTAAGCCTTGATAATAACATTTCCTACCTCATAATGTTGTACATATGAAATGAGTCCATGCATGACAAGTGATTGGCACAAGTGGATGCTTGATTAAAAACTGGCTGAGCAGCGGTGTGCTGAGGCTGATCTAAGCCAGCTCACACCAATTAATTGCACCATCTCTTCTGAACTCTCACGCTCATTGGCTTCATGTTGGATAGTTTGAAAAAAAAAAAAAAACGAAACATGGTAGGTGTATTCACACCACAGAAATCTGCAAACTCTTCACACGGGGGCTCCTCTACTCTATCATTTTACTAGAACACCACTGGTTTTTCGGTATTTAATTTGCTATTCACTATCATTCAACAGCATTTGTTGGCAGGTTGATTCACTCAAGTAGTCCTTCACTTGTGTGAATTGCATCCTTAAAAATCCCTCCAGCTTTTTTATTTGTATTAGAAAAGGTGATGCAGGACAGAGGAAAGGCAGCAGTTATTGGTCTTGAGACACTGATTCAGACGCTTCCTGGGGACAAACAGGCTCTAGTGTGAATAAAGCCAGCCTGCACACCAACGTCTGTCAGGGCCAGCTGGCATGCCAGGGAACCATCCAGCACACAAATCCCCCGTGATTTCAGCACTCAGATATTAGGAAAGGGAGAGTAGCTCCCCAAGCCCACTCTGCCTGAGTGGCTTAGCATCCTTGGGCCTTCGAGTGTGACTTTAGCAGCTGTGTTCAGCTGCAGGAGATAAGAGTCCCAGGAAATCTGGTGGGACTAAAATCAGAAATGATGATCCAATTAATGCCCTAGACCTCAAATGCTGACTCCAACCCTGTATACTCTGCATTAGCATTAATAATGATTTCCTTAAAATCACTCAGTGGTTTGGATAGATATCTAAATCTCATTAAGAAGTCAACTCCCTTTGCCTAAAAATATGTACTTAGGGCACTTAGGCAAATGATCCATGGCAAGATAAGCTTCTTATATTGGCTGAACAAAAGGGCTATACCCCCACAGACAACACTTTCAAGGACACTTTATAGAAGCAAGATAAATGAGAATAGCAGAGATTAACATTCAATTTGTGGAAGTTAATCCACAGCAGGGTGGCCATTTAAAACCTTTTCTCAACAATGTATTTTTTGAGAAAATATTGTTCTTTAAAAAATAAGACATTCTACATGGGTCTAGAAATTGAAACTTTTAGTAGAAAATTTGTCTTGGGCTTTATGTTTTTAAAAAATCAAGTAGAATCCTTGTAATAAATCTAATCTTCTCAGAAGGAAACACCGAGGCAAGGGTTTGAGTAGTTAATTTGAGACATGATTCCAGGAAGCACCAGAAAGGTGAGACAGGAAAAAGAAGACAGCTGATACCAAGTGTGTTAATGAGTAAATCTGCACTGGGGCTCAACTCTCCTAGAGACCTCTGAATGATGGTATAAAATCATGACGTCCAATACCACAGCCCACTAGTCACATATCATGGATGAGAGTTGAAAGGTAGCTAGTCTGAATTGCAATGTGAATGTAAGATACACACCAATGTCTAAAAATTAGCAGTGTCAAAGATTTAGTTTTGAAAAAGGTAAAATATGTAATTAATCTAATTTCTATATTGATTATGTCAAAATGGCATTATTTGGGATGTTATACAAAATATTTTTAAAACTGATTTCATTTCATTTTGTTTCTTTAACGTGACCATGAGAAAATCTAAAATTGTACATGAAGCTCAGATCTGAGGCTCACGGTTTATTTGCACTGGGTGGTAATGGAATATAACTTGCCGCTGATGTAGCCTACAGGAATGGTGGGTGATTAACCAGTTCTTGTTCAGCACTGATTGGAGTACCTTGAGTTTGCCTTCATGACCACAGCAAAGTCTTTAGCCAGGAGGCAATAGAATTCTTTAGAAAGCTAATATCATAAAACAATAATGAATGCTGAGGGGACATAGGTAGGGCACCAACAGATGCTACCACCCTCTTCATTCCTGCTTCTGACTTTCAGATCCTCCCACAACTTCTCATGCCCTCTTGATCCATTGCTTTTGGGGAGATCAAGAGGACCTTTCAAAAATCAGACATGTCTGGACTGGGGAAGAGTAGATAGAAGCTATGATCATTGTTCCAATGAACTTTCATGAAGAAAGGGAACTGATGTTATTTCCCCAGGAAGATAGTCAGCGGTCAGGGAAGAGAGAGAAGTTTAACTGAATAAGCAGGAGGCCCATTTTAACCAAATGAAATCTGTTGCAGAAGAATCTGAAGAGCCTCCTATTAACAGAGCTGCTCAAATTGAGATTGTCAGTCATTTGTAGGGGGTTCTGGCAACAAATAGGGGGTAACACAAAATTAGAACCGCCAAGACATCTATTTTAATTTTGAAACCTGGCCCAATTTCATGGCGAGAGCAGTGCAGTTGCTGAAATGGAGAGCATGGGAATCTTGAACATAGAATTAAGTGCTATGCCTTTCCAATATCTGTTAGAAATGAGAGACAAGAGAGAAAAAAAGAAAGCAAGAATGTATCGCATCGTTACTGTGGCCCAAGCACTATGAGGAACATTTGAGGTATGTTACCTCATTTATTCCCTTAAAAGAAGCAATCTGGTGAGAAGCATAAAATGAAGTTTATAGAAAAAGACACTTGCTGAAGGTCAATAAGTGGTGTAGCTAGAATTGAATACAGGGCTATTGATCTATGTATTCATTGTACTCATTAGTAAGGACCTATTAAGTGTCTACCTTAGGCAAGAACACATGCTTTTATCTACTAGATTTCCCTCATAGACACTTAAGGAGTTGGCATGCATCTTAATTTCAGATAATGAGAACAACATGCCATATATAGAAATTGTATTTTCCGAAGATGGCCACAGCAACATTTTAGGTTTTTCCTGCTCTGCAGAACCACTCACCGTCAAGAGATTAAACCTATATTTTTATCCTGAAGCTGGGAGTACTATTCCAAAGAGTATAGTTCAGTGGAAGTGATTCAATGGGACTTGTGACCCTGGATCTTAGGAAGGGTAAAGCTTCTCCCTGGCTCGCTCACCTTTTCAAGAGAAGTGCCACTGGCCATCATGCTGTCAGAAAGTCCAGGCCACATAAAGAGGCCATGTACAAGTATTTCAGAAAAATTTTCCAATTTAAGTTTCAGCTGATAGCTAGAATCAGTTGCCAGCCAGGTAAGTGAATGAGTGAATTTTCAGATGATTCCAGCCTCCAGCTCTGGAGACCCTTGTGAGCCCCAGACTTCATGGAACAGGATGATTGGGTTATCTCTGCTATGTTGTCTGAATTCCTCATGCACAAAATATATGAGCATAAGTGGCTGTTCTAAGCACCAAGTTTTGGGGGTGATTTATTATACAACGCTATAATAAACTATAACATCATGTTAAGCATAGTTTTTGCCTTAAGAGTTAGTGCAACTACTTCCTTATTTTACAACGTTGAGCATGCATGTCTATTTTTATTAAGCTGATTTTGTCTTTCTTTGAAAAAATATAGGGTATAAATAAAGAAAAACCTGTCTCAAATAATAAAATCATAAGTTCAATACCTGAATCTTCTTTCATGTCAACATCCTCTTCCTCATTGGTATCATCTATTAAAAGTAAGAGAAGATAAAGAGAGATTCATATAAGAGCTAAAAATCCCAGAATGTTCCACTTTGACTAATAAAATATATTTTTTTAAAAAAGAGCTCAGTAAAAAGACACTCGTTCATTTTTGTTGCCTTATATCATTGTGTTGAGTTACAAAGTGAACACATTTAAGGCACTATTTAATATCCAGGGTTTACATTTATGTTTTATAAAATTATTACATATTTGTAATAAGTTGTAATATTCAGTAATTCATTTTACTTACACAAATTATGCATGGTCACCTAAATCATTTTAATTCTCCAGAATTGTGAATTATGGACTTTAAATTTCACATTTTCTATGTTTATTAAAGGCGTGCACTCTTATCTCAAGTATCAGAGAAATGCAGACATCAATATTTGGTTGAATGTTAAACACAGACACATGTTAAATCCCTGTATGGCGCCATGAAAACACCACTCTGCTACACTTGTAAATCCAAACATTTATGCTTTCAAGTGCCCCTAGTGGTTGAACCATTCCCATGTAAGTCCCCTTATCTTCCAGCGTGACCCTTTTAAGTAGGGTAGGATGTGTGATTCCTCTGTGTTGTAGATGACACGTGCTCTTTTGGACTTAGGGCATACTACCACATCTTACCTTGAATGGCCTCCATATCCAGCACCAGTCTAACATCTATAACCCCACAATTCCTGTGCTGAAATCCTAACCCCCAAGGCTATGGCATTAGGAAGTGAGTCCTTGGGAGGTGGTTTGATCATAAAGGTGGCACCCTCACAAATGGGATTAGTGCCCTTATAAAGCATCTGCAAGAGAGACCCCTGGCCTCTTCTGCCATGTGGGGAGATGGGGCAAAGACACTTTCTATAAGGAATTGGGCTTTCATGTTGATCTTGGATTTCCAGACTCCAAAACTGTGAGAAATAAATTTCTGGTGTTCACTGTATGGAATTTTGTTAGAGCAGCCCAAGTGGACTAAAACATCAGTCAGTGTCAAGTCCTGCCCTGTGCTCCTGTTTGTTCCTCTCTGTTCACATTACTATACTCTAATTCTGACTCCAAGTACACTTTGCCTTAGGTATCTTAGAGTTTCCTAACTACTCTTCTCTTCTTCCCCTTTCCTACTCCCCTTTAACATATGGCTGCCAACTCATTATTAAAATATAGGTCTGACCTGATTCATAGCCATACATTAATTGCCGTCTGCCTAATGAGAAAAGTCTAGACCCTTCCCTGAGTATTGAGGAATACTCAAGGTCAAAGCTTTTTAGTTCTTAGTTTCCTCACTTTCGTTACACCAGTATCATCACCCACACAGATGGCAACGTTCAACTACTCGTCCCTGTTCTCTCAAGATACCTGTCTTAGTCCCTTTTTTGATGCTACAACAAAATGTTTAAAGCTGGGTTCTTTATGAATAACAGGGATTTATTTAGCTCACAGCTTTATAGGCTAAAAGTATATCTCTTCATCCTCTAGTAAAGGCCTCTGGCTGCATCCAACATGGCAGAGGGCATCGTTGTGGAAGCTCATACAAGAGCAGTGCATGTGGAAGACCTCATGTGGTGAGAGAAACATAAAAAGAATGGAGAGGGACCAGGGTCTCTCTCCTATAGCAAGCCAATCTCATGAAAGCTAACCAAGTCCTAAGAGAACTACATTACTCCCTCCCTAGGGTAGTGCCTCCATGATCTAATTATCAAGTACCCATCACCTCTATACCATTACACTGGGACCAAGCTTCTAGCACACAGACCTTTGGAAGACAAAACATACCCTAACCTTAGCATTCTCCAATAGCTTCCTAAGTCTGCCTTACTCTTGCTGGGAATGCCCTTCTCCACTTTTATTCACCCGAATCCTTCAAGGTCAAGCTTAAAGTCTCTGATGGAATTAAGCAGGGTTTGTACTTGGAAATAGACAAGACACAGCTAAATCAGAGAGGAAGTCCACAAAGCTTTCTACAGCATCTGTTTAATCCAAGTCTGAAATGAATAGTGTTCTTTTTGTTTTGCCTTATTTTTATTGCCTCCTGAGTATGAATGTTAAGGATATTTGGGCTTAGGTCTGCATATTGTTCTCAAACTACCCATTCACTTGGCATGCAATCTTGGAGAAATTACCTAATTTTCCTGATATCAGGTTCATCATCTGTGAAGTGGGATAATAACAATGCCTTCTACTTAGAATTGCTATAAGGACTAAATGAGGTAATGTCATGTAAAACACTAGGACAGTTATTGAAACATTATTAAGCACTTAAAATTAGCTATAATAACTATAAACCCCATGGTCTACTTCTTGGTTAATATATCTGTCTTCCACATGCTCATCTCTAGATCATAAGTTCTATGGAGATAGAGAACATGCCTTATAAATATAAGTCCTTGGTACCTAATGTCATTCATTTTATTTATAATTTTTACTGAATGGCCCAATCATGTTAGCTGTGCAATCTTGGGCAAATAGCATACAATAGTATACACCTCAGTTTCTTCATCTGAAAAATAGGGATGATAGAAGTACTGACTTCTTAGAGTTGCTGACATGTGTAAAGTGCTTACACAGAATGAGCATTCAGTAGATGCTGATTATTGCCATTATGGTGTCATTATTATTATTTTTTATATTTAATCACTTATTGGGCTCTACTATGTGTAAGAACTGTGCTGGGCCTTGAAAATACAGGTTAATAATCCCTACCCTCACAAAGTGGGTGGTAAAGAAAAGTAAAACAATAGTCAGAACTGGAAGAAACAGATGAAACAGATTCTCTGATGCAGAAAAGCAGAAGTTCTATTGGGAAACAGACAAGAGGCAGTTAAAATAGAGACAAAAATCTATAAAGGCTTTTCCAGAAGAGGTGAGGTTTCATCTGTGAGGTCAAGTTAGCTAGAAGAAAAGAAAGGCTACAGTATATGCCCAGAAAATGTAGGTCCCCTGTCTACATCCCCTTGTTCCTTGATACTTTAGTGCATAACAGCCTGACTTCCAGCCTCCTGCTCCTGGGTCCTCTGCTTGAGAGCTTCCTCTGGTTGCTAGAACCCACTCAAGAAATATTAGGGAAATGAATACCCTGCAGGGCTCAGCATTCACAAATCAATGACAGGATTTGCATATCAGTATCCCAGCTCCTTTGCTTCTCAAGTTCATTGAAAAACATCCCAAGCTTGTTCCATACTATCTCCCTTAACTCCCTTCTCCCCATTGGACTTGAGCCCCAGATGTGCAGTGGTAATTGGTTTGTAATGTAACCTATTGCTCTCATTTCCTTCCAGGTCCCACTTCCACACTCCCCTACTGGTGTTTCCTGAGATTCCCTTTGAAAGAAAATACTTCCATTTGAATCCTTGTTTCAGAATTTTCTTCTTGGGACACTCAAATCAAGGCAGGGTTATCACACTCAAGCATAAAAGAAAACATCTGTCCAAAGGCCTGGATGTGGACAGTCAAGATGCTTTGAAGGAAATACAACTAGCTCTGAATGGCTGAAGAGAGGGGTTGTATGAGAAAGTACAGCTGAAGTGATAGTTTCTGACTGAAGGTCCTTCTATACCAGGTATGATGATCAATTTTATGAGCACTATAAGGTGCTCACACAGTATTTTGGTGTGTGGGTGAGGTTGTTTCTGGAGGAGATTAACATTAAATAGGTAGACAGAATAATGCGGATTGCCTTCCCAATGTTGGTAAGCATCAAACAGTCAGATGAAGACCTGGATAGAACATAAAGCAAGAGGAAACCCTCCAGCTAGACTGCTTTCATTCTTGTATGTCTGTTTTTTCCTGACCCTGGAACCAAATCGAAACATTGGCTCTTTCTGGGTCTCAAGCCTGTAGGATTCAGAATAGAAGTACATCTTTGGCTCTACTGGTTCTTAGACCTTTGGATTCAGAATGGAGCTACACCACTAGTTCTCCTGGGTCTCCACCTTGCAGACTGAAGATCATGAGACTTGTGAGACTCCATAATCCTAGAGTCATTCTTTATAATACATATCTCCAATATACACATTATGTATGCATACATACACCATATATACATATATGTAAATATGTATTATGTGTACAGATGTACACATATTTCTAAATATATATATACATACATATGTACACATCTCTCTCTCTCTCTCTCTCTCTCTCTCTATATATATATATATATATATATATATATATATATATCCTATTGGTCCTGTTTTCTACTTTTCTGGAAATTACTGATTCACACACACCCAGTTGAAGGATATAAACTTTGTTCTGAAAATTAGAGTGATTAATCAACTTTAGGCAGTGAAGAGTAACACCATGCTTTGAAAGATTTCTTTTTTTCATGAGAGGAATTTACTAAGAAATTATAAAATACATACCCAATATTTTGGTATTATTTGTATTAAAATCAAGCAGAAAATACTTTTGGTCTGGAAAGCACCTAATGTGCCATTACATATTAATAAAATCCACAGCAGCTCAACATTATTCTATATAATGTGCTTGCTTGAGTTATATTTAAGCTGCAGATTTCTACTGAGTTTTTTTTAACTTTCTCTCTAAGAAAACTAGGCACCAAAAAAGACAGTGTGTTAAAAAAAATAAGAAAAAGAAATGATAGCCCATGGAAATGGGAAGCCATGCCATTCAAAATTTGGAAGTATTTAGGAGACTGATGGAGCGTGGGCACAGAGCTGCTGCCCTTTTAAACAGTTCTTCAAGCATCATACTTCTTTGTTAGAGGACAAAAATGAAATAAAAGGTTTCTAGCCAAGGCGATACAAATACCATTTCAAAACAGAGAGCAATCCATCAGATGGTATTGTTCTGTGCATTCAGAAATGCCAATCCAGAAAATACCCCCTCTCTTCCCGGGAGTAGACCACACAGAGGGTAAAACTCCATTTCCTTTTAAGGGGCCTCTTTGATGGTAATTTCATAATGGATGCTGTTTTTATTCACCGCATCACTCTGTGTCAGATTACCCTGTTGAGTTCTTCACAAAACACACAAATATGACTGAAATTCTTATTTTGATAAAAAATGTATGTGCAAACCAACAGTTTCTCATGAATAACCAGTTCTTGGTAACAGCTAGCTTCAGATACTTCAGAGGCCATTTTATAAGAAAATGGTTAGCTATTTTGAAGTCTAGACTATCTATTTCAACTTTTATGGGAGACGAAGTTAATAAGAATTATTTTTGTTGTAATCATTATACCTGCCTTCTGAGAAGCACTTCATTTTTCGATAATAAAGTCCACAGGTTTTTTGTTTGTTTAATGAAGCATCCCATGGGTTTTGGAGTGACTTCAAATATGTCTACTTCTTTCCTCTGGGTCCTCCTACTAATAGTGTTTTGAGAAAGTAGAAAAAGCAAAAATGCACACCCATATAAAACTCTACAGAATGTTATTCTAAAAGCAGAAATTCTCGAAAATATAGTTTCTGGGTCAAAAGCATCATTGTCATCTGAAAACTTGTTAGAAATGCAAATTCTCAGGTGGAACTTAAGATTTATTGAATCAGAAGCTCTGGGGGAGAGACCTAGAAATCTATATTTTAACCAGCCCTCTAGCTGATGTTCATGCACAGGGAAGCTTCAGAGCCACTGGTGCAAAGTACTGATATTACTGCACTGGAGGATGATCTTTAAAAAAAAGTAGATGTTCATCTTTAGGAACATCAAGGCTGAAGTAACTCGTGTTAATGTAAAGGGTGCCCAAGGTGGGTATGAGAAACAATTATGCTCTTCACAAAGATACTGCATGTTTTCTTCTGTGTTTTAAGATTACCCTGCTATCTTACAGCTGGATGGATGGTATCATAGTCCATAGTCAGGAATCTTAGATTGCTATCATAGTTCTTGGATGAAGACTAACTTCAAGGAAGTCTGTGACAGCATGGAAAAATTAAGGTGTTATGAAGGGGAAAATTACCATCATGAGCTACTAAAGCATTCTTTACACCCCTAAGGGAACAAAAGAACAGACACCTAAAATTGATCTCTAATTTTCGTTCTCAATATTTTAGGGGGGCTAGGGATGTGGCTCAAGCGGTAGTGTGCTTGCCTGGCATGCGTGGGGCGCAGGGTTCAATCCTCAGCACCACATAAAAATAAAATAAAGATCTTGTATCCACCGAAAACTAAAAAATACATATTAAAAAATCTCTCTCTCTCTCTCTCTCTCTAAAAAAAAAAAAAAATAGGGATGCTCACACACAGGAGATAGTCTGTACGGTGAGCAATTCCATCATCCTGTTGTGGCTTTTTATTTCATCTGTTCATAAGTCCTCTGCCTTGAAGCTTAATTTCTTACCACATGCCTCTTTGTGCATTCCTTATCTTTTTGATATTTCATTACCAATGGATCCTAGGAAAAATTTTTTGTTTGCAGAGAAAGAAAATATTATTAGCAATAAAAATGCTTTTCAGGACTTCCTTATAGTAAAAAGATGTTGGAAATCCTCATGGCTTACTTGTCTTGAAAGCAGAAACTAGGCAAAGATAGACTGATAAGGGAACATCTTTACCTAGTCTGGCTTTTGTCATTAAGTTGAATACCTGGACCCACTGAATCTAACAAATGGCTAATATAGTTTCTATAAGATAATTGAGAGAAGAAGGAGAAAATTTAATTAATCTATTTATTTTTAAATTTTTCTTTTTATGGTGTTGAGGATAAAACTCGGGGCCTAACACATACTAGGCAAGTGTTCTACCACTGAACTACATCCCAGTTTGAAAAATTTAAAAAATAAATAAATAAACAGATAAAAGCAAATATGTCTCATTGAGTACTCAGATCTCATTAATTTATAAATTAATTAATCAAAAGCACTACTTATAAAATTGCATGGACCTACTGCTTGCAGTTTTTCCCACTGGGTACACCATGGTACCAATTACTGAGATGTGGGATTCAGGAAGAGGAAAATTGGGAAGATTGGAACAGATTTTGAATTTGCTTTTTGGATGGGCTGAGTTGAAGACATCTGAGGGTCTCCAGTGGAGGTGACTTGTGTGCAGGTGAGTGTACCAGATTGGACTGAGTCAGCCACAGACAAAAGTCTGGAAAAGCAGATGACAGGGCATTCATCAAGATAACTGCTGCTCACTCAGGCATGAGAAGGACTTCAAAGGGTCCTGTGAAGTCATAGGATCAAATCAAATATGTGCTGGCTTTGGTAACCATGCTCAACCCATCCAAGAGGTTCAAATAACCTCAACAAGGACAGTTGCAGTAGAAGGATAGGGACAATCATGTGATTGCTGTGGATCACAGAATGAATAGAGAGTGAGAAAGACAATCCTTCAAAGCCATGTGCCTGAGAGTAGGGCTGTCTATCAAGCGGAATATAGGTTGCAGGATTTTCAGCTCCTCTGTTTATCTTTACTTCTTAGCCTTATCAGGGATTATTCATTCATATACTGTTCCTCAAAAGAAACTGTCTCCCTGCATTTGTGCCTCAATGTTTTTAACTAAAGAACAGAAATTAGTCTACCCAGGATGTTTGAAGGGTCTTTCAAAAGCACCCTGCCAGAATCTCTGTTAAGATGCCTGCAGTATACTCCCTTCTCCAAGTAGCATTCAGTCCTGTCTTTTTTTGCTAGGACTTTTCTAATGAGATCAAACTCTGCTTAGTCAAGGCTTGTGTTCCCAGGTCTTTATTTGTTCTGCTGTTTATCAGCATTTGCTACACTCACTGCACACTCAACCCTGTTGAAGGGACAGATTGCTTTCTGTCTGTGCCTGCTGCTTGTTCCTACATCCAGGTTGCTTGGTTACAGCAACACTTCACTGGATTTTCATTGAAGGCAAATGTGTTTGTAGCTTTTGAGGCCCATCAAGTGGAAATGGTTAGCACCCATTTCCTAAGTAGGCAGTAAGCTCATTTATGTCACATTACAGAGAGCATGGCTTGTAGAATCCTAAAGCAATGTGATCTGCACATTAAATGTGCACAAATGTGTCATGTCCCTGTAAGTATTCATAATTGAAGAAAATTCTGAGTTCTTTCAATCTGTATAGTTTTTATATGCACTGAATATGGCATTTAGAGGAAGAAAAGTGCAATTCAGACTGGGTAAGCAGTGTTTGTATATGCGTATGTGAATGTTACTTATTCAAAGATTATTGGTGTGTTTTTTAAAAATCATATCTGCAGTAAATTTCCAGTTTAGGGCTTAAAATTCCACAAACTTATTATCTTCAGTTCTATCAGTCACAAGTCTCTCAAGGGAGCAAAAATCAACCTGCAGGTAGGGTTGCATTCTCTCTTTTTTTTTTTTTTTCTGGAAGCTCTGGAAGAAAATCTGTTTATTCATTTGCCTGGCTTCTAGAGACCACCCCCCATATTCCTTAGCTTATGATCCTGTTCCATGGTCTTCAAAACTAACTCTGTTGCATCTCTCTCGACATTCTTTCAAAATCACATCTCCTTCTGATTCTTCTCTTCTGTCCCCATCTTCCCATTTTAAGGACCCTAGTGACTATATTGACCTTATCCAGAAAACTCAGGATAACCTCCCTAACATAAAGTTAGCTGACTGAAACCTCAATTCCACTTGCAAGTTGATTTTCTCTTTTCAATATAACATAATCAAGGTTCTGGGTATTAGGATGAAGAAACTTTTTTTGGGGGGAACTTTTTTGACTGTCTCCCCTGGTAAAATTAGGAAGCAAATTGCTTTTCATAAAAATGTCTGAGGAGTAGAAAGTAAGGACAATTCTATTTGTTATTTGTTTATTTTAAATACGATGATATCCCGTGAAGGATGTCCAGGGTCATCTTTTGTTTATTTGTGGTGCTGGGGATAAAACCCAGGACCTTGTGAATGCTACTCAAGTGCTCTGCCACTGAGCTACACACCCAGCCCACAGAACAATTCTATTTAGAAATAAAATGGTTTCCTCTGGAATCAAGTCTATAGGCTTAATATTAAGTTCATTTTTGGTTTTTACTTGAGAACATCATGGGAAGTGAAGTAAAGTCCTTTTTCATTAACACAGATGGCCAACAAATATATGAAAAAACGGTTCAACATTTCTATCAGGGAAATACAAATCAAAACTACTCTAAGATTTCATCTCACTCCAATCAGAATGGTGTAAAGAATGTGAATAATAATAAATGTTTATGAGGATGTGGGGAAGTAGTACACTTACACATTGTTGGAGGGACTGAAAGTTAGCATAATCAATATGGAAAGCATAATGGGGATTCCTCAAAAAACTAAGAAAAACCACCATATCACCCAGGTATACCACTCCTCAGTTTTTATGCAAAAGAAATAAAATTAGCATACTATAGTGATACAACTACTTCAATGATTATAGCAGAACAATTTACAAAAGTCAAGTTGTGAAACCAGCCCAGATGCCCATTAATTGATGAATGAATGAAAAAAAAATGTGTTAGATATACATCATGGAGTTTTACTCAGCCATAAGAAGAATGACTTTATGGCATTTGTCAGTAAAGGGATGGAATTAGAGAACATCATGGGAAGTGAAGTAAGCCAGACTTAGAAAATTAAGGGTCATATGTTTTCTCTCATATGTGAAAACTAGACCAAAATAAGGAAAGAGTGGTGGTGGTGAAATCAGATATCATTAAAATAAAAGGAAGATCAGTGGAGTAGAAGAAGGAGATCAAGAAAAAGGAGGGTTGGGAAAAGGGAAGAAACACGTAATAAATTTAACAAAATTACACAATGTACATGTATAAACATACCACAGTGAATTCCACATTAATGTGCATCTATAAGCACCAATCAGAAATAAGTGAGTGGAAAGACCAGTGGAGTAGAGGAAGGAGAGTAGGGGGAGGGAGGAGGGAAGGGAGGAGTAGGGACTGGGAACTGAAATGGAATAAGTAAAATTCCATTCATGTGTGATTTTGTCAGAATGCACCCAACTACTATATATAACTCTGAGGCACTAATGAGAGAGAGAAAATTTTCTTCTTCTTTTTTCTTCCATTACTTCTTCCTTGCTTCTTTCCTTTCTCCTTTTCTTTCTCAATTCTAATTCTTTCCTTGCACTTTTCTTTCATCTGTCTATTCTTTTCTTTGTTGGTTATAAAATAAAAATATGACAAATAATGAACAGATAAACTATTGGTAACACATATTTGATAGGTTTAAGGACCTTTAAAGACATCTTGTAAGTCAAAGATGAAATAATCAAGAAAAGTGTATAAATGATATAATTAGTAATTTCAAATAAGAAATTTGTGGATATATTAAGTAACTGGAATGGATAGACCAAATTAGCAGCCAAAGAGCTGCACATAGTTATCCATTAATTACCTTACTTCATGTGTAAAAGTGATAACATTATGAGAATGTGACCCATTGAGAAGAGCAGGAGAAAACCAAGGTCTTATCTGTGGTTCATGGGAATGTAAGCTCAGGTTGCTAGGAGTGAATGGAAATCCCAGCATTTGCAGGCAGTGCTGCAAACAGAGTGACCAATTTGACAATTACTAGCAAAAGCATCTGGGTTTTGTAGGCATCTGAAAAGAAATTCCACCTTTCAGAAAGTATTAACAAATACGAATGATACCAATATTTATCTATCAAGATGTTTTTTTAAAGTGTTGCTTATAAACAAACACAGGATCATTTGCAAAAAAAAAAAAAAAAAAAAGATTCCAAAGTTTAATAAAGTATGTTTTGGGGGAAGCATTGGGTCCATTAAAATTATATGTTATGGAAGAATATATAATGACAAAAGCAAGTTATGAGAATGAATTTCTGATTGTTTGCGTTTTTAATTTCTAAGGACCAGAAGGATAAACCATAAAATATAATTCATCTCTGAATTATGGGACAGGAAATGGTCTGCATTTTTTTTTCTTTTTGCTCATCTAATTTTTACTATGTACCAACATTACTTTGGTAATAAGAAGTTATGGGTTTTTTTTTTACACAATGATCGCAAAAGTTAAGTTGCCTGCTTTAAATTTTGTTTTAAAGAAATAAATGTAGATATTTTAAAATTTATTATGCATGGTCTAGATACCTACCTGAATATTCATTTACATTCTTATTCATTACATTTGGAATTGGCCCATGACTATGTTTTCCCATGACAAGACTGAAGCATAGAAAAACAAAATGCACAAAGCCACAAATTCTGGGGTTGTGACAGGATGAGAAGCTACATCTTGCAATGACAAACCTGGCAGCATATTCCCTTTCCCCATAGATTCTTTTGACTGTCAAACTCTTCACTAGTCATTGATTATATTTCTGAGAAATTCCTCACCCTGTCATCAACAGTGCCTTCAAGCTGCTGTCTTCAAACGGCAACTGACTTGGCAAGAAGAAAGAAAATCTCTGGGGGCCCTCCACACCCTGTGTTTCATCATTGTTCTTAGAAAACTGGTGAGGAAGGAGGAAGTGAGCAGAGGAGGGGGAGCGCATGGGAGGGCATTATATAACTGGAGGAACACTAGTGTGACAGGAGCTCTAGCACATAACTGTGAAAGGAATAGGGGATTTTTGTGATAGATAGGGTGCTTTGCACAATTATCCATGTTTTCTGGACCATTATAGGAAGAGGAATTGCACAGTTGAAAAGCTTTGATGCCATTCTTTACCAACAATGTGACTTTGGACAACTTAGCTCTTTTTCTTCATTCTCTGTTCACGACCTTCCATCCTCATGAAGGCACATGATGATTCTATTACATAGGGTTGTTGTTTGAAGGCCTGTCTTTAACTTATGGACTGAAATAATCCTTCTTAAATACAGAGGCTTCTCGACTTATGATGGGTTGCATCCTGATAAACCTATTGTGAGTTCAAAATATCTCAATCCCCCAAAACCCTAAATACACTGAGCCTCGGGAACATCCTAAACCAGCTACGGTCTGCTGTAGAGTACCAGTTGGGTCACATGACTGACTGCGAGTTATGGCTCACTGCTACTGCCCAGCCTCATGAGGAAACATCATACTGTGTATCTCTGGCCAGAGAAAGGATCAAAATTCAAATTTTGAAGTTTAGTTTCTATTAAAAGCTTAACACTTTGCAACTATTGTACAGTTGAACAATCTTAGGTAAAACCATCCTTAGGCATACAATAGACACTATCTGTATAGGATCTATCATGCTTCTCTTTCACTCCAAAAATTGCTCGTAGTTCTGACTGCTTATTGGAAGAGGAGGAGCATCAAACTACTCAGAGATGCACAAATTGGAAATAAGCATCCTACTTTATTTCACAATTTCTCTAATACAAACTGTCCTTCTTCCTCTGGGTCGTTTATATAACACTCAGCATCACTTCTCAGCATCATTCATCTTTTAAAGATTACTATAAATGCCATGCTTTTTGTGAAACTTGCCTCAACCAATCTGTTCCTCATGTGTATTGTCCTCTGAATTTCTGGATGCTATGACCATGGCAATGTGATACTTGATTACTTGCTAATGTTGTGTTTTAACTGTTTGGCACAATGCTTGACCTCTTCTGGTATAAAAACGGTATTGTCAGAGAGGTAAATAGGGAGCCTACATCCTGGGAACAAATTTTTACTCCTCACACTTCAGATAGAGCCCTAATATCCAGAGTATACAAAGAACTCAAAAAATTAGACAATAAGATAGCAAATAACCCAATCAACAAATGGGCCAAGGACCTGAACAGACACTTCTCAGAGGAGGATATACAATCAATCAACAAGTACATGAAAAAATGCTCACCATCTCTAGCAGTCAGAGAAATGCAAATCAAAACCACCCTAAGATACCATCTCACTCCAGTAAGATTGGCAGCCTTTATGAAGTCAAACAACAACAAGTGCTGGCGAGGATGTGGAGAAAAGGGTACTCTTGTACATTGCTGGTGGGACTGCAAATTGGTGCGGCCAATTTGGAAAGCAGTTTGGAGAATCCTGGGAAAGCTGGGAATGGAACCACCATTTGACCCTGCTATTGCCCTTCTCGGACTATTCCCTGAAGACCTTAAAAGAGCATGCTACAGGGATGCTGCCACATCGATGTTCATAGCAGCACAATTCACAATAGCTAGACTGTGGAACCAACCCAGATGCCCTTCAATAGATGAATGGATAAAAAAAATGTGGCATCTATACACAATGGAGTACTATGCAGCAATAAAAAATGACAAAATCATAGAATTTGCAGGGAAATGGATGGCACTAGAGCAGATTATGCTTAGTGAAGCTAGTCAATCCCTAAAAAACAAATACCAAATGTCTTCTTTGATATAATGAGAGCAACTATGAACAGAGCAGGGAGGAAGAGCAGGAAGAAAAGATTAACATTAAACAGAGACATGAGATGGGAGGGAAAGGGAGAGAAAAGGGAAATTGCATGGAAATGAAGGGAGACCCTCATTGCTATACAATATTACATATAAGAGGTTGTGAGGGGAATGGGAAAATTAACAAGGAGAGAAATGAATTACAATAGATGGGGTAGAGAGAGAAGATGGGAGGGGAGGGGAGGGGGGATAGTAGGGGATAGGAAAAGTAGCAGAATACAACAATTACTAATTGGGCATTATGTAAAATTGTGGATGTGTAACCGACGTGATTCTGCAATCTGCATTTGGGGTAAAATTGGGAGTTCATAACCCACTTCAATCTAATGTATGAAATATGATATGTCATGAGCTTTGTAATGTTGTGAACAACCAATAAAAAAAAAAAAAAAACGGTATTGTCAATGCATAGGTTCCAAATCCAACTATTTAGAGAAATTTGGGTAAGACACCAGTAGGGAAACCCTTTGAAATAAATCCTGTCTAAATGCAAAGACAGTTTCAGTGACCTCAATGGTAAGAGAATGGTGGTTACAGTAGACAGAGTTTTTCAATCTCTGTACTATGACATTTATAGATAGATAATTCTCTATTATGGGGAGCTGTCTTATGCACTGTAGAATTGTGTATTAACATCCCTGGCTCCTACCAACCACAAACCAGTAGGCTTTTCTCTACCATATTTATGAAAAACAGATATGTCTTAAAATGTTCCCTGAAGGCAAAGTCATTCATAATGGGAAACCACTGCAGTGAACAAATGCAGGATTACCCTTAAAGAAAGGGCCAAAAGGGCTCTCTCCGAAGCTTCCAACATCAGGATTCTTTGATATTGTTACAAAACTGTCAAGTTATTATTTGTTATTATGAGAAAAAATAATATCCCCAAGTTCTCTATTAGGATTTAAGTAAAAATTGACTTCCATATTTCAGATAAGGACTTTTACCCCCCTTACATTTAATAAAAACTACACACAATTCTGCACACTGAAAAATACGAACCTTTTATATAAAGAACAAAGAGACTTCCGAGTTGAATCACAGAAATATTATTTGCTTTAGGCCATGTAATGGTGCACTGTAACTATAAATTATTTGCAACCAAAGTGTATGATAATTCCATAAAGCTGCCACGCTCCACTTCCAAATAATACATCTGGAAGGAAAAAGTCAAATGTGCTTCACCCCACGGCAAGACATAAAACTGCTGCAAAAAAAAAAAAAAAAAAAAAATCATTGCCGATTTCTTTCCTTTGAGGTTCCCACCGCATTTCCATGGTGGGCACTGTTATGGGCTGAGTCGTGCCCTCTCCCTGCAAGATTCATATGTTGAAATCCTAACCCCTGGTCCCTCATAAAGTGACTATATAAGAGACAGGGCCTTTAAAAAGGCAATGAAATTTAAATAAGGTCATTAGAGAGGGTCTTCATTCCATCTGACTGGTGTTCCAGTAAGAAGAGGGAGGACATTCCATCACAGGCAACTCAGAGGAAAGGCTAAGTGAAAAGAATAGGTATCTACAAGCCTAAGAAGAAACTAATCTTGTCCATACCTTGATCTTGAACTTCCAGCCTCCAGAATTTGTGAGAAAATGTTTTACTGTTGTTTAAAGCACTCACTTTATGGGACTTTGTTTTAGCAGAACTAGGAAAACTAATGTAGGCAATTTTCTATTTTCTCCTGTGGTCATGCTATAAGGTCTTTTTGCTTACTCCACTATCCCTCACCTGCTCACCTGCCATGCTGCCTGGATGATTTAGATAGAATTTTATTTTGAGATCCATGATAAGATACCAACTTGATTCGCATGAGAAAAGTTTCCACGAGGACATTTATAGGAGTTGGAAGAAAGAGGAGCATGGCCACTTTGAAAAATAATGGGCAGCAGATGAAATCAGGGACAGGACTTTCTCAGTGCTCCCTCCAAAGGCATCCTGGAACTTCATCTCAGCCTTCTCTGATGATGCTCTGAGAAAATGAACCTATTATCACTTGTGCAATGACAGATGTCATTCTCAATTTTAAAATACAGTTCTGCTGGTTGGTAGCTGTATGCCACACTTTCCTCAAGTATGCCTCATATTCCAACATATCTAAAAAGTAGGGCTGTACAATGATTGTACAATGCGGTAACTGCCTTGGCATGCATTTTCAAGCCTGTCATAGTTGTTTGAAACCCAGTTAGACCCCATCATCTTTGGCCTAGTTAAAACCTCCACTCCCTGTGTGGGTGGTTGTGATAGGATATATTCACTCTTCATTTCACTGACCTAAAAACCCAACATATCCCACCAATGCTGGCCATGATCCAATCTAATGGCCAACACCAAAGTCATGTAAATATGTTACCTTTTCATGAACATTTTCTTTAAACTAGCCAATCCCAAAAGCCCTGTGTCAAAGCCTGAGGGATAATGAAGGCACAGTCCCACAGACTGTCTGTCTCTCCCTACCCCCTGTTAGTGGAGCTCCATGCTGCCAAAAGCTTCCATTAGCCTCCTGATAGCACCCCTAACCTCTCTGGACCTGTAAGTAATCAATTTATTCTGTATCATGCATTTTGGTTTCACTTCCTCATGATGTCTCACCCAACACATCCATCTGAAACTAACTTTCTCCCCAGTCAGGGCTCTCCTACACAAGTGTCCTTAAGAACACATTAAAAAGAAACCATAACAATAGAAATCACAATACAGGGTCAATCTGTATTGTGTTCTTAGAGTTCTTAGCAGAACTGATTAGAAGATGAATTGATTAGCCCATGTAAAGAAATGAAAGGTGTATTTGGCTAATAGGAAAGAGCCCATAAATGTCAGCAATTGTTCCTAGAGGTGTAGTTACACCTGTGTCATATCTTCAGTACGATCTCTTCTACTTTAACTTTTATTGTTTTCTCATACATTTTGTTGTAGATTCTCAATTATGATACAATCACAAACATGGGATTAAAGAACCCCCAAACAAAAAGGTTCAGATTCATATAAAAATGACTGTTTTCAGAACTATTATTATTTTGCGTTAGGAAGGGTTATGAGCACTAGCAAGAGACACTCTGAATGCCAGTTTAGGGAAATATATAGTAAGCCAGGAAAAATTCATTCCAATCAAAAATGGAGTGGTTATAAAATAACCATAAATTCACATTAAGGGCAGGCCATGTATATCATATGTATTAGCAATCACATATTCTATTCGCCATCAATTTTATTTTATATCATATATTCGGCATTTACAAATGGCTGATGCCTCGACATTGCAGAAATACAGCATAATTTTTGAGGATTTTGACATTTAGTTTAAAATGTACTCACTATTATAAATAAGCACTGGAAATAATTTCATGAGCATGGTGTGCTTTGAAGCATTGATGTGAAACTGAGGGTGATCTTATTATTCTTTCACTTGCTCAAATACTGAGATGAGTTTTTGGATTTGTTTAACATAGCAATTTTTCAAATAATAATTTATTTGCATAGTTATTAATATATTCTAGACCTCTAAAACTGCCCTATTTTCTAAGAATCTCAGTGTGATTTTTTGGCTCTGCATCATTAGATATACCTGCTGAGGGATAGGTTTGTTTCAACATCAGTGGATCGTAATTACGCAATTATTTTTTTTAATCTAGTGTTCAAGTGAAAACATGTTTTTGTTTTAGAAGACACAAAATGAACGTCACTATTTTTAAACATCTGAGGGAATATAAAATTTATAAAATCTTAAAAATTATGCTGCAATTTTGATAAGACGAGACGATTTGTGTCAGAGAACAAGTCATATTTTTTACATAATGAACAATTCCTTTTAATAACACTTAAAAATGCACGTATCAATCAGCTCACTGTAGTTAGAAAGGAAATCAAGGTAAAAGATGGAACTAAAGGATTGAAAGAGAAAAAAAAAAAAAGAACTCCAAATGAAAATTTAAAAAGCCATCAGATTAGGGCCAGAAGAATTTATTAAATTCAACTCATTGCAACAACAGCTTATAAAACAGTTATCATGTGCTTTACACTGTAAAACATTTAGAAGATTCACCTTTTGATTATAAAACTGGAGAAAGGACTTTAAGTTAGAAGAACTGGGTCCACTTAGAGCATTGGCATGGGGGTTGAACATCATCATTTTTCTGCCATGGTTCCCTTCATTGCCCGAGTCCTACAGATAGATCAGCATCTGTGGGTGGGCCATGCTTTTTCTTGTTTAGTTCTGACAGAAGGCTTAAGAGGGTGAATGTGCACCAACACACCCTTTTGTTCACTCTCTCCCACCAACCACAGTCACCCATTGTGTGAAAAAACTACTTACTGATGAGATCGAAACTTCAGGAAAATAAAGCTTTCTGGAAGGCAGGCACTAACAATGCTCACAGTAGCCTGAAATTTCCAGGAGGCAGTTCTTACCGTGGCTAAGGAAAGCACTTTGGGCACTGTGACTTTAATGACACCATAAAAATAACAAGGCATTAAACAAGCCTCAGCCTTAATAGGCTGGAAGAGGGAGAATGGGAAGAAATATTCAAATTATCCCAGTACGACTAATGGCACATTGAGTGGATGTAAATCCATTACTCAAGGTTCTTTAATAACCCTGACATTTCTCCTACATTCTAAAAAGGAGTGTGAAATAAGGTGAATGACTACCATTCTCAGGTTGCCTTAGAAAGTGCCACTGTAGTCATTGCAATTTGGCACGAGAAAATTGGGTGGAGTAGGGCTGGAATGCAGGAACAGTTTGAATCGTGACTACAAATGTAAATGGGTTCCTCAAAATTTCCAACAAAAGGATTTAATGTGATCAATGAAGGCATGAGTCCTGGAAATCTTACTCATTGGGGAAGAAAACACAGACCAAGCAGTAGGGGGCCATGGAGTCATTTGGTCCAAACCCTCACTTGGATGTAAAGAATGGGGACCGAAGAGATGAAAGGACTTCCTAAGACAGAGAGGTCTAGAGCCCAGGTTTACTGTCATCTCCTTCAGTGCTTAGAAGCTATGATACACATTTGCGGGGATGGCTGACATATGGGAATCACAGTTGTTAACAGTCCTGAAGATGTAAAGTGAGATATAAATATAAGTAATGCTTCTACTTCTTCAATTGTGAGTTTCAAAGGAAACAAATGGCTTTACTCACCTACAGGGAAAAACTCGCTCATTTTCTTTTTGTAGATTTTGAAATCAACTTCTAGGAAGACGCAGATGATGATCCGATCCACCTAGAGGCAAACAATAAGCACTCAAAGTGAAAGAAAATATGGCAATTTCTTTCCTATAACATGGTCTTAGAACAAACAAAAACAAATGGAAAAACCTCATACAGATGTATTTAGTGATATAGCTAACTACCTCCCAGCATTCAGTGAAGTTCAAGGGTACTGGGGTGTGTGTGTGTGTGTGTGTGTGTGTGTGTGTGTGTGTGTGCATGCATGCACGCACACTCTGTATATAAATAAACCCACAAGCTCTTTGGTGGAAAGATGTTATATAAATCAAATAAGAAATAATAAATGACAATAAGCCACTTTGCAGCAAGCTATAAATAAGAGCTGGGAATCCGACAGGATACCTAGACTTTATGTTCTATAAAACAGCCACTCGAGAGGCACACAGCAGAATCACAATAAAGTATGTCAGTAAACAAAGAGCTCTTTGTCCTACTCTTGTTAGATAAATATATTTATCAAACCTGTTAGTATTTGAACATTGTCCTAAAAAACTTCCATGCAACTTGATTGTCTTGAAGTTGTTTATATTTTAGCCTAATATACTCAGAATTGCAGTAGAAATAAAATATTGTTAGTTGACGGTGACACAAGGTCAATATACCATTTAATCTGGTAGATATTTTGAATCCTAAAAAGTCACCTCAAATGTAAAACATGCGCACAGTCTATTTATCCTCTTTCAAACAGAGTTTCTCTGTGTTAGGAGTTTCTTTGAAGCATTCAGAGAGTGGTGTGGTACACAGAGACAAGAGGTGGAATATACATAATGCTCATGCTTAGTCTATATTAAGTTGGTGACTCTGAAAATAAACATCCCTTTAGTTCCTTCATTTGAAGAATGTAGAAAAAAGTTTGAGAATCACTCAGAGTCTATCAAAGTGCAACTGATAAAGCATCAAATAAGGCCTTTCTCATGTTAGTAGGGAATGAAATAGGGCATGAATGCAGCAGGATAAGAAAGAACCCAATGGATATCATCCACCTAAACCTGCAGCTCTCCCAACTTGTGGGGTACAGATCCTGTTTGCCAAGTGTGAAAGTTCCCAGTGAGAGAGACCTGTGGGGTGAGACATGCTTCGTGAGGTGAGACCTCATAACTGGGTCCTGAGGAACCAGCAAGACTGATTCAGACCTCCAATCCGTGGAAGTCCATAGATCTGGCTCCTTCATCCCTTCCCAGGTCTCCACCTCACTCCACCTCAGCTAAGGTGCACTGCCTTCTGGGCAGGCAATGGATTCCATGCTGTAATAAACAAAAACCATACGCCCCTGTAATTGCCCCACAGGACGGATTATAAGAGAAAGCACCTAGCCTTCAGAATTGGAAAGACTAGGGTGCAAATAACCATGTTTCTTTTCTTCTGTTTTCACTTTGGGGTCTGGTGTCCAGCCCTGTTAGCATATCATTAATATATTCTACAAATACAAAAACTATGCCCATTAAATTTATAGTTTACTTTGCAGGTGAACTATAAATTTAGCTGAATAAATTATTAACTCCGTGTAATAACAAATGTGCATCTCCACTCTGCTTATGGTGTGTTTATGTCCCATGACTAAAGCTCAGAATCATAAAGTTGAACAATAGAAAAGAGTTCCCAAAGGTCATGTACTCCATAATAGAAATGCATTTCTAAGAAATTTAAAACATGAATATATAACAGTGTAGAAATACATTGTACTATTTAAATAATTGAGAGGACATTAGGCTGGTATAGCGCCAGACCCCTGAGTTCCTACGTAAACAGACTGAGCGTAAACAGTAAAAAGAAACAATAATCAAATATTTTCTTTGCCTGTATCCACATTCACCCTACAGAAGCCTCCTCATGTACCTTCAGTCCAGCCCAAAGCGTCCCATAATCTGGAGATGTCTAATTCATGAATTTCTGTCTGGTCAAATTCTCAAATTTGAACATGACTCAGTTAATCTTTTGTCAGAACTAAATATGGATACATACAAAGGAGTGCCACACCTAACTTTAGGATAATGTTTTCTGAAGAGGGATGGAAGGTAAAGGATGAGAAAGATAGGGATTTGAGGTATCAGTTAATATTTTATTTATGTAGAAAAAAAAGCTTTGAGAAAAATAAGGCAAATGGCTAATAGGAATTAACTATGCTGCATAAATATATTATTTGTTCTGTAACTTTTTGTATGTTTGAAATACTTCAAAATTAAAAGCCCTAAAATTAATAATAAGACCTGTAGCCTTATTATTTTTTCTTAGACACATCCTACTCTCCACCTGTCTTGAGCTGCTCGTAGTTTCCAAAGATAAAATTATACTCATTTCGGAACCTATGATTGCTAAATTTTCCCCTCCAGGTTTCAGATTATTTCTCAAATCACCTAATTGTGACAAAAAAAAAAAGCAAAAGCAAAAACTTGGCTTAATAGAAATCTAAGAAGACCAAGCTAAACAAGCACATATTTACTCATTTTATTTTAGAACACTCCTTTCCCTGTGTATGTGTGTGAACATATGTGAGTGAATGTGTGTATATGTGTGTGTGTTTGTGGATTAGCTCTTTAGTGTTAATGCTATTCTCTTATTTGTATTTTTAAACACTATAAAATCCATGTCTAAATTTTTCAAATGTTGCAAGAAATTGAAACCTTTCCTTTAGCAAATTAGGCTCTGTTATCATGAAGATAATTTGGGTCCAAAATTCAGCAGTCCAGTTTATTTTTTTGTGAGTGAAAATGGATGATGAGGATGAAGCACTTTATTTATTTATTAATTTGTGGTGTTGGGGATTGAACCCAGGGCCTTGTGCATGTGAAGCAAACACTCTACCAACTGAGCTATATCCCCAGTTACTTTTATTTTTAAATAATTGAGTGGACTAGTTCTCTTTTCTTAGAAGCAAATTGAATCCAAGAATTAACCTCATTCACCATGTACTTATTAGGTATGTATATGTGTGTGTACATACACATTCTCCAAGGTATTGTTGGACAAGAATTTATTTAGTCGACAGGTTCTGTGTTTATAAACTCATCTCGGGTACTGAGTACTCTTCTTCCCACAGCTTTCTTGAACTGGAGAGGTGGGTTCTAAACCCTTTTCTCTTAAATCTGGGAGGCTTGTGACTATGGAAGAAATGATGTAAATCAATTTCAAAATGATATAATTCAATAAAATATCTGCCTGCTTCTCTTGGGAGGCTGTCTCCTGTACATAGTCATCACGCCACGAGGAACCAGAGACCACATGGAGAATCTATATGTAACAATTCCAGCTAACAGCCTTAACTGGAAGAGGGTAGCCTTCAGATGGTTTCCGTTCCAGGCATTTGAGCCACCCCAGCTGATGCCACATGAAGCAGAAATGAGCTGTTGCTGCTAAATGCTGATTGAAAATTCATGAGCAAAGATACAGAAATACATAACCAGAAGTCTGATTTCTTCCAGCTTCTTCCTATCACCACTTTTTGGAGTTTTGTTTTTCTAGCTAAGAAAGAACTTGACTCATGTTGAAAAGGTCACACTGAAGTAGAAATCCAGGAAACAGAATCTACCAAGGGGTGACAAGAAGAACATAGAATGTCTAATTGCTACATGGCTGAAAAGATTGGAGATATGACTTGTGCAAAGGAGAAAGGGCTGAGGTTTTCCATGCTAGCCCTGGATAAATTTCAAGAGAATCTAAAAGAATGGCTCATTACTGAGACAGAGGAGTGTGGTTTCCATTCTTTTTTCTTTAAGTCGTGGGAAATTTTTGTAAAATGTTGAGAGACTATTCATTTATTCACTAGTTACTAAATGGGCAACTTGAATTTGTTGGGTCTAGTCCACATACCATTCAATCACTAGAAAACATGAACCCAGAAACTGAGTGATTTTTTTCCTTGAAGCCAAAATTTAATTAATGACAAAAACTCAGGTATCTTAACTGTACAAACAGCATTCTCTCTATGATATCTCCCAGATGGAAACACATGGGATTGAATTTCTAAGCCTATAACTAGCTCTGTGACATTGGGTGGGCCTTCAACTCTGTGGCCCACCAGTTTTCACATCTGTCTAATGAAAGGATTGAACTATATCATCTCTATGGTTTCTTCCTCCTTTGTGATGATGTTTTACATTGTCATTTTAGTAATGAGCTACATTTCTCTGAGTGGTTCTGGATTAGGGCTGGCCACAGAGAAATTTCCATGAGATTTGTAGGACAGAAGCACAGCTGTAGCCATTGTACTATATTGGTTTAGAGCTCTGGGTAGATTGCACACATCTTCACCTGGGTGTAGGGTGGCGGCTATTGGACTTCTCTAGCTCCTGCCAGTCTCTGCCTCCAGTGTTTTTTGGATCCTATGTTATTCACACATGTTCTCTGCAGTGAGGACACAGGGTCCTTCTGTAGCTTTAAGGCCCAGTGAAGTGAGAGACAGATATGCATGCCAGTTTGTCCCTGTGGAGTCTAGTTTTGGCTCATGACTTCATGTTCTCTCCCATTTTGCACTGAACTTTCCTCATTAACACCTGCTCTTGATCATTGCCCTGCTGACATACTCCAGGCACTGATTGGATGTTTTCCATAGATTTCTTAACCAGCTGCTTTAATCATCTTTTTCATCACTATGACCAAAAGAAAGACTTGAGAAGAAGGAAAAGTTTATTTGGTGCTTAGGGTTTCAGAGGGCTCAGTGCATAGATGGCCAACTCCATTGCTCTAGGCTCAAAGTGAGGCAGAACATCAGGACAAAACAGTGCTGCAGAACAAAGCAGCTCAGGACGTGGCAAGGAGGAAGCAGATAGAACCTAGTCAGCAGAGACAAAATATAAACTCCAACGACATGCACCCAGTGACCTATCTTCTCCAGTCACACCCTACCTGCCTGGGTAGATTACCACCCAGTCAATCCCTATCAGTAGATCAATTCAATGATTAGGTTACACCTCTCATCATCTGATCATTTTATCTCAAAATATTCTTGCATTTTGTCACATAAGCTTTTGGGGGGCACCTCATCTCTAAACCATAACACCAGCTCCATTTCATGGGCCCTGAGTAGTAGATTTCTCTGCTGGGGAGAGAAATCTATCATCTTTTGCATATTTACTTTCCCACTGTCTTAGTGAGCTTTTGAGTTGCTGTGACCAAAATACCCTCAGGAATGACTTAGACCAGGGAAAGTTTATTTGAGGCTTACACTTTCAGAGGTCTCAGCCCATAGATGGCCAGATCCGTTGCTCCAAGCCTAATATGAGGCAGCACTTCGTGGGGGAAGGGTAGCAGAGGGAGGCTGTTCAGCTCAGGGTGGAGTCAGGAAAGAGGGAGGGAGGTAGAAGTAGAGGGAGGAAAGGAAGGAGAAAGGGGAGGGGAAAGGAACCACAGGGAAGATGAACACCTTTAGGCCACGCCCCACCCTGTGACCCACCATGCCCCATCTACCAACGGTTACCACTCAGTCCATTTTAACTAGGATGAACTGATTAGGTTATAGCGCTCACAGTCCAACCATTTCACCTTTGAATATTCCTACATTAACAAGAGCTTTGGGGGGATACCTCAGGTCCAAACCAAAGCACCCACTTTTCCCTGTGATTTTATAATATCTAGTTAATTATAGGATAAATCATTTATTCTATATCACACACAGAGTTCTGCTGCCCTGACTAAGCCTCAATCAATGCGACCTTAATTTCATTGAATATCATGTAGGGAAACTCAACAAAGTATAAAAAATAACAGTGTCCCCATTTAGAGGTGGGAACCTAGACTTGACAAAGATATTTCAATTTCAATTACTTCCTTCAAAATCACCATTTGTTGGTCCTAATCTATATTCTCAGTGAACTTCCTAAAGTATGTATCTTCTCTTTCATAATTCATTTCATATATTTAACAGGATTCACTCCTTTAAAGAACAAGTTGTCAATAAACTGCAATTGATCCTCATTCTAAAACATAACATTAAATAAAACAAAAGGCAACATTCTTATCTTTGAGAATTAACAACCTGACTCTAGTCCTCTTTATTCCTTAGATGGCAACCTTATGAAAAATCAGGTGCTACTCATTTCTGTGTCACTAGTATATGATCATAGGAACTCACACATAATAGGAGCTCTGTCAATATTTGTAGGGTATATGATTAAGCAAATAAACAACTAAAATGTAGGTATGTGCCCGATTTTTTTAAAAAGTGAGTTCTAGAACCAAAAAAAAGATACTGAGTAAGTAGACTTTCCCTTATGTTTGCCAAATGACCTGCAAACAGAACTGCAGAGGACCCTGAATGTTGATTATTTGTTGTCACGAACTGTCATCTTTTCCGGTGATACTATCCTTCATTGGTTCTCTAGATCAGTACCAAGGTCTTCATACAAGGCATTTATTAGTTTCACAATAGCAACAGTGACATCCTCCTGCAAACTAGAATGTATTAAAAACTAAAAGGTTTTATAAAGGAAAAAGACAATATCAAGTATATGTAAAGATGGATGTAGATTGACAAAACACATATGTAGCTTTAGAAGAAAAAAAATCTATAAATATATACAATAATATAGGTGAATCTCACAAGCATAATGTTGCATGAAAGAATCCAGGAAAAAAGTATACACTGGATGATTCCAATTCTTTCAAATTCCAACACATTATAGAATTAGACAAAATCACCTACAGTGCTAGAAGTCAGTGTAGCAATTACTCTGGGGTGAGGGTTGCTGAAAATCAACCTAGAGAAATGCTTAACATCTTGCTATTTTGATCTGGATGCTTGTTCCCTGGATGTGTCCAGTTTGTGAAAATTTATCAAGCTGTGCACTCAGAAACTATATGTATGTTATGCTTCAATGAGAATTTTTTAAAGGTTGAAAGTTTGATGTTACAGTTGTCTTGGTCAACAATCCAAAATCTATTTTCATTGACTTAGAGGTCAAAAAAAGTCCTTTAAAAGCTGACCTTCTAAAGGCAGTCTCTCCATATATTTCCACTGATGCCAACTGTAGCTCACCCATCAAGGCATAAAGGAGTAAAGATGTATTTCTTTCACCGAGATATCCATTAATCCACTGTGGGGGGTTTTATGCCCCATAAACATGATGACATACGTTCTATTAATCTTTTTCAGCATCATATCCATTGCCCCTGAAGAGGGCTACACAGTGAAGCAGGACTGGAATATCTGTGGCTGACCTCCATTTTTCATAGCTACCCGTCACAGGGAACTGACACAGGCAAGATTATCCTGTGTTCAGGGATACTGGGACAATGAATGGATTCTGATGAATGTAACTTGCTTCCTCAATGACAAACATTCAAAGATAATGGTGTACATGCAAATACTTCTATAACTGGGGACTGATGGAGGTATATGCTGTGTAAATACATGTATAAATACAGCCCAATGGATATCGGAGGTGAGTCCCAGTGTTCCTAAAACAGAGCTTAGGTATGGTGTATTTTTTTTTTTTAATAAAAGAGAAGCTTCTGCTGGCAAGCGAATTAAATTTCAGGATTTAAGTATCAAGTTTATACAAAGAGAGGTTTTGAGAGCATGGCAGACCAGAACACTGGGAGCTTCCTTGGTGTTATGATTAAGTGAAGGATAAATAGAATGGCAAAGAGACAAGGTCTTTACTGATTAATTGAAGAACAAGAACAAGAACTTGAAATGCCTGCATGATAATCCCTCCCTCCTCTCATGTCTAGTGAAGCAAAGGAGAACAATCTCTCTGTGTATTAGTTTTCTGTTGCAGCATAACAATTTACCACAAATGTAATGGCTTCAAACAACTCTTTATTATCTATTTCCCACTAACTTATATTTCAGGGCCCAGCCTAGTTGGGGCCTCTACATACCCAGAGTCAGAAAAGCTGCAGTCTAGGTGTCAGCTGCATTACAATGGTCACTAGAGGTTAGAGTTCTCTTTCAAGCCCCTTCTTTTAAGCTTTTGACAGAATTCAGTCCCTTGCAGTTGTAGGATTAGGTCCACGTTTTCTTGTTGGCCACAGACAACAAGAAGGCCATGTGCAATTCCTTGCTGTGGACATGGATATGGTGCTTGCTTTCTTTAGGGCCAGCAAGAGTGTGTCTTTATGACTATTCTCATCTCTAACCCCTAATATTTTAAGAACCCAGTCAGACTAAACAGGAATTCTTCCCTTAATTAACCCAGTGGACCAAATACTTTAATTATATCTGTGAAAATCTGTTTTTCTAACCAAGAGAGTGACTATACCATCATATTTACAGGATCCACACACTAAAGCAGAGAATACTGAACAAGACATGCACACCTGGGAGAGGAGTTGAACCATCATGGAGGCTGTCCTGAACTCTGCCGCCACCCCAGTTTTCTCCATGTAACAGCCACCTGTTCCAACTTTACCATTGATCAGCTCTGTGGCCTTGAGCAAGTTACTTGTGTCAGTGTCCTCATCTCCAAAATGGAGATATTGACCTGGTGGGACTTAGTGGCTTAAAATAACACCTATTTATTTAGTTCACATTTCTTGCAGGTCCAATGGCTAGCTCAATGTGACTTGGTTGAAGGCTGAAATCAAGGTGTCAGTAGAACTAGACTGTTCTCTAGAGATTCTCCAGAGATTCTGGAGAGAAATCCACTTCTAAACTCATTGTTGTTGACAGAATTCAGTTCCTTGCAACTGTACATCTGCGTCCCCATTTGCTTGGCAAAGGGCCTGATATGTACTAAGAGCTCCATAAACATTAATCACTTGTTTGTAAAGTTTCTATTCACCTGGCACCTGAAAACTCTAGGGCAGTGCTGGCATATAAGAATATCAGTGTTCACTTAAGAGGTCCTTTTGTTTCTACACTGATTTTTTGTGTGCATTTTTTTGTGTACCGGGAATTAAACCCAGGACCTCTACATGCTCTGTCACTGAGTTACATCCCCAGTGCCATGTTAAACCAGATCAAGACAAGGTCTCCATTAGATGAGAATATCAGGGTCACTTTTTTTTGGTGAAAAACATTTTTTCCTAATTTCTGAATAATTCTATTTTAAAAGAAACTGTTACAAAAATGGCTCCTATGATACTGGCCAAATCAGCCAGTGAGAGAAAGGAAAAAACGGGAAATCTGACAGTTTGAGCTGTTGTAATGGAAAGATTTCACAAGACCCTACAGGTGTCTCTGTTCTGGTATTCTAAAGTCCCTGACAAATGTCACTGAACATCATTCTTCAGCTTCTTGCTTAAAAGTATTAAGTATCTCCACACTTGGCTCCAACACCCCAGAACTTAGTATTTTAACTTCCACACTACAGAAAGGAATTTTTTTTCTCTCTCCATATTCCAGCGATGTTAAGATGAGTTGGAAAGCATTTATAATCCATAAGCACTTAAAAGACTTTTTTTTTCATTTTGAAATTGCTTCTGTGTGCATGAAAAGGATCCTTTGTTTTGGGGGGCCTTTTGCAAACCCAGTACATCTGTCACTCGGTGGCAGCACAATTCAGACTCTTCCTATTTTGTTTTGATAAATTGCTCTTTTTGACTTTTCTTCAACTCTATAAGAAAAATGTCCATACATCTGAAGAACCAAGAGTTATTTTGGTTTGAGCTGGAGGCTCATTTGTACAAGTTAATTTTCAGGCCTGCCTCATATTGATCAAAACGGACATGCTCACAAATGGCACATCTGTCGTGATCCTTGAAGCTATTTCGTATGCTTAGCATAGAAGAGACACATGCACATGCATAGGCTTAGGACCTGCAGTTCTAAATTCTAGCATGCAAGTATGTCCTGCCCTCACCTTGTAACCAAAGAAAAGATCATAAGAGACACCATGGGGGAAATGTCTGTCAAAGTTAAAGAACAATTTGAGGGGAAGCTATGGTGGGGGTGCTATCCATAAATGCCCCCTTCCTTCAGGACTAATGCCTATCATTCTCCTCCATCTTCTGGTGGTTGATAACTCTGAAGACTCCCCGTCAAACACTGCCAAAGAGACCACCTCAGCCCTGCTGGCCTCCTAAAGTCAACCTGTATCCCATGATGGACTCATGGAGTAGGTGAAAGGCCCAGCCCACTCCCTTACATTTGATACAACTCTGAAGGACCCTTTGATAGGGGCTGAATTATATCCTCCCTAAAAATTTATATTTTGAAGTCCTAACTCCCAGGAACCCAGAATGTGACTGCATTTGGAGATAAGACCTTTAAATGGGTAAATTAAAATGAAGTCCTTAGAGTGGGCTTAAATCCAGTATGATTGCTGTCCTCATAAGAAGAGGAAATATGGACACAGAAATGCACAGAGAAGGACTATGTAAAGATACAGGGAGAAGAGGGTCTTCTGTAAGCCAAGAAGTAACAACTGAGGGAAACAACCCTACTGCCACCAAAAGGTGTGACTTTTAGACTTCCATACTGTCAGAAAAGTAATTTCTATTATTCAAGCTACCCAGTCTGTGGCACTTTATTATGGCAGCCCTAGCAAAGTAATACACTTTCTCAGCTTCTTGTGGGATCAACAGAATCCTCTGCTGTAACTATATCACAGTTCATCTTTTCCCAACCTGGCTTTCCTCAAGTTTCCTCTTCCTCCAGGTGTTAGGAGAGCGTCATCCCATGAAACTCCTGCTAGCAAATCTCCCTCGTGGTCTACTTCCCAGAAAAAAATTGACCTATGACAGCACCTTCTGATTTTGGCAATCAGAATTATTTTCTTCCCATGACCCCTTTTTCTGCACCATTTCCAATGCTGTGATGGTAGAGGCCAATCACACATGAAGCCATCCAGCTAAAGTCTGTCCAACAGGTGACTCGGCTACCTGTTCCTTCCTTCCTAGTAACAGAGGGCAACCGTATTCCACACTTGACTAACCAATGGGTAAGAGGCCAGAATTCATTTTGTAAAAGAGAATTAGAAGTTAACACAAACTATGAATGTGACCCAACAAAGTTAGAGTAGATTGGTTGTGATTGGGACTCCATCTGACATTCACCTTTGGGAAATGTGTCTCTCCAAGCTCTTTGTGAATTTTATTTTGGGGCTGAGAAGCTGGATCCGGGGGCAATTGTGCAATGATGGTCTTAAGAAGTTAGGGTAAGTCTTAACACGACAGAAGCCACTCAGAGCTGCGACACATCTCTTCAGAAGTACTTCTCATCTAATAGTAATTGTACCCTCTGGATAAGAGTAATCATTTCCTTCTGGTAAGAAGTAGATGACTTAGATGGGTTTTAAATTCATAAAAGGTGAGTTTACCTGGTCTGGATGTGGGCTGGTCCATATCCTTTCAGGTCTTAGCTATGTGCCTAAGCTAGGCCATGGCTAACATCTCTTTGCCAGAGAGGGATTTCTTAGACTAGGCAGCTCTGATAAAATATTTAAAAACCTGGGAGTGTGGAGTATTAGCACCTACCACCCCAGCAGCCTCAACCAAAGACTGGCAAAAGTAAGAAAGTCCAGACCTCTCCAGAGCATAAGCTTGTAACTTCCCAGAATGGTAAACCTGATGATATGTGCTAGGTTGGGTTTCTTGTTAATTACCTCACTCACAAATAATCTACCTGCACTCTAATCCCTGTTTTAGGATGTGCTTTTGGGAGAACCTAAATGAAGAATTGAGAAGAAAATCATTCAACTATCCTCTTAATCTCTTAGTATCCAGCCTATCAGAGGTTAATTTGGTATAATTAAGTTTCTAACTCTGTTAAGGTACAGAGCTCCTTCCCACACTGCTGTCACTCTGAAGGTGCCCTCGGTACCCTCAAACTGAGAAGACAGCGCCAGGAATAGGTTTTTCTTCTTCGACATCCAGTCTGTGACATGAAATTACCCTTCCAACGTTGGAGCTATTGTTCACCAAGTGCTAATGCAGTGCTCATGTCAACCACCCCAACCCAGCTGCAACCCCTTATTGTATATTTCATACTCCTGCTTCTCAGAACGCTCTGTTTCCTCTTTCTTTTATTTGATTAAGAACATCTGCAGAGGTGGTTCAGATACAAAAGTTAATAATTACTCTTTCTTTGTCACAGTAATTAAAAATTTCAAGGAACAATTGTCATTCATTGCTACTTATGAGGCTGTCCACGGAGGATACTGCTTTATAAAGCCAAAGAATTATGACCTTAAAAAAGTGCCATTATTGGGAGAAATATAAATCTGTCCTCAAAAGGAGAACACTATTTCAAGTCACAGAGTGGCTCTGAAGCCTGGTTGTGAGGTTCAAGGGAATGGGGGTCCACCATACAAATGTGCAAGGAGTCCTGAGCATTATCGTTTTTTTCTACTTTTCCATTAGCATCTGACATGCAATGCAGGTGCCCTTTGCAGTTCAAAGCGAAGCTCATTAACATATCTTTCCAAAGAGCATTTTGTGAGGACAAAAACTGTTTTTCTCAGGCTGGTGTCCCTCCCACTCCTGCAAGAAAGAATCTCTTTGTTCAAAAGGCAAACCTCAAGAGAATAATCTCCCTGAAGTAATTTTCCATAGGTTTATGTCTCAGAAATATGAAGTGACAAACCAAAATGGCTCTACCCACATTGACCCCCTCATATTGACCCCCTCAGGCTGGGTGATAGCAGGAATGGTGTGTGTGTGTGTGTGTGTGTGTGTGTGTGTGTGTGTGTGTGTGTGTGTTATGATTGGGGTGGATGGTGTATGCTATATATAAAAAAGAGAATGTACCATTTGTTCCAAACTCTTGATTGTTACTCTGCATTTTTATCTGCTTGTAGCTTCTGCATGTCATCTCTCTAAATTCCAAATAGAGGGGCATGTCCCCCTCTCCTCTGGGGGAGACACCACCTTACTTTCTTCATCTTACTTAGCAATTGATGCAGTCAACTGAAGGATATAGAAAAAAAAGTCTCAAAGTCTCAATTGTTTTATCCCACTGGACCAACAGACTGAATGACCTAATGATGAAAACTTTCTGACTCAGAGGTCTCCAGAAGAAAGACCATTTGGAATAAAGTTCAAAACACTGGGCCTTGCTCTCTCTATGGAAGAAGCACCCTTTATTCTCATTTCTTGGCCCTTTGTGGTGTGTCCACTCTTCATGGGTATTTCAAAGCCAAACTGTCACTGCAGTGACAAGCTTCAATCAAAGTGGTATCCACTTCATAACTTGAACTCACGACTTTTAGTGTTCTTATTAATTAAGTGCTTTTGAAGTGTTTATTAACAAATATTACTAAGGACTAAGTCTCCCTTGGGGACTTGGGATGGTGCCCAAATTGTCCTCTGAAATACTGTTTTTAACTTGGGGTTTTGCTTTATGGACTTTTATTTAATTTACTGTATAACAAGTTGGAAGCATATAAAAGCAGTGTTACTCCTCCCAGTCTTTACTGATCCTTGAGAATTTTGGACCTTTCTTATTCAGTGGCTTCAAGTCCTTGCTGACACATGATACCATACTCTTCATGGGAATTGGAAACTCCTCCAACCAAAAAGTCAAGACTTAATGACAAAGAGCCAATATGCTTATTATAGCAGTTCATATATATATATAACATACAGTTAGATAATAAATAGAGAATCAGAGATATTGATAGAACTAAATTATAATATTTTAAAATTTAAACTATTTCTCCTTTGGATACTGCAATACTAAATTATAATTCAATCTTCTAAACTTTGTATTTTAAAGTCATATAGATTATAAATATCAAAATCTCCTCAAGGGAATGGAAGCTAAAGATTAGGAACTAATAGTTGTTGAATAACTCTATGCTAAACTCTTCTGCGGTTTCAAACATGCAAGCTCAGGTCATCCAGAATACTACCTGTGAAATAGCAATTATTATGGTAAATCTGTAGAAAGACAGTCTCCTTTTTTCTTTCCTTGTCTTTTTTTGCCTTACAATTTTACCAGGATTTTCTAAAAAATATTTTTTAAAAAATATTTATACAGAATGGTGAATATCATTGTGATGTAGTCATATATGCAGATAAAATAATTAATTTCCTAGTGTCTCCCCTTGACCTCCCTTTCTCCCTCTCTTCTTTTTTTTCTTTTAAATAAAATGAACAACTGAAACAAAAACCAAAGAAAAATTAACAAAACAACTATGGAAAAGGCAAAATAAGACTAGAACATAGAAATGTCACCTGTATGTCAAACTTCTTTGCACTGGACATGTGGTAAAAAAAGAACAAAAACAGATATCCACTAAGATTTTTTTAATGGAGTGTAAAAGAATGGTGGTTTTCTGAAAACAGCAAACAGATGTCTTACCCTTTATGCTGATCTTGTTATATAATGTCTACTGCTATAATCCCTTAAAATTCTATTTTCCAAACTTGATTCTGCCCCAGCATATGTGATGCTAAGGGCTGCTGCGGCTGCTTCCTGGGTTTCATTGATACCAGTTATAGGTCAAAATTTAAGGGCAGTCAAAATCAAGACTTGATTTGCATTTGCAGCAAACAATGCTTTATTTACCTCTCTGCTGTATTCAGGAATATTCCATCTAACCATCCTTTAGCAGGACAGCAAGTGCTCATTTAAAAAGATATGGAATTGGCAGCCTGGGATTGTGGCTCAGGGGTAGAATGCTTGCCTAGCATGTGTGAGGTACTGGGTTCGATTCTTGGCACCGCATATAAATAAACAAAATAAATGTCCAAAAAAAAAAAAAAAAAACCAAAACACCAACCTTGTAAAAAAAAGGTTACAAAATATTGGCACATTTATAGTAGCTATTCAATTGCTTAGACACATTCCTAAAATAACATTCCCAGAAAGTCCATGGTAAATTTTACACCTGAAGTATTGGCTTGTTCCATAGAAATAGCTGGATGATTTATTCATTAAAAACAAGCCAATCATCTATAATATACTTTTGGTAAAGTTTGGGGAGGAAAGGCCAAACCTGAATCCTGCAAACAGATGTATTGGGAGGGGATCCACTCATGATGTCTTCGTTGGAAAACTTTGACTGGGACTCTTTTTCTTTTTAATTTAATTTCTGAGCTGTGAAACATGCAGATATTCTGGAAAACAAATTATTTGAAGGGTTCTTAACGTCTAAGTTAAATCTTTGAGAAACTGGATATGGAGGAACCATAAACTTTTCAACTATGGCAAGGTCCACTTTGAAAACAGCTCTTGTGTTTAGGGAATTATTTTGTGATTTTTTGAGGGGCTGATTGCTTACCGTGTTGGATTCCCATGTGCTCTAGTCATGTGGCGGCCTATCATGTGTCTTTTATCTCAGTCAGCAACTCTGACCTTCAGCCATGCTTTTTCTCAAGCCACTGAGTGTGAAATGGTTAACAGGACCTCTCTATAGGCAGCAGGAACCATGGACTTATGTAAGCCTTTTTATGGTGCACTCTTGCTACTGCTCAGTACTGGAAAGCCCACTATTTCTCTTTGGTGCCCAGCCAGGATATTACTTTGTTTTGCCAGAATGGACTAAAACCACACTCTCATCACCACCCACAGGGAAAATGAACCAGAGAGAAAGGTCAGGGTGCTCAAATTAGAGAAAATGGCTACTGCATGGAGTAAACAAATTTGTATGAATGACTCCATTTTGTAGAATATACGGGAAACTATTATAGAAATCAATTGAAAAGGACTGCAGGACAAAGCCAATGAGGGAATACAGGAGATTATTTCATAATGCTTACCATAGAGTAGTCTAGAATGCTGAAAATTCTAAATCAGGATCCTCTCACCCTCTTGCTCATTGATGATGGCCTGAGAAATTCTAGTCCATTGTGAAGTTTCCTTAACTACATGTCTTTTATCTTAAAGCTGCATCTGATTGTTTAAAAATTTGACTCAATTTTATGCTGATGCCTATTTTAGTATAAAAATATTTCTTTTCCTAAATGTTTATGTGAAATTGAGGCTGCTGGAGAAGATAACTTTCTAACCTTCAATTTCACAAAGACCAAGCGACAAGTCTCAGTTTTAAACAGGCCACAGGGATTTTTTAAAGAGAAGTGCTTCATTCTTGAGTCTGTAATAAAGTAAATAAGGCTAAAGAAATAGGCTTAAGTTTAGACAGCCCTGATTTTGTGAATGAGCTTGACCAATTATTACTTGGTAATTTCCAGTGAACCACTAACAACAGACCAACACCCCTAGGCAAAGATAGTCTAGATTATGCAAGGGGATGATGTCTATGAAGTATAAACATCACACAGTCACTATTTAAAACATGGTACCTATCACTCTTAACGTGGTTTAATTTGATCTGCATACAAAAGTATTATTGATCATCTTTCAGGGTGTACTGAAGTTGGAAAACAAAATAAAATTTTGTAAATTCAGAACATACTTAAGTTATGCACCCCCATTCACAATGCCATCTTTCCTCTGGATTTCTGCAGGGAATTATTGCTATGTTGCTTTACAAACTTTTCAGTAAGCACGGTAGAGAGGTACTATGCCTCAAACATCTTCACACTCCCAAAGCCATCATTTTCCAACTTCAGAGAGCAGAAAACTTCGAGGGTGAGTAAAATGCTAGTTCTTAACTTTCTTTGCAGACAGTTTGCTTGGTGGTTTTTCATAGATGCCTAGGAATCAGTACTTTTAATAAAGATTGCCTATATCTTAGCAGTTCTCCTCAGGTAGTTAGTGTTCTTCATATGATTTTCTTATAAGTTCTCAGCAATTTGGGAGGCTGAGGTAGGAGGATTGCATGTTCAAGGCCAGCCTTTGCCTCAAAGTAAAAATGTAAAGCAGAACTGGGGATGTAGCTCAGAGGTAGAGCATCCTGGAGTTAAATCCCTTGTAACACATACATGCTCACATATACACACACACACAAATATCAGTCTTTGGATTCAGGGCCCACCCTAATCCAGTATGACCTCATCATAACTAATTACATTTTCAAAGACTGAAAACCAAATAAGGTCTCATTTTAAGAGTTCAGGTAGGCATGAATTTGAGGGAAGGGGCACTATTTAATTTGGTCCAGTCCCCCAGCCTTGAATTTAACAATAGGTGTTTTGCTAACTGGTTAGACTATAGTGTAAGTGAGTGACACTCAGTTTGATGGCATTTATCAATGTTCTTGATAATTATCAGGATAGTATTTAATGTTATTTTCAAAAAATAATCTCCTTGCAACATATTTTTATGGTTCCTATAAAAATTCTATTCTGCATTACGATGTTTCTGATAATAAAATTTGCTCCTGGCATGTATCCTGATTCTTTAATGAGACATTTTCATATTGCCTTGTACTTTTCCCTATTCTTTTATATACCACTGTATATCAAATGTGGAGCTGGCATTCAATAAATACTAACTTGAATGTATATATTCTTTCTTTCTTTTTTTTTTTTTTTTTTTTTTGGTACCTGGGATTGAACCCAGAGGTGCTTAACCACTGAGCCACATCCCAAGCCCCTATTTTAAATTTATTTATTTTGATTTTGAGACAAGACCTTGCTAAGTTACTTAGGACCTTACTAAGTTACTAAGACTGGCTTTGAACTGATGCTCTTCCTGCCTCAGCCTCCCCAGCAGCTGAGATTATAGGCATGCACCATCTTACCAAGCTGAATGTATATATTCTTTTCACAAACAATCTTAGGGGTTGTGGACGACACAGGATATGGAAGACAGAAATTTTCCTGCTTTCAGGGAGATTTTCTTGGACACAGAAGATAAGCCTTCCAAGAATAGTACAAGCCAGGTGGACAGCGTATGCTGGGATCTTGTTTACAGATCCTGCTGTCACCACTTAAAAGCTGTGTAACCTTGCAAAGTGTCTTTACTTCACTAAAGCTCAATTTTCATGCCTATAAAACGGGGATTATACTTTAACCTACCTACTCCCTTACCTTGAGGAGTAAATGAATGTTGAGCATACTGGAAGTGCTCAATAAATGATTGCAATTACAAAGACCTAGGGGAAGAAGGGATGATTGATGGGTTGATGATGACATTTTATGTGTTTATGGTGTTTCCCAACTGGATCATAAGCTTTCTAATGGCAGAGACCTCATAATTGTACTGTCCTAGAATCTCTCACAACTTTTGGCAGAGCTGCTCTTCACAGGGGATTTGTATAATGTCATTGAATATAGTCTTGGTCAATTGTTTCATTGAGTAATTCCATCAATTCTCTTGTCGGCAGCACTAGCAAAATCTTCTGAGTTCTAGGTTTCTGCTCCTATTCGTAGTTTTCTTTTTAAGCAGTGTAAATATCGTAGGGAGATATTTCATTGCAGGGTGATGGTAGGGGGTAATAAGTACACTGTTGGCAAGAGAAAATACCCAAGTGAAAAGTGGAGAGTGGGGTCAAGGTTTTATATATATGGCAAAAGTAGGGATGTGTGAATTGTGAAAGAAGATGCTTTGTATTCCTGACTTTAATGAAATGAAACCACAACCATTACTGTTGTCCAATTTATATAGGTTACAGCATGAATTGCTATAAAATCCAGGAACTTCAGGGAGCGATGCAAATTGCACTTACTAATTGCATGTCTCTCATTGTCCCAGAGTGGCTGGACCTTCCTCTCAGTTGCAGCTTTTTCTGATCATGCACGTAATGCTCTGTTGTTTTCTCTTTGATGGAATTATTATGATATTGATTTTTAGAATGGGCCCGTGGTAGAAATTTTACGCATATGCCAAAGAAAATTTTACCATGACGGTTACATTTGTACTTCTGAAATTATCCTAAATATCCATCAGGAACCTTGAAGTTAATGGATTTTCAGCTAGTTAATTTGGTCCACAACACCAAAATACCTCCTGCTTAAATTCACTTAAGTATCTCAGTTATTGTGAACAGACCTATTTGTTTAGCAGAAGTCACTTTATTAGGCTGCTTCATAAGCAAAAGCACCGAAGGGAAAATATCACATAGGATTAACATAACTGTGCCAACACACAAACATAAACTGGTATAAACTGTCCACGTGGAAAAAGGTCTTCTGCTCATAGTGCATATCTTTAGAAAGAGCACAAATCATTCTTCATCTAAATAACAAAGTAGAGCCAACTTCCACAAATGAGTGCCTCTCTTCTCTGAACTTGTTCTAACCCAGAAAATTGGTAAGAATCGGGAAATGGTGATGATAAATGTGAAATAACAAGGCCAGTGGGCATTAGCATAAAACTCTCTGCTTCATTGTCTAAGTGTTTTTCATGTTAGTTTCATCATTTAAGCTAGTATTAAAAGGCAGTGTTCAGACCTGAGTTGTGATGAGTGGTTCTATTTCGCAAACACGATAAGCGCTGTAGGGGGTGGGGGTTAAATGGTGAGCTCAGTGCTCTCAGGTGGGGAGGGAAAGGGCTGAGATTAAAATCTATTCTTCTATTTCCTGTCTCTTTCCCCTGTGCTTGCTCAGTTAAATAATTCTGCTTCAAAATACAGTTTACCTCAAGTCGATTTTTTTGGGTGATGGATATCACCCAAATTACTTTAACACTACCAGATTATTTTGGTTCATATAGAAGATCAAATTACCCATCTTTCAAATTAGGTAAGGTGTTAATTTCTAGAGAAAGGAAGCAAAGTACTGGGACAAAGAAAGGAGGTAGAACATTGCACGGCTTAGCTGGGCGTGGTGGCACAGGCTTGTAATCCCAGCAGTTTGGGAGGTTGAGACAGGAGGATTTCGAGTTCAAAGCCAGCCTCAGCAATGGTGAGGCTCTAAGTAACTCAGTGAGACTTTGTCTCCAAATAAAATACAAAATAGGGCTAGGGATGTGGTTCAGTGGTTGAGTTCCCCTGAGTTCAATCCCTGGTACTACCCCCAAAAAAGAACATTACATGGCTCACACAGCCTTGGGATGTTCATTCTGCCTAAGCAATTTAAAATTCAAATCTACCTGTGTATCATCTATCTATCTATCTATCTAATTATCATCTCTCCATCCAACCATCCATCTATACATCTCTTTTATCCAAGCACCAGAAATGAGTAAAAATAGAATTTCAAACTGGCATTATATGTGATGTTCGAAATAGCAAGGCAACCAATATAATGCTTATTTTGAACATGTTTCTGTTATTTCCATTAATGTGATAAGACAAAAGGAAGTAGGAGAAGTAAGCTATAATACTGGCCAAATCTCTTTGGTGTTTTCCAGACTACCTCCCATAAAAAAGAAAATATAAAATTATTTAGATGGAAAACACACTAACAACTTAAAAAAACAAGGAAATAAATCACCCCAAACAAACCAAGATGCCTCAACAACAGAAGCCACTGACAACATGGTAGAAGAAATGTCCAAGAAGGAGTTCAGATTGAATATAGTTAAATTGATATGTGAAGTAAAGGATAGTATAAGGAGTGGAATCAAAGGAAAAATACAGGAAGACCAATAAAGAGAGATCGTGGAAAAAAAAAAAAAGCAGAAATCCTCCAAATGAAGGAATCAGTAAACCAAATTGTAAATTCAATAGAAAGAATCACCAACAGATTAGACCATTTGGAATACAAAACTTCAGACAATGAAGATAAAATATATAATCTTGAAAGTAGAGTTGAACATGTGGAGAAGATGGTAAGAAACCATGAACAGACCATCAAGAATTATGGTATAACATGAAAAGACCAAATTTAAGAATTATCAGAATAGATGAAGGAGCAGAGATACAAACCTAAAGAATGTACTATCATTTCAATGATATAGTAGCAGAAAATTTCCCAAACCCAAAGAGTAGACTGGAAAACCAAATACAAGAGGCTTACAGGACCCCAAATATACAAAATTACAGCAGACCCACACCAAGACACATTATAATGAGATTGACTAACACACAGAATAAAGATAAAATTTTAAAGGCTATAAGAGAAAAAAAACAAATTACATGAGGGAAAACCAATTTGGATCTCAACTGGTTCTTAACACAGACCCTCAAAGCTAGGAGGTCCTGGAATAATACATTTTAAGCTCTGAAAGAAAATAGATGCAAACCAAGAATTTTATATCCAGCAAAATTAAGTTTCAGATATGAAAATGCAATTAAAACATTCCATGATAATCAAAAATTAAAAGAATGCAACTATAAAGGCTACACTACATAACATTCTCAACAAAATATTCCATGAGGATAAAGTGAAAAAAAAAAAAAGCAAAAACCAGCAAAGGGAGGATCTACACTAAAGGGACATTCAACCAAATGAGAAACCAAATAAAAAAAAAACACCAATAAATCAAAATGACAGGGAATGCAAATCATATTTCAATGATAACCTTGAATTAATGACCTAAACCCATTAATCAAAAGATATAGCCTGGCAGATTGGATTAAAAAGTAAGACCCAACAATATGCGGTCTTTAAGAGACTCACTTCATGCAGAAAGACATCCACAGGCTGAAGGTGAAAGGATGGGAAAAAACTTATCACTCATACGAATTGCATAAACAAGCAGGGGTTTCCATTCTCATCTCAGATAAAGTAGACTTCAAACCAAAGTTAATCAAAAGAGACAAAGAAGGACATTTCATACTTCTTAAGGGAAGTATATATATGAAGGACAGAACAATTATAAATTTTTATGCCCTAAACAAACCCTTCTCAATTTTAAGAGTCAAATAGACCACAATACAATAATACTGGGTGACTTTAAGACACTTCTTTCACTACTGGACAGCTCTTCCAAACAAAAACTAAATAAGGAAATTATAGGACTAATAATACAATCAATAATTTAGATTTAACAGACATATATAGAATATTTTACCTATCAACAAACAAATATACTTTCTTCTCAGCAGCACATGGCTCCTTCTCTAAAATAGACCATATCTTATGCCATAAATGAATTGTTAGTAAATACAAAAAACAAAAACAAAAACAAAAACAAACCAGAGATAATAAACAGAATTCTATCAGACTACAATGGAATGATATTAGAAATCAACAATAAAATTAAAAAATAGAAGCTACTATAACAATTGGAGACTAAATGATACACAATTGATTGATGAATGGATAGTAGAAGAAATCAAGGATGAAATAAAAAATTCTTAGAGGTAAATGAGAACACTGATATATCAAAAACTTTCTAAGAGGAAAGTTTATTGCATCGAATGTATTCAGTAAAAGAATAAAAAGTCAACAAATAAATTACCTAACCTAATACTACATCTCAAAGCCCTAGAAAAAGAAGAACAAATCAACACCCAAAGCAGTGGAAAGACAGGAAATAATTAAAATCAGAGCTGAAATTAATGAAATAAAAACAAAGAAACATTTGAAAAAATTTACAAAATAAAAAGTTGGTTCTTTGAAAAAATAAATAAAATAGATTAAACCCTGGCCATTCTAATGAAGAGAAAAACAGAGAAAAACTGTAGTTTTTCATTTTTGAAATAAATGGGTTGGAATAGGTAGTTTCCAAGGGCCTACTTACTCTCACATTATTGATGCTGTTGCTTTTCCCAGGACCTTCCAGGGTATATCCTAGGTACCCCAAAAGAATACCAGGCACCTGTCAATCTAGCTCTACTGAAATCAGGAAGTTGTAAAGCCCACTGTTTTAGTCAGCTTTTTCCACTGCTATGATTAAATGATCTGACCAGAACAATTATAGAGGAGGACAAGTTTATTTGGGGCTCATGGTTTCAGAGATCTCAATCCATAGACAGCAGGTTCCATTACTTGGGGCTTCATAGCAACTATAGTAGCAAAAGCTATAGTGACAACAACAACAACAACAACAAAAAGCAGAAGAGTGTGGTAGAGGGAAGTTGTTTACATGGTAGGAATAGATACTCAAATCCATGCCCAAATTCCCACCTCCTCCAGCCACACCCCACCACTTCAGTTACTCCTCAGATAATACCTTTCAGGGGATTAAATCACTGACTGGGGTAAGACTCTCACAACCCAATCATTTCTCCTCTGAATCTTCTTGCATTATCTCACATGTGAGTTTTGGGGGACCCTCACATGCAAACCATAACACCCACACTCATGATGGTCCTTCATACTTAGAGTTAGGGTCAAGAACAAATTAAATTTTTGCTAGTATCACTCTAGTGCCCAATTGCACTACCATAACCCCAGCAATAGGGTCTTGTTTCAGATTCCTCACTTCATTGACCCTTGTCTTGGGCCCCTTGCCTCCAGTGGCTTTTCAACAATCCCATTATATACACCCAATTCCAGTTAATCCCTTCCCCAGGTCTCAGATTTTTAGTTTCTTCTTCTTGAACTCAGGCCAAGTCCTCCCACTATTCGAGAGGAAATGTGATTAGAACTAAACCCCCTGGTTTAATGTCTGCCATCTCTACTTTCTAGGGCTGGACATCCAAATGGACACACATTGCAAATGACCTCTCCCTTAAAAACACACTTCCAACTGAACCCATTTAAACATCGCTGCCCAGGCCTCCCACCATTGTTCTAAGCCTTGTCCTCATAGTGGACCACCTCAGCATGATGGCCGGATACTGACTCCTGCTTCCTTGGCCACAACCCTTGATCCTCTGCCTTAACAGTTCTTACATGGTTACAGATACCACCCTTGGCTCAGTTTGTTCTCATTCTCATACTTTAGTTTGGATTAATCTGTCATTGAGGCCTATATGTAAAATGCAAACAAAGTCATCCCACCTCTCACCAGGCTAAAGTGAGGATAAGATGACTTGAGAAATTTTTTTTTCCTTTATTTTATTTTTATTTTTTTTATTGTTGGTCGTTCAAAATATTACATAGTTCTTAATACATCATATTTCACAGTTTGATTCAAGTGGGTTATGAACTCCCAATTTTACCCCGTATACAGATTGCTGTAATCATGACTTGAGAAATTTAAAAGTTAACATCCAAATGTGAAGTTGGATGTTGTTATGAAAGAATTTTTAGAAGATTAAAATTTCAACAGGCTTCAGACGGTTATTTTGTTGGAAAAAATGGTTTTCCTTGAATAAAAATAACAACAATGAAGCCCTCTCTGACTTACTGTATGTGGCCTCCTCTTATAATCTAATCCACGTTGGTAATATTGGACATGCTCTAGAGTCTTTCGTGGCTTTCCCTAGAAGACTATTTGCTTTATTTATTTATTTTTTATGGTCTCTGGGTTTTTGTTTTTTTTTTTTTCCAAAATGTGTTGATATTTTACTTGACACTGGTTCAGAAGTATATGCAGTTGACAGCTATTTGTTCAGCCATGAATTCTTTTATTTCTCATTCTGAAAAATTTTAAAATGTAGCAATGCCTTTGGGCCAGTAAGACTTGGTCCTTTAATTTCAATTTCATCTCTAAAGAAGTGGATATAGATGAACAGGGAATAATAGAAGATATCCTTTGAAGCCATGGTTTATTAGCAAATATATGTCAAAATGAAAAAGACCCTTCTTTTGTGTGTGGGTGTGTGGGTGTAAATTGATAACATTGCTTTTCTGAGTTAAAAGAAGGGTTTTTAGTTGTTTCTACTGCGTTAGAGCTCAGGGGAAACTGAGAAGTGCTGTGATGAAGCCAGCCCTTTTTCTCCCAGCATGTTAAGGAAGTGAAGAATTATGGCACTGATTTCTGACTAGCTCAACGTAACATGGAAAATGGAGATAAGGTGAGAAATAATAAAATATTTCTCTTTGTTTCCTGCACGTGGGTAAAGCAGTTCTTCTCGCCCCAGATGGGCAGGTGATGTAACTGCGGCTTCTCAAATGTGCATGGGCTGATAAGAGATTTTGTAGTTACTTGAGTCACTCCCATGGCCATAAGGTCAGACTTCTTTTCAAACAGCATGACTTCACAGTGGTCTCATAAAACATTTTAGGAGTGAAGTTGGAAGAATAATAAAATAATGATAGTTAATATACAATAATCAGTTTCTGTTTAAATTAACATTAATATTCTCAATAATTCTAGGAACTAACAGTTTATTACTATTTTTATTTGTATGTGAGGGAACTGAGATAGAAATATAATAAGTACGTTACTAAAGTTACATGGGCTATGAATGGTTACACCAGTAAGGTATTACAGCATAACAGATACTCATAAAACTTCAATATAGTACAATAATACAGGATTACTCTAATAGGAATTATATATAAACATGAATTACACACATACATGTATGTGTTGCAAGTATACAAAGCAGTCTCCCAAATTGTCTGGGATTTCCACTGCAGTTCCTACAGAAGAATGGTCAGCCTAGGTTCAGCAAATCTTTCCAGGAATACACGGGGGCCTCTCATTCAGGTTGAAGCAGTTGGAGAAGCTGGTCTTTCTTATTATGGGTTGCTTAATACAATTCTTCTCCATATGTTTCTCATCCTTTCTGGATTAACAAGTTAGCTAAAGAATATTTTCATGATAGTTTCAAGATTAGAAAACACACAAAATCATATAAGGCCTAACTTTGGAACTAACACAGAATCATTTCCCGTGTCCTTCTAATGGCCAAAAGAAGTCACATGACCAAAGCAGAAGCCAAAGAATTTGGATATATTTGTTTCTCAAGGTAAGGCCTTGGAAAGGGTGTAGATACAGGGAGTAGTTGAGAATTGGGACCAATGATTCAATCTACCATGTTGATGAAATACATTTGAATTTGAACAATCTGCTCCCATGGACTTTACTTGTAAATGTAATGCTATAATTCCTCTTTTGTGTTACTTCTATTTCTTCTCTTCATGGATAGGTATATTATAAGTAGCCTCTTTGGAGGAATGAAGGATAAAAAACCAGGCTTTCTCTAACATTTGAAATTAAAGCTTAAATAAAAGTTCTTTATGTAAAAGAAGATAAATATAAATAGTTATGTTTGGAAATAATTTAGGCAAAAAAACCAGTTATAGCTATAGTCATATCCAAAACTGCATTTGTATGAATATACATGTATAAACAAATACAAGCTTACATATTCTTACATATGTAAGCAATGAATAACCAAAGTAGTTGTCCAAATTGAATTTTGTATTGTACTCCTTACACTAACAACTGACTCACAGAGATTGTGCCTATGACTCACAGGAAAGTATTTTGATTTTTACAAACCCTTTATCAAGCAAAACCATACTGCAAGCTCAAAATTGTATTTCTCCGTTTTACTGATGCATTTATTTAAAAGATTCAATCTGTCTTAAATGAGAACAACATTGAATACAAAATGATGTTTATAACTTTTATTTTCATATGCCTCTTTTGCATGTATGAGATCCAAGAACTCATCAAAAACTATCTGGGCCCTACTGGATTTTATCTCATAGTTTACTGTGATGTGGCTACACTAGCCAATCTCTTCTCATCAAACCATGATTACCATGGAGGTATTTAAGTGGATGAAATACAATTCCTAAAGAACAATGAAATGAAATGAACTTTCAAAGCCATCTTTCCAATATAAATCACAAAGTTAAGTTGCAGTGATCTGAAAACAGAATTTAAAGATGTGTGCAATCCAGAAAAAGTTAATTGATGCTTAATTTTTGCATCACATCTGGTAAGGATGTAATTAAGGCCTTCACATGATGGAAACATTAAATGTTTTGCCTAGAAAGATAAGATTGTGAATGGAGAGATGAGTAATAGGATAAAAGCAACTTCCTTCTCTTCTTTGGTACCATGAAATGATTTCTTACAAACTGAAGACCATTGGTAGATTGAGTGTTCATTGCTTACTTTATTCCTTATTAGAAAGAGTTCTAAGCATTACTAAATTACAAAGGAATGATAGAATGCATTGCAGCCCCATAGGGAAAAAATGGGCTTGATATTCTAAGGGGAAAATTGTTCTACCTTGAAGAGAAAATAAACCAAGTTTCTTGGTATATTGAATAAAATATTACATGTGAATGATTCTTGAAAATTTCAGTCTCACAAATTCCTGAGGTTGGGGTAAGACGATATTTTCAACTTAAAGCTATAAAAACTCAACAGTAATAGACATAAAGGTTCAATGGCTGATGACTCTTGAGTATCTGCTCAGATCAAGAGAGTTGGTGATGGGCTAGGAATTTCTCAAAAGTTGTGCAAGAATCAATCACAAGACGGCTAAACAGAAGTCTAGGACAAATAACCAGGGGGTGTTGGTCTACTTTTTTTGTATATCAGTCAGAAATAGATTTGGAATTTTATAACCAAGAGGAATCTAAGGTATCTGTGGTCAGAAGCAGCTTAGAGACTAACACATATGTTAATAAATGTTCACAGCTTGGAGACAACCAAGTTTCTGAGAAAGTCAAAGAAGATAGAAATGAATGACTGGGCCGTGATGACATGAAGAGAAATGGTTTCAAAATGCAAGTTAGGAAAACACAGATCAACAGGACTAATGGTTAAAGGACATGCATGCATCAAAGCAGGATAAATCGTTCAATCATTTGGAGAAGTCCCTGTGACAACAAGAGTAACTCATGTTAGAGGTAGACCAGAGTTTGTAAGACTGTAGGCAGTTGAATGAGGAGAAAGTTGAGGAACCAGCACACTGACATAGATGAGAAGGGTCCCATTCGACAAGATTTTCTGTGCCTAACTCCATGGAATTTCTCACTCTTTTAAAAGATCAGGTTACCCAAAGAAGTCCCACAAAGCAAATCATAATGCATGTTATATATTTACGAAGACTTTTATGGTTAAACAATGTTGGGAAAGACTGGGTATTCAACCTTGCTAAAAGGTTAAAAAAAAAAAAAGGTTTTTCAATGGCTGTCTTTAGTGTCTACTCTCCATATGTCAGAGCCCAGTTCATCAAAATCCATTGTCTTAGTAACCTACAGCAGAGTATGTCGCCCAAGTACATATGTGGGTTGATGCATACAGTCCAGATTTTTGCAAAGAAAAAAATACACCCGTATTGAATACAGGCCAAGCCCTCTTACAGCTTGGATACAAGAATAGACATTGAGGGGCCCAGTCCTTGTGGTTTCCATTTAGCAAGGCAATCCTCACAGGCACAATCTCTGTAGTACATAAACTGGACTTTCTACAAAGAAATAGTTGTGGTCTACTTGCTAAGCTTCTGCCCAATTAGATCCATATTACTTTCTTGAAAACTGTTGAGGTTTACCATGATTTGGTATTGCTGTTCTTACTGCTCAGCTCAAGGGGGCCATTGCCAGATCGCATTAAAGTGGTGAGTCTACCAGCTACCCACACACCAAAGCTATTATGGATAGTTCATCTCTTTCAATGAGACATTTGTTCTCTGAAGGCAACTTGTAAAATGAATAAAAAGATCACTGAAAGTTATAATAAAACTATAGAGACTGTTTTAAAACTAAGGTGCATATTCAGGTAAGGGAATGTTTTTATTTCTGGTCAACCACATGAAACGAAACCAACCTCAGTAGATTTAGGTGGTGAATTTCATTTCTCTCTTTAAAAAGATCATGCCTTGATTGTGAATAAAGAAGAAAATATATGTGATAGATGATGACTCTCATGACTCTTTTCTGTGTAATTGCCCACTAATTGGTTGTAATGAGAATGCTTCTACAGAAAATAAAGATTTTTAGAAAGGAACATGTGTGTAAATCATAAGGAATTTTTTCCCCCCACAGATACTTTCCAATTCTATTTCCATGGTCAGTGGGACTCACAACTGCATCAAATTCATTTTCTTTCTCATACATACAATAAGGAAACAACCTCACAATTTCTATTTTATGATCAAAAAGTAAGCATTGCTATTATTAGATATACAACCTAGGATTGAGAAAAGCAATAGAAACTGAGTTTAAATCTTGTCTCTTTGACAGGAAATAGAAGAGTCACCCATGTGGCACAATCGTAAGACCTGGACTAATGTGTGGAAATGTACTCAATGTGTTTATCCACCTGGGTTGTTGCTGCTTACAGTTCTGCCTAATGGCCTGGGTTTGGGGGCCCTCTTTAGACTTAACTCTGATAGAAATAGAGTAGATTGCGAAAGGCAGGGAGACGAAGGGCATCTGTTGTTTGTGTATTTTCTGCAAGCAACCAGTTTTATTTCATTTAATTGTCACAAGAGCAATGCAGGTTAAGTATTGCTGTACCAAATATGTGGATGAGAAAGTAAACTCTAGAGCTAATTTTTGCTAAGACAAATATTGCTTCAAGTCATGATTCATCATATTCATTGTTTGACTTTGAACAAATTAACTGGCCTAAGCCTCTGTTTCCTTAGCATTCAAATGAGGGTATAATATTTTACAAGTATATATAAAGATAATTAATATTAATTATAATTATTGGTATTATCATCAAAATGTTCGTATAATAATAAGACAGTAATAATATTAGTAATAATATTATTATTCCTAATTTATTAATGGTGTACCAATAATTGGGATACTAAGAATTAATAGTAAAATAATAATGTTACTATGACAACATTATATTAAAACCAACACATTATGATATTGATAATATGTCCTTAATATTGATATTATGTACCATACATGATTTCAATGGCAGGCTTATTTGATTTTTAATCCATAATATTGTCTCCAAGCAAGGAGGGTGGTGCAAGAAATTCACATTAGTTATCCACTCCATGAGTAAACATTATCTCAACAATTAGTAAATTAAAACAGTAATAACTTCTCTTTTTTTATGGGAATTTGGGGGCTTGACTAAGAGTTTTGCTTAGGGGTTTTCTCACAGAGTTTTAGTCACATCTATAGGCTACAGTCATCTGTAGGATTGACAAAGACTGGACAATGTTTCCAGAGTGGCATTCACATACATGACAAGTTGGTATTGGCTATTGGCATGAGACCCCACTTTGTCTCCATGTGAGACTCTCTTCAGGATTGTCTGAGTTTCCTGATGGTATGGTGGCTGGGTTCCTCCAGATGAAGAAATTCAAAAGACTAAACAGCTGTAAAAGCTTTTATGACCTAGCCTCAGAAGACACACATTATCACTTCTACAATATTCTGCTGGCCCAGTGGTCAGCTTTGATTCATATACAAGTCCATGAATAACAAGAAGTAAGAATCATTGGGGCTATCTTGAGACTGACTGCCATAAAACGCAATGATAACTAAATGAAGAAATGTATAAACCTTTTCAATTCAGTTTATCAGAGTGTATATTATGTGCTAATCTTCAGGGACACAAAAAATGCTCAGATAAAATCATAATCATTGAAGAAATCCTAGTCTAGTAGAAGAATCAACAATAAACAAAAATTACATGAATCTGGACAGAATTGTATGTGACAAGATTCAAACAAGATAAACAGAATGAGTTATGGGAGTACAAAGGGGAGAGAAGAGAACTTAAATGGAGTAGCAAATAAGGCAACAAGAGCTTTGATCTTGGTCTTAAGAAATGGACAGGTACCTGGAAGTGGGGTTGGTATTTGTGTATGAGCAAAGGTATGGATGTTAGAAAATATTCTGTGTGTTACATAGCAAACAGTTTGGTATGATTGGCAGTAAGTAATGAAGAAACGATCTGATTTAATGTTAAAGGACACAAGCAAGCTTATTTGTTATAGACTAATTTAATTATATGTTCCTAAAGGTCTGGCAGGTCAGCTAATTCCAATAGTGTTATTTTAGTTGAGGAGTCTGAATACCAGAGACTGTGCAGGAGTTATTCAGGGTCATCTGGCAAGGGAAGGTATTAGAAGTGGTCATTAGAAATATAACAGCATATATCTTGGCCCTCTCTGATTGCATTAGACCCTTAAACCAGTAATGAGAAGAATGATTGGTTTAAAGATTATCATCATCAATCACTGGACATATTATGAATGAGATAAACTTGGGGAATAGTAACAAAAATATATTTATAATGATGTTCATTTCCTATATTTAAAATGTAAATTAACTATTGGGACTGTTCTGTGATGAAGATGAGATGAAGATGTTTGGTAAATCAAGTACTTGACTCCTCTAAAACTTTATTTTCTATAAAGAACAGCAACACTGTGTAAAGAATATATCTTTCTTTGGTACACTCATTCCATATTCTTGTTTTTTATTCCTAGTGTATATAAAAACTCAAAAATTCTCAAAGACATAGCTCTCAATCCTTTTTTTATTAGGGATAAATAAAGTCAATACAGTGTCTTCCCTTAAGGCATATTGAACTAATTTGCCATAAAATTCCATCAGATTAAATTGCAGTATTTGTATCTACTTCCCACACCTATAAGCACATAGAACATTTCCATAAATAAAAATTTCTATGTATGTTAAATATAGGAGTCAGTTTAAAACCTTAAGAGTTAATAAAGTAAAGTTCAGAGCTGAATTGAATAAACAGGTCAAAATGTAATAAGCACAAGCACCTGGTTTCCATGCTCATGGGATGAACATATTCACAATAGTGTATGTGTGATTTTGAATATTATTCTCATTTAAGGGTTTTACATGTGTGTGTGTGTGCATGTGTGCGTGTGTGTGTGTGTGTGTGTGTGTGTGTGTGTGTTTGTGTGTTGGTGTATATGGTGCTGGGGGATGGAAACCAGGACCTATTGAATACTGGACAAGTGTTCTATGACTAAACTACACCCCTAGCCTGAGGGTTCTATTTTCAGCCATCAATTACAGACCTTAATAATGAAGGATTCTGGAACCACTTATGCTACAGTGTGGAGCTAATTTTACATAAGCATACCTCACTTTCTTCTTCTGTACATCTCAGATTACTATAGGATGGCATTTTAATGATTCCTAAGGGGTTGCACAAGGAATAAGCTTTTTTTTTTTATCAAATTCCAACTTGCCATATAGTCAGTGTATTTTATGAATCATATTGGGCTTAAAAACCAGAGAAGGAGGCGGATCAATTGCACTTAGTGTTTTCCTGTCATCAGAATTATTTAGCTAGAATTGTCATACTTCATTGTTTTGGAAAGGATAACAAATGTTGGTGCACTTATAATCACATGGATAACTTGTTGAAAATACAGATTCTTGGTTTCACCCTCAGAGAGCAGATTTAGAAGGTGCCATTTGCCTGCTCATTTGTATGTGTTTTCTTCACCGTATGTCCTGTTCTGGTCTGTGTCACAGAGACGCACCCACACGTACCTGGCTACTCTGGCTCTGTAGATTCCTGCCACATTTGGTCCATCAGAAACACTGGCAAAAGTTTGGCAATTAAGAATCATAAAAGCTCAGTGTATTTCTTCCCTTTTCTTCTGTTTTGGGGTCATCTCTGGCATGCCTATGTGGCTTCTGAAGTTCAGCCATGAAGGACAGCCCATCCTTCCTTCACCCCAACTCCTGTATGATGATTCTGGCTTCTGGGTTCATAACAACACCTGTGTTTCTTCCATTGCAGGGCTAGTAATGTCTTTCTCCTATGGCCAATATTTGGGTTCCTTCACTGCCTGCTATTTGGCTATATCCTTTAGCCCTGAATTTGGGCAGCATATCATGGCATCTGAAGAGAGTAGGACCCTAGAAAGTGGCTACCCCACAGGAAGCCTCCCTCTTTTATCTCTACCTTGGTGCTCCATCAGAAGACAGATAGGCACACACACACACACACACACACACACATTCATACTCAAATACACATACTTAAGACTAAGAAAATGAAAATACAAACCTCACTTATTATTTGGCCACTGAAATCAGTATTTTTAGTATGGGAATGTTTTTTTTTTTTTTTTCCATGTGGAACCACTGTGTCAAATCAAATCATGTAGCTCCAACAAAGGACATATGTAGGTAGAAATTATCTGGATCCTCAGGTCTAGTCTCAGTTTAAAGCTTAGATAGTAAGTCTGACAAACCCCTGAGATAGCAGAATGTCATTGAGATAACATTTTCAGCAAGATTTTCTACAACAACACAAACATATCAACACATAAACTCAGGAGTTGAAGACAGGTCAACTGGAGGTAGATTTTACTTTTCTTTAGCCAAATTGCTTCCAGAACAAAGGCCTGGGCCTCTGGATTGGCTTATCCACCTGGCACTTAATGTTCCAGGGACAGAGTATGAAGAGTGATTGTGTCTCAACAGCCAGTTTCAACCAGGGCTATTCTTATGGTCCTGAGGCCAGAAAGGAGAAGAGAAATCCTGAGCACAGTGTGAGCACAAGAGAAGTCAAGCGGTGAGTGTGGAAGACCAGAAGAGGTACAACCAAGCAAGGCTTCCAAGCTTGGCAGGGACTGACACAGACAGGAGGATAGAGCATGTGATGGACTGGCATAAAGCAAATAATAATGGAGGGAGAGTTGGTGCCAGTCATCCATGGGTCAAGACAGACATTCTTCATGCATCCTGAATATAGATGGTCAGGCCAGGGAAGGGCGTTAGGTTCCTCCCTCCAGACTCTGCACTAAATCATCATGTGTTCAGGTTCCCTGATAGAGTTCTTGTAGGCAAGCTTGTCTCTTTGGCCATGGCAGGGAAATGACTTTAGTTGCTACTGGCAGAAGAGCAAATCTTAGCAGCAGCCTAAGAGACCTCAGGACTGACTCCCTCCCTTGATACAGCTCTCGTCACACAATAGAGCTCAGCCTGACACATTGTCTTTGCAAATGGGGTCGATAGGACCAATGGTTATCAGGATCCATGAGAGAACACCCAAATAGGAGCTTTGGGACCACTGTCATTGAAATCCAGGAAAGAATTATTATATATTTTAATGGCATTCATGATATAGACCTCAATTTAGTAGCATCAAATGTCTTCATATTTCAAAAATTCCCATTAAAAAATTCATGTTGGTCCTACATGATATGAATATTTTGAGTCTTTACAGCTAGTCAAATGGCTTGATTAGACTACAAAGCCTAATGAAGGCCCCTCCTTTAACAGAAACAGTGCTATTTTATGATCACACTGCAAATATTCTATGGAGAAAATCAACTTCTAAAGCATACACACACACACACACACACACACACATATACATATACATGTATATACACACAGAAGATCATTATTTCAATTTGCATAGTTTTTTTTTGGTTTACAAGTAGTTTGATATACATTATCTCATTTGATCAATGTTATGTTATTCCCTGTTTATATCACATGAAAACAGAGGTTCAGGAAATTCCATATTCAGTAACAAATAACACAGGCCCAGGTCTTCTAAACCCAGATTCTCTGTCTTCCTTCATTCTACAAGCCCACACACAACAGAAGAACACTGCCAAGTTACTAGGAAAAAAACTCGCTTTATAGAATCTTGATTCACAATTTTGGATACTTATTCCACTCATTCTAGGACATTTAATGCTTACTCTCTTCTGCTGGCTTAACTCATGGGTTTAATGCATAATGACTTTTTAGGGAGCTTATTTTATAAGAATCGATAATATTGGGACAAAGACCAAACCCTGGTAATGAGATTTTATTCAACAACATAAGCCTGGATATTTGGAAGGCATTATGGCATACTGCACTATGTTTATTGGGAATATGTTGTGCATACCTCTCCTTGCTCTATGTATCTAAGTGGGCTTACGTGGATTTGGAAGGGTTGCTTTGGAATGTGAATGCACCAGGGAGAAACACTTGGCCCCTGGCTTAATCTCTATCCATGTTATGCACTGGGGCAATGGCTCCTTAATCCTGGTATGGCTGCCTACCACCACCACTCCCCCAAGGTCTTATTTTTCTGGCACCTTTCATCAGCCCCTCAAGCCATTCTACGTTCTAATCATACATTCCTGCTCATGGATTCTGGAAAACATGCTTTCATTTTTGCCTTGTTGCTGTGCATATGCTGTTCTCTGAGAATAAAAAAGTCTTTTTCTTCAAAATTTCTTTCTTCATAATCCAAGAACTGTCTCCTTTAGGTCAAATTAGTTACCTCTTTTCTGTATGCTGACCTTCAGTGTAACACTTATCATCTTGCAATTTTTTATTCACTATGTATCTCCCTAGCCCATCACCCTCACCCAAAGGAACCTATACTGTGACTTGTGGGGAAGTATTTCTCTATATCTCTGGCAGTCAAAAAATTATTTTGGAATAAATGAAAGGAAGAATGAATGAATGAGTATGTTTATTGAATGTACTATAATTTAAAGAGTATCAGAGATAAGCTACTTTTTTTTCCGTACTGGGGATTAAATCCAGGGCCTATGCACATGCTAGGCAAGCACTGAGCTACATCCCCAGTCCTTTTTATTTTATTTTGAGACAGTGTCTTGCTGAGTTGCCCAGACTGGCCTCAAACTTGTGACCCTCCTGACTCAGCCTTCTAAGTAGCTGGAATTACAGGTATATCTGGCTAATTCTGGCCTTTGAAATGAAGTAACCAATTGGACTGCACTTGAGAGAGAATATTCAAACAGGATCTTTAGGACAGCTTGTTGGTTCACAGTGGTAGGGATGTAATATCCTTTGTTTAATGTAATTTATGACTTTTACAGCCTGTAGGGATGATGTTGTGTCTTATTCTATTTTCTTTTTAAATCTATGCTTTCCTTAAATGATTCTATTTAGCTTGTAGCTGGGGACTAATTAAAACATGAAATGGTAAGACAACAGAGAATATATTATATTTTGCTGACAAGTGGCTGTACTGTATTTTGGGGGGGGGATAGGAGAAAAGAAGAATATCTTAGAGATAAGGGACATAGCAAAATTTTAATATAGGATACAAGAAAAATGTTAGGCAACCTCTTTGAGTAAAACAGGTTAAAATTCCAGGAATAATTTATAAGAAAAAGAAATATCCTTTGCCTTTAAGTGTTTTCACTCTGTTCCCATGTTCAATTTCAGGGCTTTTCTTTTTCTTTGTAATAATATTCAGATGAGCACTGGAGCAATCTATTCTATTCAAATTCTGCCTTGGGCATAGGTAATTTTTATTGAATAATAATTAAAGATAATTGAAAAAATGCTTTCAAGTAACAGGCAGGTAAGCACATTAACTTATTAAAACAGTACTCATTTTTCTCTAAAAATTAGTATGTATAAGCCATTGAAACTTCACAGCTCATAAGAATATTTCTGAACTTAAAATGTATCCTGAGATTAAAGCCTGCAATCTAGTCATTCATCTTTACTATTCATCCAACTGATACTTACGTGCTCACTACGTTTTCAATGAAAAGAGGTAATATATGAATACAGGTAATACATGGTTATTAGTGCTAAAAAATTTTAAGTATGAAATGAAAACCAAAACCCACATTCTAGATGCCCTACTGGAATGCACTCAGTGTATCCATGTACTAATGGATAGGTACATTGTAGCAGAGGGTATCAAAAGCAACTGTGAAGATATTTTAGCTTTTGCATGTGGAATTACAAATTAATCTAGCAAACCGATCCTAATTCTGACATTTGTTCATGGCTTTAAATTGGCAGAAATCTAATTTTATTCCCCTCAAGAGCAAATGTCAGCATGTTTATTACCCTGTATCTCTGCACTAAAGCAGAGTGGAATTTGATGATTTTTAAGGGGAGACTGTGAAACTTCCAGCATAGAGGGGGTGGATATATGTTGAAATTTGGCCTCTGAGTTTCTTCTACTTTAATATAGGTTGTAGGTACTTATAACCAAGAAGAAACCAAGACAGTGTGAAAGAACCCTTGTTGGGGAAAGCTCCCAAATGGCTGTAGTTAGGCCTTCACCAGAACTTCTGGTGGGCTATGTTATGTTTTTAGTGTAGATAGTACCAGGAATTAGCTATGTTATGGTAAGTAAAGGCCAGAAACACTGGAGTTCAGTATATAGACTCAAGATCATAAACATCAACTTGTAAGCATTGGCACATCCACTCCCCCCATTTTAACCTGTTGGCAGTGTGCCTTCTTTGACAGGCATATAAAAAGGGCCTATGGAAATGCAGGGAGAGGGGCTAATATGGAACTGGCTGGGAGCTGAAGCTCGGAGTCTGCTAATGGCTGTGGCCACCAATGAATAAAGCATGTCTACTAGCCTAACTGCGTCTCTCGTCTTCCACCTGCCAAACCCCAAATGTGTTTCCTGAATTATTTCCTGGGTCAGAGCCTCACAGGACAATCCTGTTTTGTCCTGACTTAAGTGTTGCCCAACACCTTCCTATTTCAGTTAACAAATGATAAATTGATATGTTTATGGTGTATGATGTGCTGCTTTGACATGTGTATCCCTTGTAGAATGGTTAAATCAAGTTAATTAACATATTCATCACCTCACATCCCCATCCTTTTTTATAACATTTAGAATTTATTTTTAAAAGCAATTTTAAGTATATAATATTAACTATAATCAATACACTGTACAGTGGGTCTCCAGAACTTATTCCTCCTGTCTAACTGAAACTTTGTACTCCCTCTAGTAATGCATCAAGGCCACAAGACAACAGCCCTAGGCTGGCATTAATATACGTGAGAGCACAGGCACAGATGGACCACCCAGCTAAAATCTGAGAAGAACCCAGAAGTCATACTTCCAAGGCTCACCAGCTCTCCAATCATTCCAGCTGATGAGCTTGCTCTACTCCCATGGAGATGTACATTTCAGAGCCATGGCTACCATGTTGTTACATGCAAAATGACAGCAAGTGCCAGATGTAGTAGCAAATTAGAATGAAAAGATAGTTGACATATCTAAAAGTCTGTTGTTGAGATTATTAGCGCTGATCATTTTTCTAGATGATTAAATTTATCATTTAATTCTGGAGACCTCCCAATCTCCCTCCAACCAAACCCCATCCTTACCAGCAGAGGAGGCAATAAACCACAAGAATAATACTTATTCTGCTTTTAAAGGAAAAAAAGTATATATATTTTTGCATTTTTTCCTCTTCCACTGTAACTGGTAATGCTATCAGGCAGATCCGATCATTATTTAAGATAGGTTTTGAAAAACCTTTTGCAATTTTCATCTTATTTCATATGAAGACTAAGACTGTACAGAATATTATCTTCATTTAATAGGTATGTCATTGGCAAAGGTATCTTGGGTGTTTAATGATCTTTTATCTAAAGAATTTTCGTAGTATAATAGTCTCCTGTAATATTTATTTAAAAGACCAGAAGTCTTTCTTTGATTGAGTATAAATCATACATATTATGGAAAATTAGTCTGAATCTTACTGGCATTCTATAAAATACTGTCATTGTTCTTTTCCCCTCTTATCTTTGACACAATATCTTTATTTTATTTTTATGTGGTGCTGAGGATCAAACCCAGGGCCTCACACGTGCTAGGCTGGTGCTTTACCACTGAGCCACAATCCCAGCCCTTCCCTTCTTTGAAAAGTTTTGTTATAATGCCAATGATTGCCTCAGTGAAGGTTTTAACTGCAAGTTAAATTTTGAAAATAGTTTCTTAAGAAAAAACAAAAATGACTCTCAAGAAACAGGAAGTTGAAGAAAAAGTTCTACTATTTTTAAGGTAATTAGTTCACCACTGACCATAATTCAGACCTCCATATTCTCATTAATGATGACAAACACAACTTTGCTTATAAAGATAACTGCTCATTAGTACTGGAATATGTTAATACTGTAAGAGCTTAAGTTCATATGAAGTCCACATTTTTTATTAAAAATTCTGAGAACTTTAGAAGGGCCATAACAAATACAGACAATAGAACTAAAAGCTATACCATTTCAAATATAAATTTTACACAACGTATTTCACTACTTCTATTCTTCCAAACCTTCATTGTACAACTTTTCCTCTTCACATGTTACAGACACAGGATATGTTAGGTATCATACTGAACATTTTTGACAAAGTGGTTCAATAAATTAATTTGTGTTACAATATACCTTTGCTTATGTTCTTTGTAGAAAACAAACCCACTAATTCTGGAATAAAACAACTTCACAGTAATAATGCTTCAAGTTGGTTTCAGATCTCTTCATTCAAAAGCTTAGAAAAGATTTGAGTAAGATAATGTTTACTCATAAAATGGCCAACTTTTTGTGGAAATATCCATCTCTATGGAAATGTTTACATTAAATAATCCTCCAAACTAAGTTCATGGAAGTATGGCATATATGATAGAACTTTGTATAGTAGGTTTTCAATAAAGGTCTTATTTTTCTGGCTACTCCCCACCCTTCAGACTTATTCCTTTATAAGGGACAGCAACTATAATAATGAGAACTAGTACAATTTAGAGTGAGGTATCTGAATATAATTTCTGGGACAAGTTTTCTTGTTTACATGTGTTGACATGCATAATTACTCAATATAGATTATTTAAGTTAAAAATTTCCAAAATAACACAGGTGGACTGATTTATCCCCCAAATCACTTCCAATTCATAAATGTGTTGTTTTCTTAAAATAAGTAAAAAATGCAATAATTATCTACCTCTTTATACCTTATGACATTGACTTCTCAGGAAGAAATTTGTAGAAAAAACAGAACACATTCCTTCACTGACTCAACAAATATTTGTTGAATGTCTGTTCTAGGCACAGGTGAGTGGTAGGTAGAGTAGGTACAGTTCTACACAGCAGCCCTGGCCAAGAATACCTATGTGTCAAGAATACCTAAGTTAGTTCTTAGTTTTTTCTTCAAAGGGGAATCATCATGGGCAGTTTGTCTTGTTGGATGGGGGAGAACTGAACTACTCACTGGCTCCATGTTTATTCCCAAGATTATTGTAGTCATTGTTTACTTCCTCATGCCATGCTACACTAGTAACATGTTCTTTCCCACAGGTCACTCAGCAAAGCAGAGAATACTTGATTGGCAGTGCCATGTCAGGAATAGTGTGATAATCATGCACTGAGCTTCTCATATTGGGCATGCAGAAGTGAAGGAAGAATCCTTCTCTCTCCTTACACCCACCAAACATACAATTTTTATTCAAGCTTGCATTTTCTCTCCTATTCTAGAAAATAACTAATTTCCTTACAGATCTCTACAATATCGTGGAATTTTCTAATGAAACATATTCAGGCAAGATAAAATAGCCATATCTTAAAACAGCATTATATATCACTGATGTCTTGCAAATGTATTGCCATTAATAAAATAAACAAATGCATATGCTTAAGATACGTGATTCATCTGTGGGTTCAATGAAATCACCAAAATTTAATCAATTCTACTGAACCTCCACCTTGGTAGTAACTCATTATGTAATCGATCAGGAAACTATATAGTCAATTCAAGTTCATCACTGACAGCTCAGCTTATTGGTAGACCACCACAGTCACCAATTGCTCAGCAATTAATTGGATCTCTCTGTGGTCGATCCAATTACATCATTAAGAACAAACCAGACCAACCATTTTACAGTCTGGTTATTCCAGTTGTCTTAATGACTGAGTTGGATTGGGCTGCCCAATGACCCCATCAATGACTTCACAATTGGCCTGCAAATGATCAAGACAGTCAGTCATCCATAGCCAGTGTAATTTCACTAATAAAGTGGAGCTGTCTCCTCATATGCTACAGAAGTACTAACAGGGTTTTTTTTTTTTTCACTATAAACCATGACCCCATCTGACACATGGACATTTTCTGACAATTACACTGCCATATGTACATTTGACTGGCCTGCTCATAGCTTGGAATAACTCTACCACCTCCAGTATGGAAGCTGCTGCGTTACTGAAGAGTGCAAATCCGATTAAGTAAATTGCACTTACAAACCAGGCATGTTGATAAATAGTTGGAAACTTTTATGAACATTGTGATGGCTGCTATTTAAGGTAAATATCTCTTCCTTTCTGCTTTCAAAAGAAATAAATGACCATTTTCTTCCTTGGCTGACATATTTGATCAAGGAATGAAATAAAAACATTGGAGAAGTAGTGCTTTTAGAAGCAATCTAGTCATTCTCGGACTATAAAACCTAAATTACAACCCCAGATTCTCTTGGCAGATGTGTCTGTTGAAGGCAGCTCTTTTCTATTCAGCAGATATGGGACTTATTTTGCAAATATCATTTGCCTCACACAGCTACGCCCGCACACATACACACACACACACACATATGCACACATGCACGCACATCGTGAAGAACCACCTGCTGTTATCTTACATTTTTCTGTCTCTTCAGTCCACTCTATTTGAAGAGTGCAGATTTTAAAGGTTTCAGTAGAGATATTTTACAGTTTACTTTTGCTGTGTCATTAGCAATACTCTTTCAAATATTTATCCATGTTGTTTCTAAATAAAACACCCAAGCAAACATTTATGAGGCATTTGTGAATATATTTAGGAGAGAAGCTATTGTCTGTGAGCCATAAGCCATTCTCTGCTACAATGAATTTTAACTCAGCATTTTATTTGAAGGTGTTATAGTGGAAAACAATGTGCTGGCTGGTTCATGGCCTATGGGAGCATTGGCTGAATCCTTTTTAATAAGCATCACAGAACACAGAGGAATTATTATAATTCCGCATGTAAGTTGTCACTAATGCAGTCAGTCCACCTCTCTTTCCTTCATCTGTTGTTATCTTCTGTACTCATTCTTACATTATAGGCCTTTCTCAATCTCTAAAATCTCCTTTCCACCTCCCACAAAATTCCAGATGCACATTCAATGGGATATATGCACATTCATGGGTGATTTCAAATATGTATATGAAAAATCTGGCTGGTCTATCTGACTCTTTAAATAACATATGGAACCATTATTAATCAAATAAGAGCAAAACTAAATTTGTTTCAATAATGTTAGTTCAATAATGTTTTAAGATTTATTTTTATATGAAAAAGAGAAAAGTTCCTTTTTAAATATCAGTTCATTCATTCCTATACAAGTGCTCTAAAGGCAGCAAAAAATTGTGCAGTAACTTTCATTTTTACTCCTGAATGTTAAAAATCCTTAGTAAATTTGAATTGTGACATCAAACATGCATACTTAACCATAACCATTCTTTTCTGGGGGAGTGGAGGTGGGGGAGGGTAGCAGGGATTGAACTCAGGGGCACTTGACCACTGAGCCACATCCTCAGCCCTATTTTTTATTTTATTTAGAGACAGAGTCTCACTGAGTTGGTTAGCACCTTGCCATTGAAGAGGCTGGCTTTGAACTCGCAATCCTCCTGCCACAGCCTCCTGAGTTGCTGGGATTACAGGCATGCACCTGTGTACCTGGCACCATAAACATTCTTTAAAGTAGGCATGAAAGAAATAAAGTAAAACAAAATCCTAGAAAGTATCACCTATCATTTTGCTTAGAGAACATTAGTATAGTTTATATCGACACCTTATTATCAAACCATAAGCACCGAAGTTTAGCTCTGTTGTCAGATAGGTGCATGCAACAAAGATGTACAGACTTCAGGATTCAGGCTGGATTATTTTCCCTGACTGGACCTTCATTTAATTTGTATCATCTTGGGCAATTGACTTGACCTACCTGTCTCCAATTTCCTGATCCTTAAAGTGCATTCTGGTGTTTTTGATGATTAATGAGGCTACTCATTTTCTCAATGCTTCTTGACTAAAAGTGACAAGGCATTCATGCAATAATTATTTGACAGAATTTCAATGTGCTTCATGTGATTTCAAAAGCTTTAGACCAAATGTTCTGACTAAATGTTGTACAGTTGAGGTCCTGACATGAAATCGAAAGATGCAGTGATTTAAAGTAATGCAATTTTCACACTCCACATAGGATATGCATACAAGTATGGACAGTTCATTTCAATAAGAAAACTAAGAGTTAGCATTTCCAAATGGGGTCTAGATTTTATTTAATGCAAAGACACCACAGTGGTGTCAGGGAAAGAAATTTTATTATTAGCATCTTATACATTTTCTTATCCTCAAAGCTAAATTTTAAGACACCTAATAACTTTACAATAAATATCAAGTAGAAATACTAATCATAACCAAGTGTTTTGCAATATGTCCTGAGAAATGAAGTATTAATAGAATAAAGGAGAAAATTGCTGGATATTTAGATGCTATTCTTTAAATAATAAAGTGAATAATTATTTAAAAATAATTTTACAAACAATATAATATACATTGTTTGATATTATATGAAGGTAAGTAAATATTGCTTTAAGGGAATTCATATGCAAAGTAACTATAAGAGAAAAGAAATGAATTTCAGTAAAATTAAGAACTGTGTTCATTGAAAGACATCACTATGAGAATAAAACCAGCAAACCACTGAGAAGATGTTTGTGATGTGACAAAGGCTTTGTGTTGGTCAATCTGTTGGATGGCAAGCATGACTGGATAGGTAAATGCTAGCTTCACAGAAAGCTGTCCAATTGTGGAGGTTGAGCCTAGCACTGATGCGAAACAGTGCATTCAGGGGATCTTGGGTTCTGAATTCTAAAGCGGAGGGACTGCTATTTTCCTTATGTTGGTATAACATGAATATGAATTACCAAATATGCATTAGAAAAGCTCAAATGACTTCTTAAGAAAAAAAGAGACAGTGGAAAGAAAGGAAGTACTATAAAAATAAAAATAAGCAGTCTTTAGTAGGAAGTCTTGCTAGCAGAATTCATAGGGAGAAAAAAAGAGAGATAAAGAGAGAACAGTGAACATATTTAAGAAAATACACATCAAAGCTGGTTTTAAGAAAAGTCTCATCCCCGATTCTGAGAGGATAATGAGAATATGAAAATTTTAATATAATTCATTCAAATGGGTTTTATTTAGAGGGTAGCCTATCATCTTAAGCTAGTCTAACTACTGTACTCAGAACCGGAAGGGAGTAGAGGGGTACTAGGTAGAAGTACTTGAGTCACAGTCATTCATGCTTCAGCATGGGGTTCTAGTTTCTCCCAGGACCTAGGAGTGTGGTATGGATATTACAACACTGTACTTGAAATCTAAAGAGGTGGGTTGTTTAAAAAATAATAAATTTTGTTGTATATATTTGAAGTTTACAATGTGATATCCTGGGATATGTATAGAGAGCAAAGTGTTTGCTATAGGGAAGCAACGTAACATATCTATCATCTAACATAGTTGTGTTTTCTGTGGCAAGAGCAGCTAAAATCTACTTAATGAAAATTTCATGTGTAATATAACTTTATTAACTCTAGTCCTCATGATGTCATTAGATTTCTAGACTTTTTCATCCTACATATCTGCTAATTTTTATGCTTTTATTTACATCTCCCCATTCTCTACTCCTAGTAACTACAGTTTTATTCTCTATCACTACACTTAGCCTTTTTTTAAAAAATGATGCCACAATTAATTGATATCATACAAAACTTTTCTGTTTGCATGTGACTTACTTCATTTAGCATTATGTTCTCTGGTTCATCTAGTTTTGGTATATGGTAGGATCTCCTTTTTTAAGGCTGAACAATGGTCCATTGTATATAAATATCTACACCACTCCTGAAGGAGAAGGAGAAGTACTGGGATCCTAATTAGAATAAGTTATTTCCATAATTGTACAATTATATAAAAATGGATTTAACTATCATGTATAATTAAAAAGAACCAATAAAAATAAATATAAATAATATATACACCACATTTTTGTTATCTATTTCCACTTAGTTGCTTCTATAGTTTTTTTGTGAATAATACTGCAGTGAATGTGGGAGTGTTGATATTTTTACCAAGTGGTTATTTCATCATTTTGGAATTGCTTGGTCAGATGGTATCCAGAGTTGGTTTTTGACTTTTGGCTTTTCCAATTACTAGTTATATGACCTTCAACTTCATTTGTCTGGCAAATGTTTACAGAATTGGCACATAGTGCCAGCTGTTAGGAATGTATAACGGAAAAGAGCCATAGAGCCTGACTTCACAGTAGGAGAAATAAACAAGTTAATGGTTGCTTTTATTAGAGTATGGTCAGGGCTGAGGCAAACTCTATCAGCACAGAGCACTGGCTCTAGGATTCCATCAGTGAGATATGGAAGCCAGTCTTGGGGGTTGCATGGAGGAAAAGCTACAATAGTATTGGGTAGAACACATTCTGAGTCCTGAAAAATGAACAGGGATGAAGGAAAGACAAAGTAAGAAGAAATAGGAAAACTCAGTGAAAATACTAAAGTTGAAGAAAGCATTGCTTCTTGGAGAGATCAATGGTTTGGTGGTTAATTTGAATATGGAGCATAAAATGCTAAGCAAGGCCAGAGAGCAGGCAGAGACAGGCCAGGTCACCCTGAGGATGCTCTCAGGCTTTGACACCAATAGAGAATTTCAGGGAGAAGATAACCCAATCAGAATTGCGATTCTGATTGCAATGGTATGGAGGAGATGATGTTGGCAAGGAAAATTAAGGAGATTAAGGGTGAGGCAAAGATCCAGGAAAGATATCATGATGGCCAGAGGTAAGATATTGACAATGGAGATGGAGAGAAAAATACAGATGTGGGAGGCGGTAGGGAGGAGGAAGTACTTGATTCAGTGCAGTCCATCTAAAAAATGTACTCAGTTAGATGCAAGTCAAAACTTCATGGTAAAGAATGGGGAGTCAGAAATGAAGTTTAGATTTTTAACTTGGACATTCATCAGACAATGTTCAAACCTGAATAATGTGATTTTGGGGAGAAAGTCCCACTTTTCATAGCAAAACCTGCCACAGCAAAACCTGCTCTAAAGAAGTAATCTTTTGGTGGGCCGATCAACTGTGAGAAAGTTTCTATTTTTTTTTTTTAAATGCATCGAACAAGAGTGTTCTATCAGAGAAAATTCCAAGTAAACACAGCTTATCTCTTTATTCTTAGCACCGAGTAACGAGCTTTATAAATTGGTTCTAAGAACACTTTTTATTAGAATTCTGTCTTTGCTTTGATTAAAAGAGGATTGAATTCCTGGAGTACTTCTTCTATAGCTGACTTTGTGGCTTTATTGTACAATAAGGACAACCAGATCAAACACCAACCAATAAAAGTTCCATAACAAGAAATGCTAATTGAGTCTACAGTGTGTGTGACAAGAATCTTGGGAACTTACAAAGGCTTCGCCTCTGCTCTCAATGACCTCCATTTGATAAGGTAATGAGCATCATTTTTCTGAGTGGGTAAGTAAGTATCGAATACTCACTGGCAGGAAAAGTGGCACCTCATTGAAGCCATTAGGACAGGTCCTCGTCACCATCAGAGTTTATCAGTTTGTCACTATCAGGGTTTTAAGTGCTTGTATCTATTTTAACCAAATTATCTTGGTCTTTTGCAGCTCTCCAGGAAGGCCCTATGACCACTGTGCACATAGATCCTGCCATATTCTTTCTTTGCTTCTGGACTTCCCTAATAACACAGCACAGATGGGAGCTAATGGGAGCCCTACTCTCTGGGGATGAACTGATTCGAGGGTAGATCATCCCTTATTCAGACATCAGTGTTCCTGTCAAGTATGAAAGGAGCTGAAGGAAAAAGGAGTTTTCAAGGTCCTAATAAACTATAAGGTCTATAATTGTGTGAGTCTATTTGCATCTAGTAGATACATCTGGTGGCTGCGGTCATATATTTCTATGGCTTGCAGATGATGATCATCCAAATTTTATTTTTGGATTTCTCATTAGAAATCAATGGGAGTGTGAAGCCTATGTTATTTGTGGATAGGTGAATATTTCATGTTTTGCCAGAAAGATTCAATTGTATTGGGCTGGTTACACGGATTAATCGCAAGGTCTGCTTTCAGTACATTCTTAGGCTTCAGTGGATCTACTGTGGCATAAAAACGTCACTACAGGCCACCTATAGAGCATAGACAACTTACAAAAAGCATTATCTGAGAAGTAGAATAAGCAGATGAATTATCTACCAGATAATTTACAATAGATCAATTGATTGATCTTCCTATAACAAACTCTTCCCATCTTACCTCAATTAGGCCTATGAGCAAAGCATTATTGGCCAAATAGGGTCATTACTGTTCCTTTCTCTCTCTCTGTCTCTCTGTCTCTGTCTCTGTCTCTCTTTCTCTCTATATATATAGAGAGAAAGAGATAGATAGATAGATAGATAGATAGATAGATATGAAAGAACTAACAGTTGAGACTTCAACATGTTAGGTCAGTACTTACAAGGCTCAGCCTCTGCTCTCAATGGACTCCATAAGATAACAAATAACATGTTTTTGTGAATGGACAAGCAGGTATTGAATATCCATTGGCAGAAAACATGGCCCTTCACTAAAGCCATTAGATAAAGTCCCACTATCAGAGCATGTACACATGTAAAATATGTTTTTCTCTTTCTCGCTCTGTGTGTGTGTATAATATATAGAGAAAAATATAAAGATATTTGTATCTATATTTATATCTGTATATATATATATATATATATATATATATATATATATATATGGTGGGGGAACGCACTTGGGAAAGAACAAAATCTTTTCTAAAGACTAAATAATGTTAGTTTGGCTTATATTAATAAGTCCTCAAGTGTTCAGGTTCCAATGAATAATTTACATAGTCTTCAAATTTAAAAACTTTGAAATCTAATAATCAACACAGTGGAAAAAACAAAGTCTGTCAACTTCTAGAATCCAATCCTACATCTGCGTGACAACAGGCTGACTGAAGGAGAAAAAGTTATACCATTTGACTACAAATCTAAAAGTTAGACTCAGGAGTTCAACATGAAGCAGATAATAGAGGCAAAAATTTTTTTTCAGGAAATCCTTGCCTTAGTTAACTGGACTGCTTAGTATAAAAATTTTCTAGACTTTGAATGATCTGGATCATTTTCACAATATTTCACTTTACTGTGGTAATGAAGAGATCACTCAAGTGGAAGTGTTCCCTACATTTTTAACCATTCGCTCTCATTTCTTGTCATCCCAGGGGACCATAAGATTGAGAAACAAGGAGGCATCTCGTGATAGAATATGAATACCAGCTGTTGTACAGAGATCTAGAGCTCCATTTCATCTAAGATTGCATTTTAAAAGGTAGAGAATTGTTTTGCTACGCAAAACAAAAACCCTGTTGAAATATGACGCGAAGTTTTAGCTTAGGGACAAAATACTGAGTGAAAACCCATTGGTCCTTTATCTTTTAAGCTTTAAGACACTTTAAAGAGGTGTCCAGAAAATAAGTTATGTGCATGTTACCAAACTCAAGCACGCTCTCACCTTGCTGCACTCTGAGTAATAAAATCTTCCCTCTCATATTCACATTTCTTAAGATATGAGTCGCTGAACACTCAGATTCCATGTCCAGCCCTTGAAACCAGATCCTTCTCATTTGAAAAAGTGAGTGAGGTGTCTAGAGAGATCTAGCAAGTTGGCTTCAGTGATGAATTATTTCCAGATGGGCTAAGATGGATAAGGTGCCCCCTATTCCTTCAAAATACCTATATAAGCAGGTGAATTTCAACCAGATGGCTTCAAGAAGTACAGGTTCTTCCACTGTACTAGACATAATTAAAAATTGGACATAGACCTTTCCACTGCCAAGGACATAATTATCAAACTTCATCTGATAAAGCATTTACTAGGCATTCACTGTGGACAAGAAATGTGCTAAGGTATAAGCTTTCCATTTATGGAGTTATTCTACACTTAAGAAAGTATTTATAAAACATGTACCTGTGATGGGTATTGAGCAAAGAAAGGTGACCCAGCTACATACAATATCATTAACACTTAAATATAGAAGATTCTCTAATCCTGATGAATGTAGTCCATAGACCAACTGCTATGAACAGAGATAGCAGTTATTTTATTTGGGTTCCACTAGGAGGAGAGCCTAAGAGTGTAGGGTTGAAGTTCAAATGCTTGATTTGGAAAATGATCCCTGGAAACATGAAAAGAGAGGGTGATATAGAGGTGGGAGTGTAGTCAATAAAAGGGTGAGTTATTAAGCCATATACCACATTGGGGCACAGGAGCTTAATGCTGCAGGAAACTATGAGAAGCAGTATAAAATAGGTGGCTTAGAATTGTGGCATCCAAGAAGAGGGGATCTGGGGCATTTATACACAGGAGAATCATTGACTGAGGGCAAGGTTCCAATGGATGTTAATTGCTTGGCGCTGGTAGTCTGCCATAATAGCCTTCTTCTGGCAGTGAAGTTTTCCACTACTATGGAAAAAAGCACAATGCTGCAGATACTAGTAGGTTAAAATTCATGGGGCCACCAAGAAATACGAAGGTCCAAGGAATATGAATGTGGTATGAGCAACATCTTCTACAATGATGTTATGTGACCCTCTTAAGTTCTTCGTCTCTTTTCACTCTTTCTCCACCTCTGTCCTTCTCATCTAACTTGATTAAAGGTGCCATGGCAGAAAGATTAACCTACTTCATTTCTAAATTATATTTTTTTCCTTGAGAAAATTGTTTTCCATCAAGTGGTCAATACTACTTTAAAATATATTTCCATAAACACCATGGATATGGAAGACAAAAACTTATAGTAAAAGCAGTGTTACATAAATCAAACTGTTTGATAGTAATTGTGAAATAAGTGGACTATCTGTTTTTTTCCCTATTTGCACACATATCACATTGAAATTATTAAGACCTATGGACTTCAGGACACTTTAATAGCCAAGGTTTGATAATATACTTAATTCTATTCAGCTGGTATCTGGCAAGGACCAAAACTTTCTTCCTTCCCTTCCTGTCTCTCCTAAGACAGGGATGTCTCATAGGAAATCAGTGAACTTGGAGACTAAACATGACTTTACAGAGCTTCAGCCTTTCAGATGAGCTTTTTTGCCATTTTGGAACAGAGATATTGAGAAGTAGTCAGTCTTAGAAGTGATGGGCTATCTATGAACCAGTGGTCCACCAAAGTTTTAGAAATGCCCAATGGCTTTGAGCTGATTCAAGTTGTTTCATAATTTACTTTAGCTTGTCCTTTTCCAGGTGAATGATAATGACTAAGGGAATATGCTGTACACTGAAATAAAGACATATAAACCACAATAAGGGAAACAAATCAATCATACAAAATAAGACTTCAAGATGTTTCTCGGAAACATTAATCTACTAGTTCACATTCTGAGTATATCAAACATCATTATTCTTACTTTATTATTTCTTCTTTTTTTTCATGTATCTGTCATAATAATGAAAACCAAATTCTAAGCCTTTTTATTTTGCTGAAAATAATGTGACTCTGGGAGGTAGTCTATGGCATGATGCATAATCAGGGTGCTGTTTGTCTTGACACTGAAGAGACAAAAGCAAAGCAAACTTTACTTAGCTTAGTCCTAGAATTCTGGTAACTGACTTGGTTTCTACTTAGTCAACAGATGTCTTTCAAAACCTTGCTAAAACCCTATCTAATGAAGATTAATCTCTGGAAAATGAATAGACGTTTCAGAATTGATGATTCCCATAAGGATACAGAATTTTTTTCACGAGAGCCCCCGATTTTTTTCTTTTTTTAAAATCTACTACACCAGGAATTCATTTTGCTTCTCTTTATCAGTTCCCACTCAGGAAAAAAGAAGACATTTATCCATATCTCTGAAAGGTCTCTCCTGGCTTCTTTATTGTCATGATGGTATTTTTCCACAGTGAAAGGCGTCGGAGCATGTCAATTTATTGTGCATGTCCATTCTTCATATTAATTCAAAGTAACTATTACAGAGGATCAATGGAGCATGAGTTATTCTTACTCTTTTTGCGATGTCTCAGAATAATCTAGGCAGCCCCAAATATCAGTTTGGATAATGGCCTGTAGAATAATATGAGAAAAGACTCAATTCAACTTAAAAGGCACTTTCTGGCTCTCTGGGAGCCTAACTTGTACAAGGCATTGCGTTTCATGTGAAGGAGGAATCATGAGGTGGGAGAGGGATTCCGACTTTGTCCAGTTTACAATCTCATGAGGAGTTTAAATATGGGGTGGGGTAGAGTGAGTAAGCTCACACATAGGCATGCCTCCTTTGGCAGAATGCTCAGACAGCTGTGTCTATAACAGTCTAAATCAGGCTTCCTATACATCACTGCTTACGAAATGGAAGGATTCTGCATATCCAGCCCCTGGATATACCTGTCTTGATACCTCAATACTTCTCCCACTTCTCCCTGCAGTTTCACTGAGGTTTTTTTGTAGTTCTTTGAGCATGTCCGTGCCTTTGTCTTTTTGTCCACCAGATCTTTGCTTTTTTGCCCAGAATGTAAAATCCTTTGCTGATTGGCTAACTCCTGCTAATCCATATGATGTCAGCTAAAATGCTATATCTTTCAGAAAACTTACTTAACCCCCTAATCTAGATTAGGTGCTACCTTCATATCCTCCTCTAGCACCCTGAATTCCCTCTATCTTGATTTTCATCATATTTCATTTATCCATCTATTCAATAAGCCGCATAAAAGTGGATATGGGGAAAAAATAATCACCAAAGGCAAGAGATAGGCTGGTATTCTCCAGTCTAGTAAGAAGAGATGGACAATAGGCAGCTACATAAAATAAAGTAGAAGGTAATTTCAGATATTTACTAGCACTACAAGGGAAATTAAATAGGGAAATGGGATTCAAATTAACTAATAGAAGGGTAGGGGAACTACTTCCGATAAGGTGGCCAGAGAAGACAGTGTAGATGTAGCCGTAGGGCTCATATTTGCCATGATTGTAAAGCTTTAAGGAAGAGTTCCAGGCAGAGAAGATGACAGAGGCAAAGACTCTGAAGCATTAGCTAGCTGGAGAGTAGAGCATGAAGGGGAAGAGTGAAGGGAGAAGACGACAGAGGTCACTTCACGTAAGCTCTAGTGGGCCATAGTGAGATTTGGTTTTAAATGCACTGGAAATCCACTCTGAGATTTTAGGAGTAGGATAGAAATATGATTTATTTTTTTAAGAACATCACCATAGCTGCTCCATATGAAATAGTTGTGATGTAGAAGAAGGGTGGCTTAATCTAGAAGAGTTTTAGATGATATATACTTTGAATATATGTCTTCATATCTCCACAGTTTAGGATAATGGTTTAGACATTTTAAAAGTTCCCAACTTATGAGAAATGGACACTTCAAGATGGGAGTTGACCATGATGTCATCTCAACAACCCTTTTCCTCCCTGTTCCCTCTCTAGTGCCAAGCCAATGGGTACTCAATGAATCTGTTCTCACCAAACAATTCTTACACCCAGTAGGATGCTTTAAAGTATCAGAAACTCAGAAACATTTGTAAAACTTTAATTTGTAAAATATGTGGTTGGCTTTATTACTTAGATTGGTTTATTGGCATCCTTATATGTTAGATTCATAGGTGTGATGCTCTTGGCTGAATTAAAGGAATGAACACATAAATTAACACAAGCTCAGTTTCTTCATTTTATGAAAGAGTGAAGTAGAAAAATATCAGTCCAATACAGTTGCTATCCTTAGGTCCAGGACTGTCCAATAGAAATATTGTCATCAATACATGTGGTTACAATTTTCTAATAGCGACATTAAAAAAGTGAAAGAAATATGAGCTTAATTTTTTTTTATTTCATTAACTGAATATATTCAAACACTATCACTTCAACCTATAATTAACATATAATTTTTTTTTGGTACCAGGCACTGAACTCAATCACTGAGCCACATCCCCAGCCCTATTTTGTATTTTATTTAGAGACAGGTTCTCACTGAGTTGCTAAGCACTTCACTGTTGCTGAGGCTGGCTTTGAACTTGCAATCCTCCTGCCTCGGCCTCCCAAGCCGAGGCATATATAATCACATGCATATATAATAAATAAAGAAATAAAAACTCTGGTAAAAACACTCTGGGAATATATCAATTTTAATGTGCTAATGTGCATTTTCTTGGTATTAAGGCTTTGGAATCCATGGTGTGTTTTATAATGCAGTCCAGTTTGAACTGACCACATTTCTATCACTCAGTGGACAAATGTGGCTGGTGGAGAGTATATTGAACAGTGCCACCTTGTCTCTTCATCCTGTGTATTCTGCATTGGAGAGGTGTGTATGTTAAAGTAGGAAGCAAACTATGACCCACAGTGAATTCAGGAGATGGATTTCCCTCAAAACTTACATACTGGTCCACATAATGACCCACAGCCAATTTACTTTTCTAGTCACCCAAATCATGGCCTAATGAAGGTCAAGCTTTCATCCTTATGATTCTCCAGCTTGCTTTGTCTTTTTCCACTGGTTCATCATTGGAATAATATAACAGAAATCTGTCCAATTTAAAGCAAAAATTAATTTGCACATTCTACTGATATGCCATAACATTTGATTTTATCTGATTGTTCCACCTATGATTCCTGGAACCCTAGTTCTAAAACATTGCTATTGGAGGGAGTCAGTATGATCAGCTATCCCTCAAGTGGAAGAAAAATATACTAAGAAATCCCATCAAAGTGAACATATTTTTCCCTCTATCATAAATATTATGGAAATATATATACATGTATGTATATATACATATACATGTGTGTATGTATATATACACATACGTGTGTGTGTATATATATATACTTTTTAAATTTTTATATATATATATGGATAGCACACTGTAAATTCTGCCCATAAGAATATGTCAAATAAATGTCATGATCTCCTCCAATTGAAGATCAATAATTTACTCGGGGCCAATGAGTAAATATACCTTTGGCTCGTTTTCAGCATGGATATGAAATAACTGAAACCCATCACCCTGAGAATTTTTTTTTCTTTGTCTTTTGGCAAAGTTTCCTGAATATCACTTTCTGTCCTTTTCAGAACCCCTTAATTTCCATGAAAAAATTAAGGTCATGGAATTTCTCCTTCATCTGGTTCATTCAAATAATGATATATTGTTCTTAGCAGTTTTCAAATGGCACAAAATTACATCATTTTAAGGTTGAATACTCTTTCCTTCACACTAGATATGTTGTCAATACGCTGAAAGGCAAAATTAAACTGGTTAAAGATACAGGTAATGGGTGAAAGTTTCACTTAGAGTTCAGAGAGCTCTATTCTTTGAAAAACAAGTTCCAACTATGAAACGCTTCCTCATTTATCAATAATTAAGAACACTATATTTTTTTCTTAGCAATACATAAATAATCACATGCATATATAATAAACAAAGAAGCAAAAACTCTGGTCAACTGTGACATCCATCAAGCAAGTCACGTGTAAAGAACTTCTATTTAGCTTCCAGACACTTGAAAGGTACTAAGTGGCTTGAAAATCTGTGCAAAGTGAGAGCTGGTAAGTGTGAGCGCCCTTTCACTATCTGGCAGGGAACATTTCAGTATCTTCATTGAACAAGTGTAAATGAGGCTGCCACCAGCTGTGATGTTGAGAGAGGGCCATCAAAATTAATTGTTAAGCAGATCCTGGCATGGGTATATGAAAAATGTGGCTCTGATCACTTGTTAGAAGGTGTATTGTTAAGAAATGCCTATATTCTTATTCACACAGAGAAAAGACAAGTTTGAGGATTTCATTGCAGGGAAAAGAGAGATAAGAAATTTTATGTGTATTGGAGAGGGCTGGAGAAAAATCCATAAACTCATATGAAATACTGACTGTATCTCTGAAGGTTTCACAGGGTCTGTTCTTTTGGAGAAATGAGTACCATTCTGGTGAACTATAAGGTTGCTTTAGGAAATTCTCAAGACCAATAAATATTACCCCGTAAGCAGAGGCTACAAATTAGACATAGATCAAAACTGCCAAGGGCACAGCTATACTCCCAGTTCTCAGAGAAGGTTATTTTTGCTTTTTCTCTCCTCTCCACTCCTCCATTACCAACTCACTCGACATCAATCCCCACTGATTCTCAATCGGAGGAGTTTTAGATATACTCCTTATTTTCATTTTAACCTCCTCCCAGCTAATGCAAGCTCTCTTTACTTGCTATTAACCAAAATAATAGCAGTAAAACTCAATTCCCTAGGTTCCAGGCTTTCCCCAGCCATGTCTGCGCCTCCCTGTGGAAGTATATGATTTTGTTAGTCAGTGCTACAGCTCTGTGATCAAATTACCCCACAAGACCAACTTAGAGAAGGAAAAATTTATTCTGGGCTCATTTTTTTCAGAGGTTCAGCCCACGGTTAGCTGGTTTCACAGCTCTGAGTCAGAGGTGAGGCAGAACATGAGGGAGGAAGGGCATGGTGGTAGAGGAAAGCTGTTCACTTCGTGGAGGTCAAGAAGTTGGGGGTGGGGGAACCACCGGGAAAATGAGCCCTTCTAAGACATATCCCCAGCAATCCACCTCCTCCAGCCATGTCCCAACTGTCTATAGTTAACACCTAGCAAGGTAGTCCATTTAAAGTAGGATGGACTGACTAGATTTCAGCTCTTGAAATCCCATCATTTCAGCTCCAAATATTCCTGTGTCGACACGGGAGATTTGGGGGGACATCTCACATCCAAACCACACAGGAGCTAGAATCATTTCTCTGTTGTGCTCCAACCCTTGTCCAGGAACCTGTAAAGATTCTTTATCCTTGCCTATTCTATGAAAAGATGGAGCTTCTCAGGTCCTCATGGCAGTAGCTAAACCACGTGGCGCCTTTGTGGGAAGCAGGTTTAATTTGTCTTAAATGGGGTTTCTCCAGAAACAGACCCCAGAGACACAGATTTAAGTGAAAATCTCTTATTTGGGAGGCAAGCCTAGGAAACACCAGTAAAATGGTTTGAAAAGTAGGGGAATGAATCGATAAGGGATACATTATAGAATTAGTAACCCCTGTAGGCAACTAGATTTCGGTTTGGTGAGCTCGGGAGACACTATAAGAAATTCCTCCAAGTTATTCCACAGGTGGAAAGGGGCGTTGGGGTATGAAAAAGAATCACCTCTCATTGGTCACTGATTAAGGGCCACTCACAGTGAGTGGCCTCTTCCTGCTTGTCCCACAGGCTGGTTAAATGAGCTATGATAAGGCCTTGGAGAAATAGCCACAGGTACTCATTTGTTGGTAGAGTTTCACCCAACATATATTTCTGCTGTGTGCCTTTACACAGTGAACAACCTTAGCAACATAATGTTGTGGCCCAGAGAGTTCCCCCCCCAGACTACCACACTCAATTTTATTTTATTTAAGCTAATCTGATGTCTAATATCCAATTCACGGGGTGATCATTTGTTTTTCCTAAAGGAGATTTTTTCTATGAATGTTGTCTCTAATCCCCCCTTCCCAACCCCAAATGGCTTCTCAAACTCTGATCTTCCTGCAAAATGAATTCAACATGTTCATCAGATACCAACTCAGCTTTGACCATTTGCCTACCACTTAGTTATTAAATCTTGATACATTATTCTGTAAAATAAAACTGTGATTTAGGACGAACATCAAGCTGGAAGACAAGGGAATCTGGGTTCTAATCCCAGCTCCACTATTTGCTAGGATAACTTATGCAAACACAAGAACCTTAGTCTTTTCAGGTTTGGTTTCTTTATAAAATCAAGGTTATGGTTTAAATCATAGGGTTATTACAAAGATTAAATAATACATTGCCTGTGGCAGTACATAGCATGTGAAAATTAGTATTGAATAAATGTATCAATATCAGTATTATTGCTATCAATATTATTATTATAAGTAGTACAACATTGCCATAAGCAAATTATATTTTCATTGATGCCAATGACTGTACATTTTTCTTCTTTGGTCTGCTCTCTAAATCCAACTTTTAAGACAGACTTTCTGCACAATAGGTGGTTAGTAAACACTTTATTTAAAAAGGATGAGGGCATTCTCTAAATTAGGAGATGTGAAAAATTACTCAGGTAACTCTTGAAAGTATTACCTTGGTTTTGATCCAAGTATTGATTTTGTGAGTATACTCAGAAAAGGAGAGTTGACTACTTGCTTGGTAGTAACCCATCTCTCATATAAAGAAAACCTTCTTAACATGGCTTTGTGAATTTTGACAACATGCATGCTCTAAAATATAAGTTTTTATTACTCTGCCATAAGGCAATGCTTTGAAAGCACTTCACATTTTATAAAGAAATGTTATTCAATTGAAAGTTTGGCATGGTTTATAAGCTCAGTCAACTTTTGGAACTAGAGAGGTCATTGATTTATAGGATTAAAATGGACTCTTTTTGGACTCTTAAATATTAAGTAGCATACTATTAGGGTGATTGTTTTTAAAGTGAGGCAAACATAGGATTTTTCAACCACATACAAGCAGAATTTGTCCTGACTCATTGACCACGACAGTGTAAATTAAACACTGTCCAAAGATGTTGTCAGAGTTCAGCTCATCACAGACCCATGCATCAAGTGCCAACTTCAAGAAGTCTATAACTAGAACCTCTCTCAATGGAATAGTTTATCAAGGTCATAGTTATGGGCTACTTTGTCAAAAGTCAAAGGGAGTTGGATAAATATTAAATGCGTTAGACTGGGTTTACCCATAAAATTAGAGGCAAATGTCTACTCTGAAATTCTTAAATGAAGTTTACATTGAGGGAAGGGTTTCTTTAATATTTTAAACCAAAAATTGCATTTTCTCTAATTCTAAGATATCACAATTTAATGGGAAAGGGAATATTTAAAAAAATAATAGTCAAAATATTTGCTTTAATTTATCTTTAATTTTTTTATTTAAATGTTTGTTGTTTTGTCTTCCATATATTTCTGCAGTTACATAAAAGTCCAGTGTAATGTACTTAGATGAGTGTTTTGGACTAAAAAAACCCATTCTACACTTTGTTATGACTGGTATAACCAGAAGGACAAGTAGACTCTGGACACCAGGACAGAGGGTCCTGGAACAGAAGGCTAGTGATGAAAAAGCATAGAACCGTATGGCCAACCTCACCCCCAGACATTGCACCATGGAAAATAACCAAAGATTAGATGTTACACAGGAGCCCATCCAACATAATGACCATTGCTATTTTTTAATGCTATCTCTCATTCTCAGAAAACACTTTTTTCTTCTGACCTAACGATCTGTTCTCCAACTCTGATGAAACCTAGTCTCCTCCTCTTGTATCATCAGGCACTAAGTACTTCTTTCTATAAAATACTTTCTCCTCCTTTCCGTTTACCCTTTTTTATCTTTCAAAATTTAAATCAATATATCCCTTCCCTGGGGTAACTTTTTCAGCTATCCAACAGAGAAGAATCTCAGCCTCATTTTAAAGCCATCAAAATGTGTTTCTTTTGGCATACCATATGTGCCTCCCTACAGATATTTATCACTTTTTTAAGCATAGGTCCAATTTTCCCAAATAGCATAAGCTCTTTGAGAGGGTGTACAGTGCCTTGTCATTATTCTTACAGACAAAAAAAAAAAAGAAAATTCAAGGTTTCTGTTAAATGATGATGTTGAACGATGGCTGGAGCCCATTCAGGTTTTCTTTCTTTATTCGCTTGTTTGGATTATATCCCTCAAAGCTGGACAAGGTCTGCAGAAACAGGAAATCAATAAGACCTGTCTGACTTGACCAGAAATGAGGAGAGGACATGGGAAAGTGGCAGCTTTGGTCAGGTCAAACCCGTATGTTCTCATATAAGCATGGATGGACCTGCTTTTTATGCTCTGATGCTGGAACACAGACTTCTAATGGGAATCTCAAGAGGCTTAACAATCCTTCAGAGAGTACACATTATACTGTTATGCATCTTTCTAGGGAGGACTGTATTTTCCAAAGATGACCACAAAACCTCTCCCATCCCACATGCTCTTCAATGAGGTGATTCTGTTGTTCTCTCATAGAAGCAAAATCTAGTTCTATTTGAATTTTAGTGGGCTTGTGACTCACTTGTTCCCAATAGAACAAGATGCAAGTGATGGTCATGACTTTCAAAGTTAAGCCAATGCAGACCATGAAGTTTACCCTGGTCTTTTTGGAAGTCTCCTTCTCAAAACTCAGCCACCTTAATGTGAGTATCCAAGTCAAAAGGAAAAGTAACATATTGGTGTTTCAGTCCATAATCAGAGCAAAGAGGGTTTCTTGGTCACCCCAGCCTAGGTGCCAGGCATGTGAATAGAGCCTCCAGATGATTCCAGCCTCAAGTGTTCAAGTCAACCCCATTCAATTCTTCCCAACTGAAGTCACAGACACAGTAGGGCAGTAAAAAGTCATCACCACTGTGCCCTTTCATAATCCATAGACTCCATGAACATACTACAATGGTATGATTTTCTATGCTGCTACAATAATGGGAACACTACCCAAAATTTGTTCCTGTCATCCTCTATATCAATGCTAGTTCACATAACTTTTTAGAAAACAGATTTTATTAAAACACAGCTGTACTCATTGGAACATGTATTTTCTTGTTTAAATTGATTTTTATATGACAATGGAGTGCATTACAATTCATATTACACATATAGAGCACAATTTTTTATATTTCTGGTTGTACATAAAGTATATTCACACCAACTTGTGTCTTGATACATGCACTTTAGATAATGATGTTCATCACATTCCGCCATCATTTCTAACCCATATTTTCTATGGTTGCTTTTGCACTATAATTTGTGACAAAGACTATATATTTAGGAAGCATAACATATTTAATATATGACTCTTTATAGAAAAAGTTTGTGATTTATACAGGGGTTCTCAGTGTGGTCTTCACATCAGCATCTGTCTCACTTGGGAATTTGCTGGAAATACAAATTCCTGATCCCTGCTCCAGACTTATTGAATCAGAAATTCTGGGAGTAGAAACTAGAAATTTTTGTGTCAGTAAACTCTTCAGGTGATTTTGATGATCACTAAAGTTTGCTCTATGCTAAAAGGTGCTGATTTTTATCTTATTTTTTAAGGCTAGCATAGCCTCAGCTTTAGCTGATAGATTATGATTAGTCTTCCCAGGACAATCATGTTACCTGCTCTTCCAGAGTCCCCTGACAGTTTTAGCCAATGAAATACAAGATGATCTCTGTTGGGGGCACTTCTTGGAAAGCTTTTGCTTTACTGATTGAAATAATAGATCATCTGGTGATGACCCTTATTCCTCCTTCAAGACAGTGACGCTGGTAGGAGGTCTGGATATTATGGCTACTTTGTGACCCTGGGGTAAATAACATAAGCCCAAACGGACAGACTGCTAGAAGAAAATGACAGAAACAGCTTGTTCCTCGGGTACATTTTTGAGCACCTAAATCATGGATAGGAACCTTGCTCCATAAGAAATTATACTACTTATTTAGGTCACTTTTAGTTGTAGTCAAACAGATTCCTAATCCATATAATAGACATCCAAATCTATAAATCATTTTCAATATTTCAAAAAAGTGAATCTTGAGAAAATCTTGGTCTCAAAGGGACATTATAAGCTGCATGAAAGATCAAGTTTGTTTGCTTTAGCCTGGCATCATATCAATTCAATTTGTTAATAGTAATTTTTTCATATTATTTAGAAATTATGTCTGGCTACATCTGACACCAAAGGAATTCTGGGGAAATAATTTTTATCTAAGCATTGTTGAGCATTTGACAAATTCCTGGCACTCTGGTGACATGACTTCATATACTTAATCCCTATTTTTCAGATGGAGAAACTAAGGCAAAGTTACATGATGCTTTTCAGTTGGTGTGCCATACACATCAACCCATGGACTTTGATTTTAGAGCCCATGCTTCCAAACACTTCTAGTATTAAATAGCTTCTTTAATTAATTTCATATGCAAAACCATTTATTATATACAACATTTTTGAAAGGCACAATTTTGCAGTCAACATGTAGATCAACAGAAAAAGGCTCCTAAGATGATTTTTTTTGTAGTAAAAACATTCAAACTTTTTGAAATTGAATAGCTCAAGAAACACTGGCTAGAGTCTTAGAATATGTCCATCTGCCTTGCACCTTTGCAAGAATAACACCTTCAAGAATTAAAGGGGGAAGATCTTCTGGGGATTAACTGTCAATGCCAATAAGGAAAATTGCTCAAAGAAGGCAGTGTGTGCATATACTATTTTCTTTAATATTCTTTATTACAACCTTCTTCTTTGAATAACCTACATCCATTTCTGCTTTCCCTAAATGCTTCCCTTTCAGTCTCTGGAGGTGATGGGGTGCAATATGGGGTCTTTTAAAAGACATCCACCCCACTGAGTTGATGCCCTTCAGAAGACTCAGAGCACCCCTTTTGTGTCTACAGGTTGAGAAATGTCTCTCCAAAGATCTCCCAGCCTCTTATGACCACAGTACATGAGAATAGAAATGCTAATGTGGCATTATGAGTGAGAGGTGAGGACTGTCCAGGCTTTTGTAGACAGAAGGCCTTTTGGGCTGATTGAAATGTGTGCATACAGTAAAGGGAATGCCATGGGTGGATGTTCCCACAGTTAGCACTCAGAGATAGTCCAGGCACTGGTGAGCCTTTTATCTATACTCAGTTTTGAAAGACAACTTGACATTCTTATAATGTCATGCAAATGCATTCCCCTATACAATGCCTGTGATTACTCAGACTCCCAAGACAAGCCACACAGATCTTAATAAATCGGGACTGCAGATTAAACAATTTAGAGAAGAATGGTCTTTCACTGAGAGAGAGGCCATGGTTTGTGTCCTTCAAATTACAAGAAAAAAAAATGTTTAAATTGCTCTCAGTTAATGATCACCCCAGACAATTGTAGGCAACAGTAACATTCTTTTTGTTCTCAACTATACTGTGACCCACAATCTGCTCCCCTCAGTTCAAAGTATGACTCATTTTCAAACATGGAAATCAAATGTCATAATCTCTTCGAGGTCTCTTTTGATTTCTGCACCCATTTGCAAGCAAAACTCATTACACCCTCTTTATTGATTATGGACTATTCAGATATCTATAGTGACATAAATACAATCTGAGCTACTAGTTAGAGCTGCAGTTGCCCCTCTCCCAACTGCCCAATTATGAGTTCTGAAAGAGCACAAATGGTGTCTCATAACTCATTGTGATGACCACCCCCTTCTTTGCTCTACCTTAGTGCCTTGTCTGGATGGGCAGATTATAATTACACAACTCCCTGGGAATACCATTCACATCAAAATCTAGATGCATAGCAACTTCTATAAGTGTGCAAGAAAGAGGTTCTTTTTTGGTAACTACCAAGCATGGGAGAGAAGTTCATCAAATGCTGGTTAAATAGCAGCAAAGACTGGGTGTTTTATGGGTAAGAAAAGGAAAGATTATTTAACACTCATAGGAATCGGTTATTGGCGGGATTTAGCTATTTTCTATGGTGTATCTATCAGTCTATCTTGATCATAATTAATCAGACTTAGTGGCATATGGTTCGAGAGAAATAGTGTTTTCTGTTACAGATGTCAGAGGGAAAAAAAAAAAGAATTTTAAAGCTTCAGTTGCTGCAACTGTCTGCTTAACATGAGGCCATAAGGAGATGGTGACAGACAAGCTTTACCTCCTTTACTTGTAATCAATTTGCTCCTGACCGTGATTCTGAGTATTAACCTTGTTCTATCAAACCCCTGGAGTGTGGGGCTGGGAAGACAAGAGCATGCACAGTGGAGGAAGCTGAGATCAGCCAGAATAGCTAATGAACCACCAGATTTGATCTTTAGGGGAAAAGAAAAAAAAATGGCCTTGGTATGGAAAACAAAACATAAGAATCCATTCCCTTGGTAACCCGACCATGGCTTGCTTTACTGCCGACATGGTCTAGTGCAATGCCTGTTTGCTCAGGTTTTCTGCCCCAACTGAAAGATATGAGGGTTGGCGAGACTGCGATTCAAATGTTTAGTTATTTCATATTTGTTTCCATATGTTATTCAATGCTTCAGAGGGAGACTATATAATTAACCCAGAACTTATGACAAAAATCCAAACAAAATAAAAATAATACCAAGACAAGTTTGTGGGAATATGGTCTGATCTGATAAAAGAAAAAGAGAAAGGGGATAGAATTGTACGTTTCCTCTGCTTTGGTGTTGATAGTTATTGTTCTAAATATTGTATAACATTCATATCCAAATAAGGCAATGCAATCATAAAATCATAAAAATGCACAAATAGAAATACAAATAAGATTGCATCTCCCAACAACACGAGTCCTCCTCAGGAGCTTGTCAACTCAAGTGGTGCTCTTTTGTGGTGACTGCTTACTGTGTATTTGTCATTCCTATTTCAACAGGACCTAGCAATGGTCCCTTCATTATTTGATTATTATTATATTAATTCCGTGCTAAATATGATGTGATAAAAGGATGTGACTCCCAGTGTTCTTGAAATATTTTTACTTCTTTAAGGACCATGCAAGCTAATTTAAATTCTGAATTCAAATTGGGGCACAAGGATATATCTAAGGAAGGATAAATATGAAAAAAAAAGATTTCACTGCTTACTTTAAAATTTTTATATGTAAATTTTTAAGTGACACATAATAATCATTTATATTTAGATGTACAATGTGATATTTTAATACATATTATTTCAATACATTTGCACAATGTGTAATGACCACATCAGGTTATTGGCATACCTATCACCTCAAATATTTATCATTTCTTTGGTTGGGAACATTTGAAATCCTCTTTACAACCTATTTGGAAACATAAAATTAAATGCTGTCAGTCATAGTTACTCTGCTGCGCTATAGAACATTAGGAATTATTCCTTTACTCCAACTGCACTCCTGTACCTGCTAAATATCCTCTCTCCTAACCCCTCCTTTCCCAGCCCCTAGTAACTACTCTCCTACTCTCTACTTCTTTGAGAACAACTTTTTTAGCTTTCACATATAAGTGAGAACGTGCAGTGTTTGTCTTTCTTTGCCTGACATGTTTCATTTAATGTCCTCCAGGCTCATCCCTGTTGCTGCAAATGATAGGATTTCATTCTTTTTATGGATTAATAATATTAATTACACACACACACACACACACACTTTTACTACTGGGTGTATATTCAAAGGAAAGGAAAATAGCAAGTTGAAGAGATATTTGCACTGCCATATTTATTGTAGAGTTATTCGAAATAGTCAGTATAGAGAATCAACAAATGAACAAAGAAAGAAAATGTGGTATATATTCACCAAGTCTATTTTTAAGAAAGTAAATAACAATAAAAAAATTATTTAAGTAGTAACTAAAAAAGCAGTTGATTTGTATGGAAGATTTTTTTTTTTTTTTAAACTGGGGATTGAACCCGGGCACTTTATCACTGCTTTACATCCCTAGCCTTTTTTGTTTTGAGCCAGGGTCTCACTAAGTTGCTTAGGGCCTTACTAAGTTGCTAAGGCTGGCCTTGAACTTACTTGTGATCCTCCTACCTCAGCTTCCCAAATCGCTGGTATTACAGGTGTGTGCCACTGTGCCTGGCATTGTTTGGAAGAATTTTTTTTTAAATAATATTTTTCCTTTTTAATAGGATAAGTTAAAAGAAAGAAAGATAAAATTCCCCAGAGCATAATGACTCAGATTGTTGTTTTTGAATCTTAAAAGAAAAATAAAATAGGAGGGGGGGTTCATATGAAAAAAAAAAAGGAGCAGGGAGATAGTAAGTAAGAATCTAGATTCTCTATAACAACAGTCCTCACACCTGAACCAGCAGCAGCAACAGCATCACCAGGGAAAGTTTTAGAAATGCAAATTATTAGGCTTTACCTCTAATAATTACTCAGAGTGGGAATCTCTGCAGGTGAGGTCCAGTGACTTGGGGTTAACAAATCCTCCTGGTGATTCTGACGCACAGTGATTTTTGAGGGCCACTGTTCTACATGAAAGCGACCATAGTTATATTACTTATGACTTTCCAGATGCATTTTACTCATAAACATGCATATGCACAATCAGTCTTTTCATTATACCAAAGGAATCATATTATATGCACCTGTGATTGTTGCTTTAATGTTTTACAGCCCTTTACCTTGTGGTCTTTTTATAGCTAAAGACATACTACATGTTTTCAAAGACTATATAACCTTCCATTGGACAATGCCATATGCCTTAACACTTTAACCAGGTCTCTTATGTGACTATTTTGGGTATTTTCAGTTTGTTTATTTTATGGTGAATATTCTTACAGTACATCTTGGAAAATATGTTTATGTTATTGAATAAATTCCCAGCAGAGGTATATATTTTATATTTTAGTACATATGTCCCAAGCAACAATGTATTAATGGAACTTATATTTTTGGATCTCATTGATACTGAATATTATAAAGCTTAACTTATTTTTAAAACGTTTTCAATCTGATTGATTAAAACAAGGCATTCTGTTTTTGTTTGACTCTTTAATTATGAGGATGGACACGGCCATTTTCTTATATTTTTACTGGTGATTTGTGTATCTTTCAGGGAATTGTCAATTATCTCTTTAAGTGCATTTTGTCTTTACTAGTTTATATGATTTTTTTTTAATGCTAAGTGAAGTTAGCCAATTCCCTAAACCAAATGCTGAATGTTTTCTTTGATATAAGGAGGCTGATTCATTGTAAGATAGAGAGAGGGAGCCTGGGAGGAATAGAGGAACTCTACATAGGGCAGCTGGGTCAGAGGGGAAGGGAAGGGGCATGGAGTTACTAATGAAGGTGGAATATGATGAACATTATTATCCAAAGTACATGTATGAAGACACGAACTGGTGTGAATATACTTTGTATACAACCAGAAATATGAAAAATTGTGCTCTAAATGTGTAATAAGAATTGTAATGCATTTCACTGTCAAATATAAATTTTAAAACAGACAAAAAAAATGGTCTCAATCACTCGCTTTTGACTGATTTTTTTATTACTTTTTAAAAATTTTGTCATAACTTTGTAGTTTTTTCAATGTTTTCCTTTTTGTATTCTGTGGATTTTGTTCTTAATGGAGACCTTCTACCAATTCCAAAACTCTAAACGAGTTTACTTATGTGTGTCCTCAAATTGCTGTAGTATAATTTAGTTTGGTAAAAGAAATGAGACCAGAGTTGAGTTTTTTGTAGTTATGTCTCCTGTACCAACATTGCTTAGTGAATAATTTCTCTTTTTACAATGGGTAGAATGGCTTTGGGTCTGAAAATTGGGGCCTGTTTCCTAATAATCTACGGGTTCATAATGCCGAGCTGTTTTAGTTCCGAGAGTGTTATTGGCCCTTTTATATTGGATAGTGCTACTTCTGAAGCAAGAATTAAAGACAGGCAGTCAGTGCAGATAGGTAATCAGGTGAAATCTAGAAAATGGGGGACAGTTTGGGTTGGTGAAGTTGGAAACAGCCCCTGGAAGACTGGAATGTTAATGCCTCCGGAGCCCTTTGATTATCAAGGTTACCTGCCTATACTGCCCCTCCCAGGTTGTTTAGGAAGCACCTCTGAGCAGACTGGGGGCTGCTTAATTAATGCCCCCTGGGCTGCTGCTCCCTTCCTGCCCCCACTTCCCTTCTGCCCTGATCACTCCACCTTGGCCCTTCCAGCCACCAGTTTTGGCCATCTCACTGGCAGTTCCTGGGCCTACTCACCTGGCAGGAAGGAGAGAGATTAGGGGGAAGGGAGCAGGAGAACAAAGAAAGTCTAAAATGTATAAAAGGCGCAGAATGCTCTCACTTTTTGGGTTACCAGGATACCAGCTATGGCCCCTTTCTCCCTCCCTGGAGAAGTCTTGTGTTACTATCTTGAAATAAAACTTGCTTTCTATGATTGTCTCAGCTGCTTCTCTAGTGTTCAAATTTCAATTTTTGAGGAAGCCGAACTCCTCACTGATAGCTGGTGGTATCACTTCTACCTCCTTTGTACTTCTTTTTGAAAAACTTCCAGATATTTTTCATGGTGAACTTGGTCTTATTTTGTCAAGTATAAAAATGAACTGGGAAGGAGTGTTAACACATTAAATTTATAGCTGAATAAATTGAGTTCTGTTAGTGTAGAATATTGTGTTTTTTTTTTTAATAAAATGCTATATGCATCTCTAATTTTACTGGTCTTTAATGTTAATATTAGAGTTTTAAGTTTCTACATTTGATCCGTCATGTTTTTTGGTTAAATTTAATATTAGGTATGATACATTTTGGTTTCTATTATGAATTTTTTTTCTCTCCCATTTTATCTTCCAACTATTTTTTTGTTTGCATACAAAGCTGCTAATTTTTATATTCTCCATGTGTGTTTATCTGCTTCTCTGATCCCTGCAATTACACAATCATAAAGAGAAAATGCTTACACATCTAAATGAATGTTAACTACTGAAAAGAGATTTGAACAGACTTTGTTAAGTTTTTTTTTTTTTTAACACAGAAGTAATGAGTTCTACTGTTCTATAGAACAGTGGGCTGAACTATAGTTCACAATTACCTATTATATATTCAGTGCATAGCTAGAATTAAAGAGCTTGAAGGCTTCAGACACAACATAATGAGAAGGAGATTAAAGTTTGATTACCCTGATTTGATTAGTATATATTATATCACACTGTGTCCCATATATATTTACAATTATTGCATTAATAATTTTACTTATTAATAAAATTTTAATAAAGTGTTAATAAAATTTTAGAAAGATGTTTAAGTACAAATGTTAGCTACTCTTGAAGCCAGATTTAAAGATAGGTAGTTAGTGTACATAGGTAAATTGGATCTAATGAGTCAATAAGGAAAATGGAGATCAACCCCCCCCCCCCAAACTAGAAAAACACCTGGGGAACAGAACAACACCTGAGGAATTGAAATGTTAAGGTTTCCAAGGCCCCTGACCTAAAGAACTGTTTAAGAAGTAGCTCCCAGCAAAACTGGGAGATGCTAATCAAATCACCCTAGGCCATTCCTGCGCAGATCCTTCCTCCCACCCCACTTGTTTCCCACCTATTGGCCTTCCCACCTGCATCCCCCATCACATGCAGGATAGAGGGAAATAAAGGACAAGAATGTGGGAGGACAAAAGAAGATCTTAGATATAAAAGGGAGAAGACCTCCCCTTTCCATGGATCCCTCTGGGGGGAAGTCTTCTCTGCTATCCTTTAATAAAGCTTCCCACTTTCCACTCTACACTTGCCTCCTTGTGCTTCTCTGGTGTTATACCTCAACATTGGCGAAACAAGGACTCCTCACAGCAAACAGCTGTGACACTCTGATTTCACCATTATACAACTCTGTACCTGTATTGAACCACATTGTTTAATACAGGTACAAATTTATAAATTTGTACAATTAATACAAGAATACAATAATTATTAAAAAGAACTTGTTTTGAATATATTGATACATATTTAATTGCCATGAGAGATATGTCCCATTTACTTCATAAATATACCGGATTTTTTGATACATATTAATATGGCCAACTTTCACCAACCAGTGTATATAAGCTAACCTTTTTTTTTTTTTATAAACAGATTTTTTAGTTGTAGGTGAACACAATACCTTTATTTTATTTTTATGTGGTGCTGAGGATGAAACCCAGTGCCTCATGCATGCTAGGTGAGTGCTCTACCACTGAGCCACAACCCCATCCCTAGGCTTTTTTTTGTTCTTAAGCATAATCACTTTCTTATGTTACCCAATGAAAATAAATAAAGTAAAATTTGTTACCATTTAGAATATTCCATAAATAGAAAGTTAATTCTATAGAAATCCCAAATGTCCTGATCAATGAAGACCATTGAGGAGCCATGCTAAGAATTTAAAACAACTGAGCCTGTATCTATGCAAATCAAAAGAAAGGTCACTAGAAAAAAAAATTTAATTAGAAAAAAGAGAAGAATAGAAATAATTAATAAATCTAAGACTTTTTAAAAAGGTAAAGCATAATAAAAAGGAATAGGCAAAATATAAATATAGATCTAAAAAATTAAAAATAGGGTAATAACAGGTAGAGTAGAAATAATGATAAAATACATAAAACTCATACAAACACATTGAACCATCTATTTTTATGCATAAACTGTCTAGAGAGAAAAGATGAAGAACTGAAGCAGATGAATTTATTTCTGATTACATTTACATATTAATCATTTCATAAACTTTTCAGTTGATTCTGTTGAACTCCCTAGCAAATAAATTGTTTTCATGAATCAATAGCTGACTCTGGTTAACCAGCATTCATTAGCTTCGTTTTGTTTAGACAAACATAACCACTTTCTTATATTACCCAATGAAATAAATCAACTAAGATTTGTGACCATTCAGAATAGAATGTTAGTTCTATAGGAATTACAAAAAAGGAAATTCCAGAAATGGCCAGGTCAATGGACAATCGATTATAATTTTTCTCTCCTCCTTACTGATATTTATACCTTTAGCTTTCATTTCTCTAATTGAATTACAAGTGCTCTTTCTACAATAAAGTTAATGATAGGGATATTAGGCATTTACCATCTTGTTCTTAATATGAATAGAAAATTTCTAATGTATCACTGTTAAACTCAGTGCTTATTATTTGAGAAATAATATTCTTGGTTAAGACATAATATACTACTATTCTGATTGTAAAAGTTTAATATTTAGTTTCAATATTAATAAGTATGATTATATAAATAAGAATAAAGTAAGAATATTATATTTTGTCATCTCTAGTATATTCTTATTTAGATGCAATGTTATATTTCTATAAATAATTTGGAACTTTGAATTATTTTTGTTTTCTTTTTCTCTTTAAGTTTTTTTTTAATTTGTTCACTTTTGAAAGTTTAGAATTTAAAAAAAAAAAACAAAAACAAAAAATGCCAAGTCTGGAAATTTATTTTTGCTATAGCTTTTCAATAATTTAAAAAGAATTTTCATAATTATTTATCAACTTGATTTTTATTTCTTCTCTGGGATTACTTTTATTAACTTTTTGGTTCCTAAGTGCTTAAGAATTATTAAATGCATTTTTGTAGAGATTTATATAAAGTACTATCTTAATATTCTTTTAATTTCCAACACAACTCATTTCCTTTATGCCATTTTAAGTTCTGTGCTTTTGTGTTTTCTTCCTTCTTTATATTTAAAGTACTTGACAGTTATTAATCAATTTAAAAATATTTTTCCATTTTTTCATTTTATCTTTGCCATCATTTCCTGTTCATTCTTTACATATATTTTTCAGTTTTTCTATTTTCATTTTTTTTCATAAATGCTCAATAGTTTTTTATTTATTTGTTTATGATCCAGGATATTCCTGAAACTTCAATTTGAGAGCTGTGTTTAGAATCTCAATTATATTCTTTGAATTATTTAAATGGGACAAATCCTTCTCTTTGAGTTCATGCTATAATATAAATACGAAGAGTGGCTGACTGTTATTTCAAACACAGTTTACTTGATATGTGGTTGACCACCTTGGTCATACAATTTTATGTCAAAAATCATGTGCCTCTGTAATTAAATGAGGCATTGTTCTTGTGAGTCCAAAAGACTGTTCAAAACATGTTTTCACCAAAGGCTATTCTTTAGGCTGGAACACTGCTCTGGATGTGTAAGCACTTCTTTTTGTCATTTTAAGGGCTCATTACCATGTAGTAAGATGCATGTTCACTGTGGCTAAAAATCAGAAAGACAGATAAACTAGGAATGAAAAGCAAGGACTCAGCAAGGCTAAGAACTCTGCAAGCCCTGAGCTGATGTTTTTCATTCAGTCTAAAATGCATAGTTGCTCTCTCTCTCAGGGGAGAAGTAGCTGCATTTATTTACAGCTATTAGACAAATATGCAAAGCCAGAATGTTTTTGTAGGTGAATAATGAAGCACAAGCCAATGTAAATACTTCAAAATAAAGTGTGCTTTTGATAAAATGTAATGAAGAAAGGGACTACAAAAAGAGATATGGGTAAACATAAAATGTTTACATATCCTTATGCCAATGCAAGGGTTCTAAATACTCTCATAATATTCTTACATATTATAGTTCTGTCAGTTTAATTTGAATAGCTAATGTCATTTATGAAGAAAACACAGTCACACTTCCTGTATAATTACTATATATCTATTAAAATGGATTATGTCTTCCTTTCAAATGTGCATTTATTCCATTCTCATTCTGTTAATGCATATCTTTTCCTTCATTATATCTGCAAAATGTCAAGCCTGCTATGTTAAAGAAATCAATAATTAAATAGCTTTAAGGTAATTACCTCCCAGGAACATATTTTTCTATCTTAACAACATAAAGCATCAAAATTACAAAAATATATTGGTGAGAAGGTCATCTTGTAAAAATGTAATATAATTTACAAATATTTGAATCACATTTGAAATACCAACTCTTCATAAGGGGAAACACTGAGGATGCCTCCTGAGTAATTCTCATGAGCTGCAGATCTGTTCTTAGGAAGAGTAACACTTGGGGTTCTAGGAACTTGGAGTCAGCCTTAAAATTTACAAAAAACAACAACAAAGACCCATAATGATTTCAGCAATGATCAAAAATTATGGAATTTCTCATAAAATTTCCAGGTGTTTTCCAAGTTTTTTAGTTAATTGGTTTTCCTGTGCTACTAGAAATTAAAAAAAAAAAAAATGATCACTCCAGTGATTTTACCCTCCTAATGGCTGACACAGATGGTCGCCCAGTCTAAGAAACTGGCCATGCACAAGTGAGCTGCTCATAGGGATGAACAGTACAGAGAATTAACATCAAAATCATTTCTATGCCATGTTAGGACAATTAAAAAATGACTACTTAAAAAAAACGACAGTTGGTTTAAGTTCTCTTAGTTCCTGAAGGACAATGGGGAGCAGTATCTTTTTCCATCATAATTTTTTTTCCCCTTCAATGTTGTGGATGTTAACCAACCATCTCCTGATATTAGACATTACATTAAGCATTACATGAGAAATGCCACAATTTATGGTCATTGCTGAAATCATTACTCTCACTAGCTGTTTCTGCTTGTATAGAAATGCAGTTTGTTTATTTATTCTTCCCCTTCAGTAACATATTATAATGCCTTGAAAGTTCTTGTCATTTTTCCTGGCACATATTTTGTCTCTTTTTTATCTTCCAAATTAGGTTCCTTTTCTTTTCAATTTATATTTTCTTTTTTCTACCTTTAGCTACATTTTTCCTCTCTTTTACTTGTTCTCAGCAACATCCGTTTTATGAACATGGGGTATCTTTTGACTGTCTTCATATCTATCATCAAATGTAGAATTATTTGACTTCACTCTTTTTCCTTCTGTGTTGTTTAGATATTTCAAACTTATCTCCCTGGTCTTTATCTGACGCTAGTCCAACTCAGACTCCTTATGTTTAATGTCACTTAGTTCTAACGCTTTCATGTTTGATAGGATATTACTTTTCATCTGAGCTCTTATTTGTGGTAAAACATGCTAATTGAAACTCCTGGAGAACATGAAAAAGTATTTTATAAAATATTCCTGCATCTTTTCACATATTATTACTGTGATGGGTGATTTTCATGAGCTTTATACTAATATTCTTTAATTTTGTTTGCATTCTTTATTTCCTCTTTTTATCTTTTGGATAGGCCCCATCATATTCATTTTGTAATAGGGTTTCTATTTTCTTCAAAGGAGGACAGGAATGAAGGGCCAGTGCAGTGGGATTGGTGTGGTAGAATATCTGCAGCTGCTACTCAGGTGTGTCTGACACCTGTGGACCTGCATCAGTGAAGTACACAACTAAAACTCTTTAGGTCGGGCCTCTCTGTGCTCTGATCCAGCACTCCTGCTTCCTATCTCTTCTGCCTATCTATTCCCCCAGGAAGAACCCCTTAGCTCAATGATTTAGTTATAGAACATAGAAATTATTCAGCTACCTAATTCCCTCCTCAGCACCTCAAACTCACCCTTTTTCTCTGTTCACTTTTCCTCAATAGAGTTTTTCCCCTCCTCTACAAGAAACCTGAGATTGTATAACTCTATGCACAGACCCTTAAATTTTCTTTTCAAGATCATGGCACTCCTTGTTGGGGGGAGAGAGAATCTGTACCTTCCAAGGGGACCAACAGGACAAAGTCAGTACCCAGCTGCCATGTGTCCACCTAGACTGCATGGAATATGGCAGGTGCAAGAGTTTCATAGTATCATGTTTCTGTGTCTGGAACTTTTGTCCCAACCACTTTTAGTGATTCTTTTGGGGTCAGAGAAAGAATAACATAATACAAATTCCCTTTCTTCCTTACATGACTTTTAATTGAAAACAATGAGTCATCATTTCTCAGTATTTTATTATGTACATTTTCAAACATGCAGAAAAGTCGGAAGAATTTTACAAGGGATCCCCATATGCCCATCATCTAAATTCTACTACCAGGATTTTATTGTTCTTGCTTAATCACTTATCTATTCCCTTACCTATCCCTCCATCTATCCATCAATGAATTAATCATTTTTGACTGTTATTTTATTTTGCCAAGGAAAATTGAATAGCAATTTGCCAAGGGAAGGTGATTAAAAAGTAGTAAAACTTCATTTACAATAGCAGTCAGTTTAAAAAATAAGAGGCACAATAAAGCTCTTGTGTGGCCCTTTGATAAAAATGAGTAATGTTTCCAAGTGAATTATTTTATATGCAGTGATTATAAGAACCAAATGTGCATTGATGATCAAATTCATAAATTTTCTCCCTGTTGTGACTTGGCCCATTGGGTCATCTGGCTTCAAACAAAAAAAATAAATAAATTTATTCAGATGTCATTTGTGCCATATAAAATTAAAATGAAAAATTCCTTCCTTAGAGTTTATCTCTTTGGTCCTAGCAAAAGCTACCAGGGACCTCTTAAATGTACCTTACTATTACATCAAAGAGGACTGTGGTTCTCATTGTATACTTGTTGGGGATGGGAAAAGTTGCCTGCTATTAACAGGCACAGTGATTTTTCAAGGTGTAGAGTCATACAGTAACTCCACTAGAATTTTTCATATGCTGAGCTATCTGCTATAGATTTGTCATTTCAGCAATTATAAGTAGGATCAACTAACTACTAACTTTCCTACCAAGGAGTATGTCACAGAATGTTGGAAGGAGAAAATATAAGATATTCAGTATCTTCAAAACCTGAAGAGATTAGAATCAAGTCAGGTATCCAGCTTGGATGCTTTCTCTTATCATGGTTCAATATCAGTATGAAGGGAGAAGAAAAGGCCTGAGTCTACTTTAACTACTTTCTTTTTCTTTTCTTTTCCTTTTTTTTACAGTGTGGTTTCCACTGAGAATATCACTGTGGAATTAAGCCTTGCCTGTCTGGAGGACTACAATCTGAAGATGGAGGGCTGGCCATGGGAGAGACAGGGAGCAAGAAACCCATTGGTTTTCATGGCTCCAGGGGTGATGTCATTTGGGTGGCCCTATAACCCCTTTTTCCAAGAAAGTCCTAGTTTGCTGTCTTATTTATTATTATTACTGATTACTATATTATCAATGTCCCTTTATCCTACAATGTATCATATTCAGATGATAACTTGTATCTTAAGGCACCACTGAAGAGACAGAGATTGAGCTTTTTTTTTTCTCTCCATGACTTTTATCCAACATACAACACCAAATTGGGAGAGTTCTTTGAATTAATGGAACAAGTACCCCTCCAATGAGTCTGGGGACTATCTGGAATGGTAAGAACCAGGTAGATGTAGTATAGAATTGGCTATCAGGAATACACTTTGATTATTGGTAATAAGAACCACAGAGTCTTTCCAGAATTAATATCAGGTGGACACAAAAACCAGATGCATTGCTCACAAAACAGAAAGACAAAAAACATACTGAGAAAGTATTTCTGTGCCAGGATTGTGGTTGCCTTTTTAGCATATAATCTTCAACTTCAAAATTAGTGGAGCCCAGATAGATACAGAAAACTCAAGTTGCCTAGGTCTCAGGGGGAATCTAACCAACTTCTTTTTGTACATTTCAATAGACTTTGTAGACCTGATATTCTCAAGGCTCAGTCAAGAAAAATAAGCATCGGGCTTATAGGCATATACATGCATATACTGGTATATTTGAAAACATCTGTCAATTAAAAAGGAAATAGAAAAAGAAAGAATGCAGAAGATAAACAAAGAGCATAATTTTGAAACTACTTACCTCAGGAAAATGAATTAAACTTCTGGTAACTATTATTTTATTTCATCTATGAAATTAAGGGGGAAAAAACTAAAACAAGGGTTCAGTGAAAGATTAAACACTAAGACATCATGTGACATAGAAAGGAGGATTTCAAAGCCAGAGAAAAGCAACAACAAAAGTTAAAAACAGACTACTATTTCAAGAATTAAACTGATATTAGACAATCTTAATAACTGTGGTACAGTCTCCAAATACGGTCATCAACAATTACTTTCATCCCTGTACCTGCATGTGACTCCTCACATCAAGAGCGGTTGGTTACTAATTTTCTTATCTTTGAATTTGGGCTGGCCTTGTGACCGGCTTTGACAAATTATAAAGTAAAAGAGGTGTGGTTGTAGGTCTTCCAAGGACAGGTATTAAGAGAACTGGAAGCTTCTAATTTCTCTCTCTTAGAGTGCAGTTGTCATGTTCTCCAGACTGAATAACTAGAGTTCATGAAGGAAAGTTCTTGGAGAAAGAGAGGACATGCCTCCAGTTCTTGCCACAGTTTGCTCCAACTGAATTCAGCTACTTGAATGATACAGTTGTTAATTTGACCAATTAAATAAAATTTACTTGTAATAAAAAAAATAGATAAATCACCAGTGCACAGCATACCAAACTCACAGAATTAGGAGAAATCTTTGTGGTTTTAAGCCACTAAGCTTCACAATGAATTATTAAGCAGCAACAAATACCTGAAACAATAATATTTCTTATAAAAGTATTTATGCCAAACTTTTTGCTAAGCACTTTATATGTCCTTTCTCATTTAATCTTCACATTCATATTATTTTCTCATTTCCAATACCATTGCTCTATGTCTGTTTTTACTTCAGTTTATCAAATTATGTTTTTACATATATAACAATATGCAACAATGAAGCCTATTAGTCTGTATGAATAATATGCATCAATTAAAAAATGAAAACTGGGGATATGAAAGCTTTAAAATTAGATTTTTAAACTTCTGATTTGACTTCACCCCAATTCATCCACTCAGTATACTGCCATGAGAGAGAGACATTTGAAATAAAAATGTAAGTGTATCCCTGAGGGCCAATTCTACACTACATCTATAGAATCTAGCTCTGCAGCTATATTTATCCTCAATTCACCTTTCTCATATTATCTCATCATTTGTCCCTCCTCTTGTCCCACCACATGGCATCTCTCCCATATGCATGTCTTTGCCTGAAAATACCATTAATACCAACTGCATCATTTTTACCTATGTTTCAAAGTGCAGCTCAGGTATCATCTCTCCCTGGAAGTCTTCTTGACTATCTCTGCTATCGTGGGTTCAATGTGTCTTCTTCAAAATTCAGGTATTGAAACTTATGGACAATGTGATACTATTAAGGGGTGGGGTCTTAAGAGGTGATTAGGTCATGAAGGCTCCTTCTTTCCAGAGGGAAATCAAGTTCCTTGTTGATGTGGCTTCATGTAGCATTAGTCTCTTTGCCCTTCCCCCTTCTACCATATGTTCCTCTCCTGTGGAGGGTGCAATAAGTTCACTTTGGAAGCAGAGAAAAAGCACTTGTTAGACTACACAGCTGTTGGCACCTTGACTTTGGACTTCCCAGCCTTCAGAAATGTGAAAAATACATTTCTGCTCTTTATAGGGTTATAAATTCCCTAGTGTATACTATTTTGTTGCAGCAACAAAATGGGCTAAGGACTAGGTCAGGCAGCCCTCTTTGTGTATATAAAAGGTTATTGATACTATTACTATAGAAACTTTTGCCAATGCATTGTATCTATTTGTTTTTAAGTCTGCCACCTTCATTAGACTCTATGAAGGCAAAATCTTGATGTTCCCAGCAACTGTTACATAGCTGTATCATCTTACACAGGTTGCTGACACTTTGTGTCTCCGCATCTTTTATCTGTAAGGTAGGATCTCTCCCATAAGACTTTTGTTTTGAATTGGGCATGTATATTGTTAGAAGCAGTCAAAATTTTAAAGCTCATCATTATTTTTATTATTGCTCCATATAAGTTTGTTGAATAAATTAAATCTGAAAAGATAGACGGGATTTAGAGAAACATGGTACAGACAGGGAAGAGGAGAGAGGAGGGAGGTATGAATAAACACACTCAAGGAATTGAATGTGTAATTGATGTCTTTACTCTGACTCAATCAGACCATTGAACCAGGAGCTCAGACCACAAGCAGGGCAGGCATTCATGAGGTATCCTACAGCCCAGCATCCCGCCCATACAAATCAGCAGTATATAGCTCTCAATTTTTTCCCCTAAAAATGCATGTTGAATCTGTTCATTTTTCTGTATCTCAGTGGACATCACCCTAGCCTAAGCCATCACTGTGTTCTTTGTAATCAACCACAGAATGGTGGATGATCTGCCACTTTGCCCCTTATCTTTATAGCAATTTATTCACCAAAGAGTAGTTAAAAATATATTTCAGAATGGCAATTAGATATTTTAATTCCTTTGCTTTTAGCCTTCATTAAAGTCCCACATGATAGAGCCTGGTCTCCTTCCTGAAGGCCATGTTGCCTATCTCCTTTCTTCTTAATTATTACCTTCTGGGCACAGTGAACTTCTCCCAGTTCCCCACTAAGCTTTTTTTTTTTTTTTTTTTTTTTTTTTTTTTAAGAGAGAGTGAGAGAGAGAGAGATAGTTTTCAGCGGATACAACATCTTTGTTTGTATGTGGTGCTGAGGATCTAACACATGCCAGCTGAGTGCTCTACCACTTGAGCCACATTCCCAGCCCCCCCCCCACCCACTAAGCTTTTCAGATGGTAAGATCTAGACATAGTCTCTTCTCTTTCCCTTAATCTCCCAATGGTTTCACTTTCTCAGTTTTTTAGGATTCAGCTAAACCATCTGCTTAAAGAGGAGCTGGCAGACCAATAAGAACAATGTAAGCAACTCTACTAATCTACTAATCTCTCTTGTGGCCGTGCTGTCCTCTGCCCAGTGAGAAAATTTACCAGAATCCTAAATAAATATTTATTTTTCTGTTTACTTTTCCAATATATGTTTTCTCCCCTAGACTGTACTCTAGAAGGCAACAGTGGGCTAGTATCTAGAATACTAATTAATTATAGTGGTACTTAATAGAATTTAAACATTAATTCTCATAAAACTTACATCAGAGGGCCATTCCCTAGGAAGAAAGATACATTTTTTCTAACATATAATCTTGCAAAGGAGCAATTTTGTAATGAATCAACTCCTCTGAGTTAAATGTGTAAACTGTTCTCTTTTGTGCTGAAATATTGCATGTCTTATCTTTTCCCCTTTTTCTCATGAGAATGGCACAACAGTATTTAGCAATACCAGGTATCAATGAGGCTCCAACACAGAGACAGACAGATGCATCCTTGACTACTGGAATGGCTATAGCAGTTTCTAGGATGTCTCCTGGAGCAGGCATTTGGTTGTATTTTCTACAATAGAGTCTTGAAGATCTATTTCTTCATCTGGTAGAGAGGTAGGTTCCCAAGGGAAGAAGAACCAGGAGAGACTAATTCTCTATTTTTTTCCCTAACTTTTCTGAATTCTTAAACCCACCAGCTATGGAGAAAAGAAAATTACAGTTTTGGAGCAGGGTGACAATTGTCATTCACTGTTTTTGACCAACCAGTTTTCCAGAAACTTAGTATACTCCTAAGTATTATTGGGTGCAGAGGATACTTTTCCTTTTGTTACTTGGCATTTGGAAACATGCTTAAGTTGGGAACTGTTATTGGCTGTTATTTCACTGCATAACACTGAATTAATAAAACAAATATCTCAGTGGACAGCTCACACTGGCTACCTCTTTATCCAAGCTCCAGGAACTTCCATTGAGCTGGGAGAACAACCCTTAGGACTGTAGCACCTAACACAAAGTGTCTGTTTGACTGAATCAAAATTCAAGAGCAACTCTAATTTAGTTGTTCTGCAATCTAATACATACAAGGATATAATAGCTTCTTAGAACATCAACATCAAGGTGTATGCAAACAACTCCAGGGAGAATTTCATCAATAAGGATAGTGTTAATTCTAAATGTTTGCTGAATAATAACACCAAGTTTCTGGGTAACTCTTGTGATCCCGTGGGACATGACTATTAAAGGATCGGCTTAAATGGAATCATCATTTTTAGTCCCTTTTATTCCTATTTGCTTATTTCTTCTACTCCTCCCCAGTCTTCTTTGCTAAAATACTCATAGAAAAGGCAGTGATGTCAGGAGTTACCATGGAAAAAAGGGTACATTTCTTTTTCAACTTCTTTAGATTTCCAAAGACTGGATTGTTGGTAGTTTCCTAGGAAAAGAAGTTTGGACAACAACAGACATCTCATGTTGTGGATAAAATATGTTGAATAATAATAAGAGAACTTATCCTGGGATTCCGGTCTCTTCTATCTTCTCTATTGATAATGATCTTAATAATAAAGATGACAATTAACTCAGTCAAGTATTTGATATGTGTCAGGGCTGTCCTTCATGCATTAGATAAAATAATTCATAGGATCATCACACTAGTGAGAGGTAGATATTGTTAACTCATTTCTATAAATGAGAAAAATAGAGCAAAATTAGACCAAGTAACTTCCCTAAGTTCATACATGTCAATATCTGTTTGATACAATAAGGGAAAAATAAACATAGTGACAAATAATTGGCTATTTAGTAGCTGAATCCCTTTATAAGTTGCTAACTTTCTCTGAGCCTTTCATTATCTATAGATTCATGATATTGCACTCACATAGAGTTCATAGATTTCTATAAATGAAAGTAGAAAAAAAAATGTTATGTATGTTAAAGTGCCTAACATAGCCCATTAATTCATTTACATGCATTCCACAAACATCATTTAAGATGTACAATATGAAAGGTATCGCAGGAGCTGTTAGGAATAAAGAAATGGATTCAAAATAGGTCTAAGAAACTCCTAGCCATTTAGGTAAATGGATGTCTTCATTTCATGATCCAGTAAATTAGACTGAAGTATGTACAGAATGCAAGCCCTTGTAAGACACAGAGGGAAAAATGGGAACAACTACCTGATTAAACTACACGATAAATCAATGTCAAGAAAGGTATCAGGACTGGCATTTGATGAAAGAATATAAGTACTTCAGGAGACCATGGCCATGTTTTTAAATGTCAGTGGCATGTGAGGAGACAAAGAAGCATAGGGAAGCAGGGTGCATTCAGCAAACTGTAAGAAATCCAACATGGATCAGTAAGTAGGAGTGAGAGAGGAGCCTCCAGAAGTGAAACTCATAATGGCCTTGGAAACAGGGTTAAGAATGTGAGACTTTTTCCCTCTATTTGATGCAGTACTAGAGAACTAAGAGAGAAACATAGATTTCCATATTAGAAAGATCACTTTGGCAGCAGTGTGGAAGACCAGTTTCAAGAGTCAGAGAGCAAACAGGTGAAAAGCTATTTCAGCCCAGGCAAGAGACAATGGAAACAGAAATGTCCCAAGGGGGCCTTAAAAGAAATGTAAAAAAAAGAAAGCAATTTGAGCATTAAAAAAAAAAAGTCTGGTGGCTTTGACAAGGTGTAGCTACTGGTTAGGTGCTCTGGGTAAGAGGGAGGACGGCATCCTAGTGGAAATCTTAGATGTCTATCTTCAGCAATGGGAATGTGGTAGAGTCACCAGCGCATGGAGAGTACTGGAAAGGTGCACATTCTGGATGTGGTAAATTACATTCCAGAAACATTCATGAGTTGTTGGAATATTGGAATGGAACCATCAGGTCGGCAGTTGGAGCGATACAGGGTGTAGATAGAAATCTGGAGGCTACAAGCACAGACATGGTGTCCAAAAGTATGAAGGAGGGTGAGTATAAGCAGAAACAGAAAGGAGCAAAACAGGTATGATGAGATGGGAAGAGGAGCAAGAAAAAAAAAAAAAAGCCTGACAAACACCAAGCCCCAAGAAGAAAATGCAAGAGATGGGTATACAGGAAGAAACAACGATGGTGGCCCTGGATGGAAAGAGGGACCAACTGGTCTCATGATGTGCTTGTGGAGGATAAATCCAGAAGAAATGGACAATATCCTTCTCACTTTGACATGGTGCACCACCTAACACAATGGTTTCTTTGTATCATTCTGCATTTTATATCCTCTATACCTCAAGTAAAAATTTTAGGGATAAAATATTTTTTCCTCTAACTTTCAACCTATGTTGAAGAGTAAAATTTGATGCCAGGAATTTAATTAGTCACATCAAATCCTCTTCCACCTCCTCAAATACTCAGAAGCAAGAACTGCCCTGATGTCAACTGGATTTAGTTATAATTATACTCCCTTAGGAATAGAATTCAGAATAATAATCAGCATTTAATAAATCTATAATTATCAAATATGTTATTTGGGATATAAAAACAAAAATATAAAAAAAAAATTTGATCTTATCATTCATTCTACCATCCTGGGGAAAAAAAATGGCTCTAAGGACAGAGAAGAAAGATGGTTAAGAGTACAGTTAGTGATATTAGAATCAGATTAAGTGAGAGTTAAATTCTGAGTGTTAGAATTATTCATTCCCACTGAGTGGATAATATTATCTTCACAGGATTAGTGGAACTGTAAGCTGAGATAATTCATGCTTGGCAAAGTGCACGCAGCAAACATTCAATAAAAGCCACATAAATGACAATAAACACTTGACTAGGAGTTGTGAGCCTCATATTCTAGACCTGGTTCTGCCAGTAACCAACAGTGTAACTGTAAAAAACACCATGTCTCTTAGTCATTTCCCCATGTGGAAAAATAGGAGACCTTGAACAGATTCATGTTATTCTAAATTTTTGCTTAACAATGCCAGTATTTTCTTTTTAAGTATGATCTTACATAGAACCACATTATATAAAACTAAATAAGACAGTAGCTATTGCTATGGTTAAATTTGGAGAGCTTCCAGGTATGAGTGTGGAGATATACACATGTAATATCACAACATATTTATAGTGTGGTAACAGGGGAAAAAAAATAAAAAAAAAAAACCAACTCCATTCCCAAATTTCTATAACCTCCACAAGTAACCACACCAGTGAAAAACTTGGACGATCTTCCAGACACTTCCTTAAACAAGGACTATTGTTTCTCCAGAATCTACCATTGAATCACAATGAGCAGAATTTCAACTTTCATTCATAGTTAATGGACAACAGACAAACTAATCTATACTAAGGAGGTTTCTTTTCCTCTCAACAGTCACTTTCTTTTCATGTAAGCAATGCAATGCTAAGTACTTATAGTGATTGCAATCTCTTCCAAGAAAATCTTCTATGGCACTTAAATATAATCACTATCTAGCTCAGGACATTTGTGTCATCAATACAATCTCTTGTTGAGTAATCAAGACGTGAAGTTTAGTTTTGCTTTGTTTTTTTTTTTCACCCTCCTGTGAAACAGAAATTTATTTTTGCATTGAATATGCTGTTGTTTGATAGATTTGGAAATATTCTCTTTTAAAAGGAAATGCTCTTGTTTAACTTAAAAGAGCTGGGGTTGTAGCTCAGTGGTAGAGAGCTTGCCTGGAAAGTGTGAGGTAGTAGATTACCTTCCCAGTACAGCAATCAATCAATCAGTCAATCAATTAAAAGAGAGAAAACACTCCTGTAAGTGTATGTATTAAGACCATCAATGTATATCATCACAAACCCAGCATTCTAATTGTTTTACTATATGATTTGATTTAAATGACTTCCAAGCTGACTTGGGAGTAGTCTGGGGCAAGGTCAGGGTGACATTCAAGAATCCACAACTAGAAGAAGCCAGCCCTGACTGAGGCAGAGAATGGATATCAGGCAGAGAATGGATACTGTCAGCCAGTAGAGGCACAGAGCCAGAGCCCACTGGATTTGGGATCAGAGAAAAAATAGAGCCCAACACTTGAGAAAACATCAGGGGGCAGGACAGAGGCCTGCCTGACAAACACAAGAGCCAGGGCAGCCCAGCAGTCAAGGGAACAAGTGAAGAGAGCTGAGTTAGACGCTAAAGTGCATGTGTAGTGGGGGACAGCGGGTGGAGAGGACGTGACCACATAAACCCAGTGTGCACTAGCCACCACCAAAAGAAGGAGATTCTATTTTCTAGGGCATACTTGTGCAGGTCTTTGAAGAGAAGCTAGACGTATGGAGTTTTATGTGAAATCCTCTATTGGTAAATGCTGTCAATAACTTCATTTGTGTCTTAAAATACTATGAAAATAGAGGCACTCTTAGCTGGACAGAGGAAAGACATCTGCCCCAAGGCTTAAGATTTGAGGTATCAGACCTGGAAATATAATTATATGTGCATACCTATCAATGTGGCCTGATTTAAATGTGAAACTCTTGTATTTTTCCATTTTTGTTATAATTTATTTCTTTGGATTTAAGTAAATCTAATGATCAACTTGCCCCAGTATTATGGGAAGCCAACTTTATTCTTACTTTGGAATTCCAAAGAAATTTCCCAAAGCTCAAGAAATACAATGATCTGTTTGTGGGGGTGGTCTTGTCATCGTTATTAGACTGATCTCTTCAAGAAACCCCAGAGTAAGTTCTCTGACCCTTCCCTCAGAGACCTAATTTTTTCACTTGCCAAACATTTCACTGTCTAGCAGTTTCACAAAATATTTGGGCTATTCCATAGAGTGTTCTATAGAAATATAAACCAATTTGAATTTGAATAGGGTCAAATTCAAAATCCACTTAAATTTGTCATATTGATACAGTCATACTGTTCTTTAAAAGTTATTAATACATTTTTTGTTGTTATTTTTGTGGAAGGGGAATGGGGAGGGTCATAGGGCTGTTTACACGTTTAGTCCACTTTCCTTGGATCCTGATTCTCTGAGCATTTCTTTCTGAGGAGGTGGCAGGGGAGTGCCCAGGAGAGGCAAGGCAGGGCTGGCTCTCCTCCCAGGTCTTCCCTGACTCTCCTGTTAAGATCTGCCCTGAAGTGAAAGCTTCTTCCCCTTCCTTCACAATTCACAGTGCAGGAAGGAATGCAGGGGAATTCTGTCACCCCAGACTGTCCAGTGAGTGTTCAGAAGCAGACAGGGGGACCTCCAGGGGACAGCCTTTGAGATTTCAAAGGAGAAAGGAACTGGAAAACTCAAAGTGGCACAGAGCAAACAGGAAAAGGAATGGCATGGGAGGCACTGAAGAGATACATGAGCTTCGGAGGCCCAAGGCTCCAACTGCAGGGGAGAGTTTTTGGAACAGCAATTAGAATCATTCTCTTAAATTGCTTGGAGTCTTTATAGCTACTTTTCTGTAACTTCCCCCGCTTGCTTTTACATATAGATAACTTGCCCCCTTTAGGCATCAGTTAATAACCATCCATTAAAACTTCCCCCCACAAAAAAGCAAGAGTTTCAAAATAGGCAATTACAACAGTCTTAAGAATCGAGGGAAGAGACATAGCAGAATCCTTTGACCTCCTAGGGAAGCTATTTTATTACATTAAGGAAACACAGGGAAAAGAGAAAGAAAGAAAATATTTTCCTTTTCAGCAGCCATGAAATTGTACAGATTTTACTATGTGCAAAATGTATATCACTATTGCTCTCCTTTGATGGAAGACACTTGACTCATTGCTCCAAGGGAGATATTAAAACAAAACAGCAGGAAAATACTGAGAAAGGAAATTAAATGGAAACTGCATCTTCCCTTCATCTTCTTCTTCCCTGTTTTGAGAACTTTGCCTTGGGACCAATGGTGACTTCTCTTTTAAGACCAATGCTGTTTGTGGCATCTATTTAACTACTTTGTGTTATTTATCATTTGGGGGATGTAGAAGTACCTCTAAAAAGGATGTCTTTAAATAGGGGTTTTCAGGGGAACAAAACAAAATGTAAACAATGTGAAGTTTTTAATGCTTTGGTTATGAAAACTGTGTTGGTAATGCTGCATAATTCCATTAAACTCCTAATAAATCACTGTAATATACTTGGCCAGTGTAGCTCAGAATATTAGAATGAGCTACCAGGGAATTGATATGGTAAATTAATTAGTAATGTGAAACCGCACTAAAACTGTATCTTTCCCGAGAGCTCTTGGTCCGTTTTGCCATCATCATCTCACTTTATTTCTTAGACAATTCAGAGTCAAATGAGATGTCATAGCCTCGAATCACATAGTTGATTTATAGCAGATTCAAGTTTAGAATTTATATCCCCTCATTTTTAGGACTATGTTGTAAATATGGAATCATCATATTTCTCTGCTTTAAAAAATAACATTCCCTGCTTCACAACTTAACATCTGTGGCATTCTAAAATTGCATCATGTCACTTGGGGTCAAGTGGAGCCACAAAACAAAACCAATTATTTCTAGACAAGCTAATCATTATTTAATCATCTGATAGGAATAAAGTTCAAAGACATAAGAGCAGGTGGAACTGAAAGTATAAAGAAGAATAATAGCACTTCAGGATTATCCTGTAGGGCCTTTAGCAGCTCTCCACTAATGAAGGGATTTAAATACCTAAAGAGAAGATATTAATAAGTACTACCCTATCACATATTTAATATTAGGATCTAATCATTACAGTAGTCACAATAGTCCTTAGTGTTTTGTAACCTGTGACTTCCTAAGCTCTTTATGAATTGGGAAGGGGTTGTGACCCAGATTCTTGGTCCACTATGACCTTAGCCCTATAACTTTGGACAAATCATATAATCTTTCTCAGCCTCAGTTTCTGAACTTACAAAATGACAATAACACCATTTTCAGCAACAATTATGTCAGTGGAGACACAGATGTCTCTTCATATCTGAGTGTTCTGTACCCTCAGCTCCAGCCAACCACAGATAGAAGATATTAGGAAAAAAATACTCTCTGTAAATAGACATATTCTCAAAAATATATAGCATTGCAACTATTTACACAATATTTTCATGGTATTAGGTATCATGAATAACTGAGAATTGACTTAAAACATGGAGGAGAACTTGCACAGGTTATACTCAAATACTTCACCTTTTTATTTAAGGGACTTGAGCATTCCTGAGTTTTAGTATGTGTGGGGGGTCCTGCAACCAATTCCTTAAAGACTTGCTCTGGCCAACTTCAGTCAATGAGATGCCAACAGATATGACATGAGAAGATACTTTAAGTGGGCCTGGGTGTTTGGCCAGGGATCATTGTTTGTATTTTGTTCCAGGAGGTTCCTGTTGCCTTATCTCAGGTGAGCCCAGATTAATACACTTGGAGCAGACATGAGCTCTTCCTTCAGAACCTTAGCCTAACGTTGAGATTGGATGATCTATTACTTGAGGCAGAACTACTCTAGCTCGCCTAAAAAAAAAAAAAAAAAAAGGCACTGAGTTTTGGTATAGTCTGTTATGCAGCATTATTGTGACAATAACTGACAGATACACTGCATTATTGTTTTCTCTATCTATGTTGCCCTCTGTTAGTTATGTTTATCTTTCTTTTGTATTGCTGGTAAGAGTTGGAAATTGAATAGAAAAGTTGTAATAGAAAAGCTGTCTAGATGACTAGAACTGGGAAAAGTGTGTGGAATCATCTAGCTCAAACCCTTTCTCTTTCAAGAGAAGGGAAGTCAGGCTTTCAAGCTCAGTTAGGACCTGCTGTCCCTAGTTCCAACTGAGTGATCTTTATATCCATCAAAATCCTTCCTTAGGTACAGAAAGGTTAAAAACACCCCATTTTGAATTTGACTGAGGAAATATATCTTTCAACTTTTCTCAGAGGATTTAAATAAACAGAGATAAAAATTAAATATTTTGGGAAAGATAAATCTAACCATTTTCTTCTTCAAATGCAAAAATTAAACACATCTTTGTGTGTGTGTATGTGTGAGTGTGTGTGTGTATGCATATGCATCTGATAAATTTAATAGTTTAAGGAGGGTGAATCAGTTGTTATTGAAAAGTATTTTAAATTTGTAAGAAATGCCTTCTCAGGATGAGAGTAACAAGTTTAAACATTTTCTGACCTTATTTCTTGTACACTCATTCTCAAATAGAAATTTTAGAATTCTTGAATCTCTTTGAAAGCCAATAGTAATCATATATATCTATATATTTTTGTGGGGGAAGTACTAGGGGTTGAACTCAGGAGCACTCTACTACTGAGCCACATCCCAGACCTATTTTTTTATTTTTATTTAGAGAGTTGATTAGCATCTCTCTTTTGCTGAGGCTGGCATTGAAAGTGATCCTCCTGTCTCAGCCTCCCAAGCCACTGGGATTATAGACATGCACCACAGTGCCTGGCCATATATCTTTATAGGTTATAGATACAATATATATAAGAAATATATATATAATATATAAATAAGAAGTCATTAATTTCTTATTTTTTGCTTCATTTTATTTTTGCAATGTTACTGCTATCAATCCATATATATGTATATATATATACATATATATATAGATTATCTTTATATATACATATATATCTTTATTTCTTATCTATTTCCTTATTTTTTGCAACTAATTCTAATATCATACCTAATTCTAAGATATGATATAGCTATAAAATGATAGATGCTTGCAGAGCTTTAAAAATCTTTCATGTCAGTTTCAGAGAATGAAAAACCTTGTTTAACATAGAAATGAACCAATACAGGATTATAGTTGTCTTTGGCAATTGATGGTAAAAAGAATTAGCAGAAATCCCCTGAGAGAGGGAAGAAAACAATTTATATAGTTAAATTGGAAGAAAAAATATCAAATGAAGAACTTCAAAGAAGATGAAGACTAGAGAGAAATAATTCCAGATTTGGGAAATCAAAGAGCCTGGAAAAAGTACTTAAATTTGTGAAAACTTAAGGTTGTAAATATGATTGTGAGTAAACACCATCTACAAGAATTCAGAGTAGATTAATTCGTCCTTTTGAAAACAGGAAAAGACAAACATTTCAAGGTAGAAGAAATGAGGAGCTACAGATAATCTATGTAAGGTGGGGAATTATTTGCCATTTGTTATAACAAGTCTTTCTTCATTTGGGAAATAATGGCTTGTCAGCAGAAGTTGCAAGCCAAAAATTCACTTTTGTAAGAATGAGAAAATTAAAAACAAACAAACAAACAAAAATCCCTTCCTAAAGAAATGAAACAATTGTTTGCCAAGAAATTATTGCTCTAATAATTTAAAATAAAAAATTACAATAATATGATGTGAATGTAATCTCCTGGATCATGGTGCACAGTGACTCTGAAGACATCTCTTTTAGATCATCCATCCTCAGATGGGATTTGAGGCTAGTTCTCACTACTAAGTTAAGCAGCTGTTCTGGGTTCAAAAAAGCGTCACCCCTCTTGTTAGAATGTAGAGTACACTAAGGCTCTGCTTTTCCTCCCTAGATGATCTATATAAAGTTTGGTGGAAAGTGGAAGAGGAAATATAACATCGGTGGAAGAACTTGTATAACTGTGTAATTACAGTTAAAAAAGAGAGAGAGGGAGAGAGAAAGAAGAAGAAAAACCAGCTTCTCTTTCTAGGTTTCTGTGATAGACTGCTAAAATGTAAACAAATTCTTGCATCCTTGAGAGGTGCAAGAACTTCTTCCTTGAATCTGGGCTTGGACATATGATTTGCTTTGGTCAGTTGGACATTACCAACCTGACATGTGAGAGCCTTTAACAGTGTCTGTGTAATGGAGTCTGACCTTTCTTTGGGCAAATCCCCTTTGCTACCCTGTGAATAAGTCTGCATAAGACTGATGGAGACATATCCAAGTCAAAGGATCATAAGATATAATAAATACCTGGTTTTTAAAGCATATATATTATGGCATGGTTGTTCTGCAGCAAAATGTAAAGATTGCAATATCATAAATAAGAAAAAGATTATTGGAATTGCACATTATCACCATCAGTTATATAGATTATAAAGGATGGGCTGAGTCATTTTCTTTGGGAGTTTTCTTATGCTGTGTTCACAAAGCTTGACTCTGAAGACATCTCTTTTAGACCATCCATCCTCAGATGGGGTTTGAGGCTAGTTCTCAACTACTTAAAGATTTTTAAGGAAAAGTTAATCCCTTATCAAATGGCTAAGAAACCACTATTAATGATCACCTTTAACTTCATTAGAAAATGATATATTCATATAAATTTTTTGATGTTTTTATTTGACAACTATGAATGTTGCCTCACTGTTTATGAAATAATCAATTACTTAAGGCATATAAAAGAGAACAGAGACCGTTTTAATTTCTGAAGAGAAATATTAAGCCCTGTAGCCAAAGGATAAAAGCCTTTCCTTCAGGGATAGCCAATTTGTTCCAATTCTAAAGAAAGAATGCTAACAATTAAGTGAAGAGGAAACCACAAAAAAGAAATGGCACTGATGGGAATAGCTGGTGGTGGGCAGAGTTTGCTTCTCAGAAATAAATCTCCAGTTCAGAAATGTCATTAGAAATAACCAATGGGTACACACAGAGATTCAAATAAAATGCATGCTTAGCTGGGAGGAAAAAACAGCAAATGAATTAAACATGACAGAAATATTACAATTATTTCCATAGTTGTCTTCAGATAAAAGAATGAGAGTGATATTTATTTCCTTCTTTCTTCTTTACTCCTCCTGAGTGTCTCTCTCTGTCTCTGTTTCTCTATATTTTTCTCCCCAGAGTATTTTGTTGGTTCCATGCAAAGATGTCAGATACAAAAGCATGTGCATTTATATTATGTCCACTTTTCTGAAAATGTAAGAATTATAAATATTTGCATTTTATAGATTTTCACTGAAACGTTAGGTGAGTTCATGCCAAGTACAACTTCTATCAATATGTCTCCACATGTGTAGGTATCTATACATGATATGTTGATGTTGCCTATATATTTCAGTTATTGCAAAAAATATTCATTCCTCATTTTGGGGTCTTGTTAACTTTGGTTTCTCTCTTTAACACAATAAATACATAGATACATGCAAATGGTATGTGAAATAATCAAACAGAATATAAGGATTAAAAACTAAAAAAAAATCTTCTTTCTTACTATACCAATTTGCATGTATCATTCCTGTTTGTTTGCCATTTTCTGCACATTATAACCTGTACAATACACTGTGCTATAACGCATGTTTCTGTAATATGAATGAGATCACACATCATTGGTAAACAGGAGAGTCATCAGTATAGTATGATCCAAAGGTAAATTTTTCACAGGTGGGGAGGCTGGAAGTAGGAGTAGAATTGTAAATTTTAGCACACACACACAAAAAAGATTCCTGAATTCAGTGTTCGAACGAAGCTTAAGAGCAACAGCAGGAAGGCCAGAATGGGTGGAATGAGCAGTACCAAGAGCAGAAGGAGAAAACATTTGAGAGATAAACGAGGACTGAATCATGAAGGCCATGGTGCGTTGAAATGAAAAATTAAAATTTATTCACAGGGTGCTTAGGAAATCATTAGAGGGATTCAAGTAAAGACTTATAATCTGCTTTGTATTTAAAAACTCACTTGGGAGGTTCTGAGAGAATATTGTATTGGGGGAAAGAGTTAAATCAGGGGAACCCATCGGGAGGCTCTGCCATAGCTGCTTAGATGAAAGATGATCATGTCTCAAACCATGGAGGTTGCACTCAAAGAATAGATATTTTAACTACAAAGCTTGGAGGGTCCGTGCATAAACTGGGGATACAATATGGAGGGAACACGAGAAATGGAGGCTAATCCCTAGACTTGGATGCAAGTAAATAGACAACTAGTGAGACCATTTATGATGGTGAGGTGGGTACAGAAAGACTGGGGAAAAATAAGTTTGGTAAAAGGGGAGAAGTCAAAAGTTCTCTTTAGAAAGTTAATTTTAAGATTCCTGTTAGATACCCACATACAGAATTATGGATTTCAAGATGGTGCTGAATGGATGAACAAAACTAATAAATATCTTTATAGCAGTCAGGTTGATCAGGTTTTGTTAAAGATTCCATGTGTTAATCAGATCAATATTACAGAAATAGGTAACAAAAAATACAAGACACAGAAGATCTTTAAAATGGAACACAAAAACTAGATTGAATCCAAATGGGTTACAAGTTTAACAAGGGCAAAAAATGGCAGATGATGCTGTGTGGTACAGTCAGCCTTAGTCACACACTTCTGTTCTGTGGAATGGAAAGACTTTGTTTTAACTGGCTTACCCTGCCCATTGTCTCTTCCAGAGTGACTATCTTTTATCAGGAGGAGGGCAGTATTAAACCCTGGAATCCTACCAGTAACAAATTTATCTCATTGATACATAATTGAAATTGCACAAATTTTGCTAAAAATTAAAACAGAATCAAACAAAATAAGTTCATTTCTCACTTTTCATATCTCGCTTTGCTATTAGAAAATTAAGGTACCTTTCACAGATTTCCTACTACCATAACATGTACATTTTTATTCATGCATTATGATTTTTACCAACATCATTTGAAAGGAATCAGTTCACCATAACACTGTATTGCTTTTGAATGTATTGGCTTGTATTTGTGACTATCCACTCATATCCAGTATTCTCAGTAGGATTAATGGGCAGCACATTAAGCACAACACTGAGACAAAAAGTTGAATTTCTATAAAAATTAAGCCAGTTTGCCACTCTATTCTAAATACTTAATCATGGTCTAGGAATGTAGCTATTGCTGTATCAAATATTCATTTCAAGTGCTAGGTAGGTCTGTATACCAAAAGTCAAAGTTATAAAGAACTTCTTTACATAATCACTGTCTAAGAAAAGCTTCAAATGCTTTGTGACATGTTTGTGTGTGCATGTGTGTGGTTTAATATATGCACCTGCACTTTTTCTTTCCTTCTGTATTTAGCCTTTGTCTGGTGTCTTATATAATAAAATGACATGATACCACTTGATGGCAGACTTTGATGTTGCAAAGTTACTTCCCAATTCAGTTACTCATCATTGCTGAACTTGTTCAAAGTCAAAACCAACTTAGGTAATTCTGCAGTTGAGAATAACCAGAGTGGAATTAGATAGAAGTACCCAGAACTGTCACAGCCCTGCAGGGGTCAAGATGCCTCCCTCTTACTGAGATGTGTCATCCATGCACCCGGGGTGCCTTTAAGTGTCAGTTATCAGGAAAATTCATGAGACACAAAAAAACAGAGCTAAGCAGCTAAATCATTTGAAAATATCCCCTTGGTTTTTAATAGGGGAATTGAAGAGGAAAACAAATTTTTACAATTTTTCAAAGGAAAAATAAAACGTTGAAATCCCTCTCTTTTGATAAGAATGAATTTATTCTTACCTTACCAAATGGTTATATATGTTTGAAGTATCTACCAAGACTTGTATGCAGGTTGGTGTTTATATGTTGTGTATGTGCCTGCTTACCCATTCACGTGGCACCCACTTTGTAAAACAGACCTTAGAGAGGGCACAGCGATTGTAACAAACTCCCTGGAAACCCAGGTGGCAGTAATTGTTTATTAGCCTGCCGGGATATTTGGGTCATCTAAGGCAGCTGTGTCCCACCCATCTCACTTTTCCCCTGGGTCCAACAGGCTGGCCAGGGCATGATTTTCTCTTGGCCATGACAGGGTGCAGAAGACAGACAGGTGCACCCCGGTCAACGAAACCCTGAACTTCAAGCACGCTGTCCTCTCGGCGTCATTCTATTGCCAAAAAATGTCACATGGCCAAACCACAGATCAAAGTGGATGGGAAAAATAGTTCCTCCAATGGGAGGCACTGGGAAGTCAGTACATGGTGAAGGGTGTGGATTCAGGGAGGCTGAAGAATCATGCCACCAAGCATAGCCCCCCTGTGGCTCTTTTAACATGGAGAAATAATAGTAACACAAAGTCATCAAACCAACATGGATTTTAGGGAAGACAGCCCTGAGTCCGAATCCTTACTAGCTTTGGTCTTTTAACAATTTATGTAACCTTGCTGTCTTTATTTTACATGAGTAAAATGTAAGTAATAACTTTGGTTTCACAAGATTTTTGAATACTAATTAGTCCATATTATTCTTCTAGAAAGTAATGACAATCGTTATCGTTGTTATTGGCAATATTGCTATTAATATTGTTAGTAGTAACTAGAAATAGGGTTTTTAGTCCATCAAAGTGGGAATATGCAGTATCTTCCCCCAATTTTGCTTTCAGATACCAGTCCTGTCCACAAAAGAAGCCAAAAAAGAAAAAAAAATTATAGACTCCATGTCATTCTGCATCATTTCTGCCCAGCTCTTGAAAGGAGAATCTCTGTAAAGTGAGAGATGGTGTGTAAGAAGGAACATCTGAAGAATGCTTTGGAACGATAAAGGCAGAGAGGTAGATCAAAGGTCTTCCTGTAGTCATTACTAGGAACGATGAATTTCTTTGCTTTTGGAATCATCTGTGTCTTTTGAAAACATTTGGAAAACAGGTTGTTGGGAAGGATCCGTGGTTGAATGGTTGTTTGAGATTGGTACATGTTCTGAGCAGCAGCTCTCTGTGTTTTTCTGGGTTGGATCTGCTTTGAAACGTGAGTCACCACACTGTACCCCTATTCTGTCTCCTCATCTCTTCTGTTTGCCATTTAGCAATAGGCCAGAGGTTTTCCTGGCATTTTACCTTAAGAAGATGTGGATCTCTTTGTAACACGTATTCTTGAGTCGGCTAAAATAGGCCTTAATAACCTTTTTCCCCCCTGAATTGATTATATTATTGAAGCTACTCTTGTTTATCTCTCATGCAATTAAAATAATTGTCTTAATTATCTACTTGTGCAAAATCCTTCTCTTTTCCACTAGGATGTATTTGAATGATGGCAATTTATTTTTAAAAAAGCAAGAGTTAAAAAAAAATTCAAAAATTTTACCTAAAAGATCATTCATAATATATTTAATTAATGGTATGGATTGTCTTGATTATTTCAGTATATGGAGATTCTGAAATTCCTTTCTAGGTTTCATTTAAACCCATTTTTCTCAATTGAGCAACTTTATTTTCTTTGGGTCTTAGGTAATAGTCCTTGGGGGCTTATATCTTATCCTATTTTAACTTCCTTAATTTCTGTCTTATTGGATTAGAATTGCAAAAATGGTCCTATCTGAACCATGGTATGTGTGTCCATTCACATAAGGTCAGGCTGAAAATCGGTGTGCAGAAAACTTTCAAGCATTTTATTAGAAGGTGTCAGGGTGTGCATGCCTGGAATAAAAACATAAATTGCTATTCTTCTCTGTTCTTCCCTCTGAGGAATTCTCCTGGCCTCTCTCCTTATACTCTGTCCCAGAGATGGATGACCCATTCTATGGTGGGCAGTGATGGGGGGGGGTGCTTGGAATTTCTGCATAAGGCCTAGGTATCCTTTCCCATTGCCTTAAATGAGATCCAGAGTTGCCTTCTGAAATGCTAGAAATGTTTTCAGCAGGAACCACTGGGCTGGAAAGCCACTGCTTATTGAGTGATGCCTTTCTTGGGGTCTGTGGAAGCCACACTTTTAAATAGCAGAGCCCCTTCCCTGTAAATTCAGCCCCAGCTAGTAAAACCCACCTGGCTCTTTTGAGGCATTCCCTTTGCCTGAGAAGCTGAGACGCAGCTGTGAAACCCCTCTAGGAAATGGCAGCTGCTGCCAAGTCTTTGGTTTTTGTAGCTTCAGCGAGAAGCTCTGGGCCAGTTTCACGAAGCCCAGACACTCCTCAAGACGATTCAATCCAAAGGATCAGATATGACCCTAAGGTCCTGTTTTGATCCCATGAGTGTCTGAACATGCATTACAGGAAGATGTTTTGTGATCAGCTTACAGGGGTTGATCTTTGCGGAGCTCCAGCTCATGAATCTCTCAAAGGGAGAATGGTTCTGTTCCCTGCTTGTACTGTGAGCACAATATTGTCATTATTATTTGCACTTTTCTGAAGCTTTACTGTGGAAAAATTCAGTCTGCCTCTTGGGAAAGGCAGCCTTCCTTTAAAGCAAGAATTGTAGCATTTTCCTAATATAAACGCACATACAGGTTTTGTAATATAAAACTCCTGCAGGCATTCACTGATGTTTCCCTTCTGGCCTAAACTGCTGGGTGTGACTAGTTTAAAAGCTGTCAAAATGACATAAAACAGTTATTAAAACCGCTGGCTGCCTCACTGCCAGAGGGCAATATTGTTCCATAAATAGTTTGCCTCGCAATAGTGCTCAGAGCAAGACGGAGCCGTCAAACCTAAGGGCAGAAGGCGTTTTAAACACATGGTAAAGTGCTATCATATGTAGAGTCCCATACAGAAGGAAATGGATGAATTTTTGCAGCAGCAATTTGGGCAATAGGTACAAGCGAAACATAGGTATTCCCAGTATCTATTTGAGCACCTAAGTGAACATGTAATTGCACAATGAGCCTTTCACAGCAACTAATTAAACATGTAAATTATTGTCGAATGTTCCCAGCAGCCACAGAACATTTTCCATGTCCGATGTCATTATCCTCTATCAGGCATTTGTGCATTGAGGTACATATTTATGTAATTAAATAACAATTATTTTTACTTCCAGTCCCATTAGTAATATTTAAAATTGCAAGTACTATATTATCTTTCCTCTTTTTTGGGGGAATATGGATTCATTATATTCTTAGGGCAAACACCCTTTTAGGAATCAGTGAGTTCCCACATAGGCAATCTTTTAGCATTTTTGTCTTTGGGAAGGTAGGATGATTATGGGATCCTTTAAAAATAAAATTACAAGCCAGCATGGTGTTGCACTCCTGTAATCCCAGTGACATGGGAGGCTGAAGCAGGAGGCTCACAAGTTTGAGGACAGCCTCAGCAAGAATCTAAGCAATTTAATAAGAGACTGTCTCAAAATAAAAAAAAATTACAAAAGGACTGGGGATGTAGTTCAGTGGTAAAGTACCCCTGGGTTCAATCCCCAATATGTGTGTATGTGTGTGTATTCACCGCTATGGAATGAAAGTGTGAGTCTCCTAAAATTCATATACTGAAGTTGTAGCCACTAATGTGACTATATTTGATGGCAGTGGGTATTGAAAGCTTATTAGGGTTAGTTGAGGTCTTGAGCATGGGGCTGCCATGAAAACATTTGTGTTTTTACAAGAAGAGGACAACAGGTATGAACCTTCTTTTTCTCCCTCCTCCATGTGAGAGACACAGTGAGAAGAAAGCGAGGAAATGGTATTCTTCTCACCAAGAACAGAATCTGCTGGCACCTTGATCATGGGCTTGCTAACCTTCAAAAGGATGAGAAATTGAGGTTTGTTGCTTTGGTCAAGCAGTCTATGGTATTTTGTTATAGCAGCCTAAGTGGGCTAATACACTCATGAAGATATTTTCTAGAGTGAGTAGATGGTAGAATTCACTACTATGTTGGTCAATTTTGAATCCTTCCAGGAGAATTTAAGCAATGGAATATCTAATCATTCATGATAGGAAAAAAATCTTCTATGATATGGGATAGTATTGTTGCAAGATTCTTGTGACTATCTTCTAAGTAGGAGTAGAAATTCAACAGGATAAAGAAGCTCTAGCAGCTCAATTGCTAGCACACAGTTCTTATGAAATTTAACAGAATCAGAAGAAAGTTTGTCTTACTAAATATAAGTGACTTAGACAAATGAGATGGAGCATAAATAGTGAATTTAACTGATTTACTTCAATCTCTACTCCTACTGAAAGGTAACTATTACTATTCTAGTACAGTTCTTATTTTAACCACTCAGTCTCATGCTACAGAAGTTCTAAAGAAATCAATTGTACATATTTACACAGGCTACTTCCTCCATTCTGTTTTGTTTTGGTTTTTCTTTCAAAAAATTATGCAAAGGGATGTGTTCTGAAGTTCCAAATGACTTAAAAAAATCAAACCAATCCAATCAATTTCTCAGTAATTGGCTTTGAAGAAACTAAGACAAGAGCAATGCAAACAAAGTGGCTTTAAATAAATCATAATTACTCAAGCAATGTCTCCAATTATTTGAAGGTTTAATCAGATGACTAACAATTTGGAAGGCCGCTGGCATTTGGTAAAGTGACAGGCAGGAGGAATGGGGAGAATGCAGTCTGGTCGAGACAATCTGAGATGTGAGAGGAAGAAACCAGATTAATGCCGAAAATTATCCAAACCTGGAAAAGTCTGATGCCAGGAGGTTGTTTAAGCATTTACCTTAATAGTAAAGACCTGAATATACATTCAATCTTTCCAACTTGTTCTCAAGTCTTTCGATTCATCTGGAGCAGCAAAAGATTTTACTTGCCTCCTTGAGATGATAAGAGCTTTCTTGTGTGTGCAATAGGGAACAGGTGTTGGTTATTCAAATTCAGAATATGTTACCTGCTTCCCACCATGCCTCCCGCCCCATTTCATGCCAGCATTCTCATTCCTTCTCTTGCTACCCAATCTTCTACATTACAATTATAGAAATCATTTTAAACAGAGGCACTTGTATAGCTCTGGATGATGCAACCTTCAGCAATGTTATTTTGCTCCTGCTTAGAGGGTTAAAAATCAATATGATATGTGACCTCCTTCTGATTTTTTTTTTCCTGAAACCAAGAAGGAAAGTACTCCACTTAGTGCAGTTTTAATTAAACTGAATACATTATAAAACACTCTCCTAATTTGCTTTGCCTAGAAAATGTTTTTTAAAGTGTTACAAATCAATCAACTAATTGAGCTATGTAGTAGGAAATGCAGATGGCATCTCGTTACTCTGTGTTTTCACTCTGCCAACCAAGTGCCTCTTCATAGACAGGGATTGTGTTGGGGCTGACAATTTGTATCCTACGGTACCAGTGTAGGACTGTGGTAACCAGTGCCAAAGACTACAAAGGAACAAAAACACAAATTCACTCACAAGGACAATGGTAGTGTGTGGAGAAGGTGGTAAGCAGACAGAGGTGGCATAACCTAGTTGCTCCTTACAACATCAGCTACCATGTTTTCTCTATTGGATGGAGAGCAGATGGTTTTCTCTGCTCCTTCATAGAGTGGTGCAACAGGGAACAAGGTGATATATGCTTTAGAGATTTATTTTTTTCCTTTCAATCTAATGCTGGGAGATGTTAGAGCTTCTCTCCCTTTCAGTTTAATTTCATAAATACTCATTCAGTATGAGACACTCTACTCAGTGCTGGGAAGTCATGGATGGGGTGGGATTTTTGTTCATAAAGGGCTCTAACTTAACAAGCATTTATTGAGTGAATATATTTTCCAGGCACAATGTTGAATACATGATAATCAAAAATGAAAATAAAGTGTCTCTTCCTTCAAAGGTCTTCTAGTTTAGTATGGAAATTGTTATGCCAACAGTCATAATACACTATTGCCTTGTGTTATTCATGAATGAGACAAGCTTGGGAAAATAACTAAATTTGCAGGAGATTTTTATATCCTTTCTAGAGAATCAGAGGGTGGAACATATTCTAGGGCAAAGGCACACAACCTTTGGGTGATAGAAAATGTCCAGCATAATCTGTATAAAATCATCCCATTTTGGTAGCTAACCAATAAGCATATGTTTCACCTCTGTTATTTTTAAAAATTATTTTCTGCCTGTTCTTTTCAATACCACATTACATATTTAAACTTCTTCTCCCATTTGCATTTATTAGTCTTGCTTAAAGTATTGCTTTGTGCTACACACTCAGGATGATTGTCATGCCAATCCATGTCTGGAATGGATCTTGGGGAACTGGAAGACTCAGAAGCCCTCTGCTCATGTGTTTCAGTACAGTTTCTAAAGCTTAATCCCCAAACCAGCATCAGCAGTGTTTCCTGAGAACTTGCTAGAATTACAAATCCGTGGACCCTATTTCAGACCTATGGTAGAATCAGAAACTCTGGAAATGGGCCCAATGATCTTGTTCAAAGAAGTTGTCTCAGTGTAGGGTCACATTTGAAAACTACTTCCTTAGTGTCTACATAATGCCAGTGTATCATGTATCAAAATCCTGTTGAACTAGATTCTGTTTAGATGGTGCTTTAAAGTGAAAAAAGAAAAAATTGATTGAACACAGTCTTTTGACCAAAATTAGACTAATTAGGTTAAATTGTTTATGAAATGCTAATGAAGTAATTTTACTGGCTTATTTGTTTCTTAAGAGACCATGATTTGGGGCAATATGTTAACAAAAAAATTACTTTATTTAGGAGTCATGTACAGAAAACAAATTAGCTGATTATTTCATTTTTTCAATAACTAATATTTTACATTTAAATATTTATTACAAATTATGCTTGTAACACCATGACAGGTGAAATGATTTGATACATACATTTCATTCTATGTTAAATATTATATGAGTATATGTATTCTCTTACATATTTTTTTCTCTGCTTGATTGATCAGATTTTGGGACAGATGTATTGAAATATCTCATGATTATTATAGATTTATAAGCTTTCCATTATCTGTCCATTTTATTTTGTATATTTTAAAGTCAAGTTGTTATGTACAATTTTGCTTATTACATATTCCTTGTAAATTATTGTCATCTGGGAGGAAGTGCCTCTTATTGGTCATACATGGTCAATTTTCTCACTTTGAAAAAAAAGCATTCATTTGTTTCCCTTATACAAGGACACACATGCATACACAAACACAAACACACACTGTCTTTCCCATACTAATCCAATATCATTCTCACTTTATACAAATCTTACTCTTGAAGCTCATTCTTTCACACCTAATGTTGGCTTAGCACATTTGCAAGTTACACACCTGGAAATTATATAAAAAAAAGTTAATGAGGTAAACAGAGCTTTGAGCCAGTGTGGATTAGGTGAGATTCCTGGGAAAAGACTAAATAAGACCATCTAAGAGAACCCAGTAATATGGAGTACATCACCATGGATGGGCAGCTACAAAGCCTAACGCAATACATGATATTTGGGTTTGTTCCAGCTCAAAAACAAAAGCTTTTCATATAAGAAGGAACTGTGCAATAAAAAGATCATCTTGCAAAAGTGAGTGCATCCACCTGCCTTTGATGTCAAGGTTGAGTTGGTAATAAGACTGGGCTGGACAGGATCTGTAACCAGACTACTCAGACTGGAATAGAAGTGTGTGTGTGTGTGTGTGTGTGTGTGTGTGTGTGTGTGTGTGTGTGAGAGAGAGAGAGAGAGAGAGAGAGAGAGAGAGAGAGAGAGAGAGATGTGATCTTTTGCCTGCCATTGTTACAAGAGAAATCAAAGTTAAAGGGAAGCAGCATATTTGTCTTGACAGCAGGAGTTTTTGTTTTTCTCCCATTGATTATTGAAACAACATTACAGACTTCTACTCAATCATGTTCCCCCAAATCTAAAAACCATTGAAAGTGTTGCACTTAAAGTTGTTTAAAAAGTTCCTGAAAGGAAACTAATATCTTTTCCTTGAGGTTGAAAGTATTAAAATATCTAATCCTAAAACAATGTGAACTCACTCTTAAGAAAAATGTCTCATATAAAAGAAAGTGTTTAACAATAAAAATTAGGTACACTCAAACTCTTCATAAGGAGGAAGAAATCTTGAGTCCCCCAGACTTGAGTATCTGCCCCATCCTTGTTTGGGAAACAGGGCAGACAGCTAAGTGCTCTTGAAGCACTGGGAAGGGAAATCTGCAACACTGATCAACAAGAGCTACTTTGAAGATATTTTGCAAAGATCTTTGCAAACTGTAAACAGCTAAACCAAATATTAAACACAGAATCTCTATTTGTATTTGTTGGTATTTATAATCAACTAGAAGACATAAATGGAGCTAAACAATTGCACTGCAATTTAAAGATGACATCCTTCCTTCCAGGAGTGTGGAAATGAACGAAATCTTATGATTTTAGCTTCTGTCTTGCAGAGTAGAGAGGAATAGAAATAGAAGACCGGTACCTCATGACTTTTCCCCCCACAACACATTTGACATATACCAGTTGAAAAAATACCTATTATATACACAGACAACACAAGACAAGCTGCTCCCCATATAAGATGGGCCGCACATTCTCTTATTTGTGTAAAACAACTTTCTCTTAGTCATCCCAAGATTATCTGGATGTCAGGAGAGAATTTTTGGGTCAAGAAGACATTTCCACAGTCTATTCTGTTCCTTATGTGAATCCTCTAAAGCTAGAGTATTCTGTCACATCTTAGATATTCATGTTTGAGGGATATAATTATTTGCAAAATGGGCAGTTCCTAGAGACAACATTAGGACATTCTGAGAAGATAAAAAAGAAATACATCTTTTTCATTTGCCCTAAAGAAAACATAGTTTTAATAAAACTTTCAAAACCTTGAGAATTGTTTCAAAGAACAAATTATTTATAGCTTTGAAGAGTTCAACATATGCTTTTTAGTTATAGAGTATTATTTTCCTCCCTCTTTCAAATATGAATATACCATATGTTATGACCAAATAATGAAATCTTACTTTTACCATGGGAAAACATGAGGATTTTAATCAGAATTGCTTGAATTTAATAAAAAAAGCTCTAGATGTACCCCCATCCCAATTTGTAAGCAGGAGATTTTTAACACTTTTGCCAGGGATAATAGTAAGTATTGCTCAAACTTTAGCCAAATGTTGTTCTTCAGAAGAAGTTTGCACCCTGAATAAATAATTAGATGAATGCAGAATAAATGTCTTCTAGAAGTGCAGTACTGAACAATGAATAGGGTTCTAAAAATGACAGACACCAGTAAAATGTCCCAATGTCATAAAAAGTTCTCACTCATCAGTTTCTATAAAAATTTAGCCACTTCCTTAATTCAATAAATAAGAAACTAACTTTGTGACAGGGATGGAAACTTATATTCTATCTGGGGTAGACATGTGATAGAGCAATAAGATTTCAAAGAGTGCCAAGTGTTATGAAGAAAGTAAAAATGGCTATTGTGAATGAGAAAACTTGAAGTGGCAAAAATAAGCACCTATTTTATGCTAGGCAATATAGTGTATTAGGAAGAAAAAAACTTAAGATGCACTATTTCCTTCAAGAAAGGAAAATCTTAAAACAACAAATAATTAATTCAAAAATTAACAGCTGAATGTGGTGGTGCACACCTGGAATTCCAGTGACTCAGGAGGTTAAGGCAGGAGGATACATGGGCAACTTAGACCCTGTCTCAAAAAAAAAAAAAATAAATAAATAAAAACAGGGCTGGAGATGTAGCTCAGTAATGAAGTGCCCCCATGTTCAGTCTGTAGTTCTGCAAAACATGCTAATTAATAGTTAAAGTCAAGAGGACATAAAGATGCCACAAAGAGATGAAAATAATAATGGTGGAAACTCTTTCCCATGTGCTTACAGAGTGCTTTATATCTATTGCCACTAACTCCCACATTCCTCATATTACAGATGAGGAAATTAAGGTTTAAATATGTTCACTGAATTGGTGGAATAGCCTTAAGTCCTGCTCTTCCCACCATAGCCTTCTTCTCCCTTCAATATTATACAGATGTTTGTCAAAACACCAGGAGAGAAAATTTCTCCTAGGTGCTGATTTTGACATGTGGATGAATTTATTCAGATAAAACCTCCCAATAACTCAGCCTTAAAGAAGAATGAAATTATGACATTTTCGGGTAAATGGATGGAACTGGAGAATATCATGCTAAGTGAAATAAGTCAATCCCAAAAAACCAAAGCCCAAATGTTTTCTCTGATGCTAATTCACAATGTGTGTATTGGGGGTGCGGGTGATAGGAAAGAATAGAGTTACTTTAGATGAGGTAGAAGGGAGTGAAGGGAGGGGAGGAGATATGGGGATAAGAAGAATAGTAGAATGAAACAGACATTATTACCTTATGTACATATATGACTGCATGACCCATGTGATTCTACTACATGTACAATCAGAAAATGAGAAATTATCCCCCATCTATGTATGATATATCAAAGTGTATAAGTGTATTCTATTGTTATGTATATCTAATTATAACACATTTTTAAAAATTTTAAAAACCTCCCAATAAGATTTGAACCATGATGCATTCAGTTTAAATGGAAGCCTATAGACAGACACATGAGTAAGATATCAAAGTAACAAAGACGCTTATATCCTGAATCCATTCCTTAGCACTGAACATGTGGGCTTCTATTTAGGGGCCCAGGTATTGTGTGGGACAAAGTCAATGTCCATAGCCTACCCTAGGTAGGAGCCTATAAGACATTTCCTTTTGAGACTCTAGATCCTAAGGGAAGGCTGAACTAGTTGCAAACTTCACCCCATTCCATCTCACCCCCAAATTCAAGGTTGTCTCGATGATGAGCAAAACAGAGTTAGAAAGAAGTGGTTGGTTAAGGAAGATAGGAGAGAGGAGAAATTCCTTGAGCAGTTGTGGGCACTGATCAGCCCTTTTGTGTATGCATCCAATGCTTGGACTTATCATGGGATTTCAAGCAACCAAATTTAACTGAGGTCATCACAGACTGATAATATCTCACTTTTTTGTAGGAGAGACATTTTAAACCTCAAGGAAACTTCTCAATTTTTTTTTAATGCAATGGTCAATAAGCAGTCTTACATAACCAAGTGCATGGATAAAAGAAATAACAAGAAGAATGACTTTCATATTGGTGTTCATTGTTAACAGAATAGAAGGCCCATTATTTTTACAAAATTCTTCCCTAAAGAAATATATATGCTGTACAATTCTAACCAAAACTCCAGAAAGATGTGTTGGTGAAGCAGATAAACTGATTCTAAAATTCATGTGGCTATAAAATAGATCAAGAAGAGTCAACATGCTTTTTTAAAATGAAAAAAATGGGAAGACGTAACTCTACCAAATACTGAGATATATTCTTAAACTGTAATAATCAGCATACTGTAGAAATTATATACATATCAACAAAGATACTTGTGAACAAAGACCAACACATATGTAGATCTTTTAAATATAATAGAGGGAACAGAGAAGGTAGTGGAAAATGAGTCTTTCTAATATATTATGCTGGAAAAAAATTAAGTATCTATGTAGAAAATAAAATTATACTACTACCAGTACTTCACTATGGTATGGATTCTAAGTGGATTAACTACCTACAACATTTAGAAGAGAACATTGGAGAATATTGCCATGCCTTTGGGGAGGGAAAGACTTTCAGGAGTTAAACATAAAGATTAAAAGATGAACAAATTTAATAAATTTAAAGTTAAGAATTTCTCCTCTCTTCAAAAAACATCCTGAAGAAACTAAAAACATAAACCATAAAATCAGAGTTGACATTTATAAAACATAAAAATGATTTAATTAATATCCCAAATATAAAGAGAATTCTCGCCTAGCAACGAGGAAAAAAGTTTGATCATCTAAAATAAAATGAACAAAGGGTTTCAAAGTGCACTTCACTCATGAGGAAGTCTGAATGCCTAAAATTATACTAAAAGACATTCAACTTCAGAGTAATTAGAAAACTCCAGTGAGGTACATAAGATTGCAAAAACGAAATGACCAACAGGTTGCAAAAGTGTAGATGTCTAAAAAAACAAAACAAAACAAAACAAAACAAAAAAACCTAGGTATGGTTACTTTAATAGCCAACAATCCTACCTGTGTATATGCCCTGTGGAAATGATTGATGATGTCCAAAGGGACATAAGGAATCCATTTACACTCACAGCAGAAATACTTACATTTGCCCTAAACTAAAATAATCTAAATATCAAACCACAGTACAATAAACAGATAATTGTGGTATGTCTATAAAATAAAAAAATATATAGAAATTTAAAAATTATTGTAGCTTACACAAAAAAGATATCTAAATACCTTAAGTAATATCAAAGGGAGAAAAGAGCCCAAATAATAATGTATTAGCATGTTTAAGGTATTTGTACATATTGGGAAACTCTAAAGGGAAGGGGTTAGCTGGGTGGAAAGGAAGGGGCTATCTGGACAGGACACAGACTTTACTGCAACGTTCTAGTTCTAGTTCTTCTCCTGGGATGGTTACATGGAGAGTGATCTACTTTAGAGCTATTTATCAAAATAAAATTTTAAGCATATATCCATTTCTCTATATAAAGTGATATTTCATAATTAAAAGAAAAAATATTAAAAAAGAGAGAGACAGAAGACTAAAGGAAGAAAAGGATAAAAGGAAAAAAGAGTTGAGTTTTATGAATTTAGAAATGAAAGCAATTAACTCGGTGCTAAAGCAGAGAACTTGACTAAGAAAGGTTCCAAGCTGGACTGTGAAGTGCAAATTAGATTTCCATAAACAGAAAGGCAGGTAGGGCAATTCCAGATAACGCAAAGAATGTGGACAGATGCCTGAAGGTAGGAAAGCTCAATGATTTTTCAGAGATTAGAAATTAAATTAGCCAATGTAAGTGGACATTTCATAATGGAGAGAAGTGAGAGAGGGCTAGAAGTTAAGGTAAAATCAGGTGGAATCCTAAAAGCGAAATAAAAAAAAGAAATAAGGTCTTGAACTCTCGAGACATAGGCATGGGGGATGTTTTTGTGCTTCAGTAATCTATTATTCTAGGAAGCATCAAAATAGATGTAATTTTCATGTCTATTTGTATTACTTCCTGGAAACTGTATATTTTTTTCTGTTTAATTTATTTCTCCAATGAAACTATAACCAAACAGCAGACAAAGGATAGGATTTGAGATAAGTGGATACATGAGATGCATATGGGTACAGCTGATATCAACTAATCATATCAACTAATCCTTTGTGGGGATTCTGTCATTTGATTCACAGAGGTCTATTAGGGCAAATGTATCCTCGCATTTCAGGAAGATGCAGGTCTGGTTAGCCACAGAGGGTTGCAGGACTCAGCAAGCGCAGCATTCCAACAGCTTTGCCCAGGTCTTTCCTTGCTTGTCATTTACTCTTTATGATTGAAGTTGGTAGTCAATTGGTGGGGGCCAGGGAGGGTAGTTTGAATATCAAATTCTAAAGTTAACAAATAATCTTCCTGGGAAATACTTGTGAGGAAAGAGAGTGAAGCTATCAAACAAAAACAATTGACCTGAGGAGATACTTCATAAGGCACACAAGAGCAGTGTACCCACCTGAAAATTCTTCATTATCACACTTACATTTGACAGACCCTAGGGTGCTGGCTTTCAAGCAAACCAGAAATAGCCCCACTTCCGCTCACTGGCATTCACACTGGAATGAATGTGTGATGATTAATATCCTGTTTTATTTACCTACTGGCTTTTCAAAGATGGATCTAAAGTCACAGCCCAAATAGGAGCTAAAAGAAATTCAAACTGAAGAGTTGTTTTTGTTAAGATCAAAAGGCAGGCAGGTGTCAAAGCACATCTTCAATAAATCAGGTGTTAATTTTCAAAAATTCCTTAGAAACTATCTTTTTTTTTTTTTAAATCTCCTCTAGCAACGAAAGTTTTGTAGAAGTAGAAGACACAGGCATATACATCTTGGATGGTGAGTTTCTTCTTATGCTGTTTCCCTATGTTACGGGCTGCCCCCTCTCTGTACTAAATTACTGTCTATCTGTGCAAAAATGAAATGGAAGCTGAAGAGGGGATTATTCAGATAATTTAGGTCAAAAATAAGTTCTCCAGAAACATCCAGATTGAGGCAAACATGTTTTCTATGGTTCATATCATCCTGATAATTGCCTTAATTCTCCATTTCGTTTTGCTTCTGTAGACAGCTTAATGGCATTTAAGTTTTTTGGATCTTGCAGCATAAGAATAAATACTCAATTAAGGCTTTTTCAGATGAGTCAGAGAGAGAAAATCACTGTAGCTGTAAGTGATGCATGCACCCCACTCCTAATCATTTGCTGGTCTGTAAGTTTTCAGACACAATTTGAAACACAGAGGATATTTATCCTGACAAAGTAAAGAGAATAAATCAGTAATTCATGAAAAAAGTAATTTCTCCCTGACCAAAGTGTCAAATTAAAGTTCCATTGCTGTGTGTATTGCAAGACCTGGACCACTATTATCAGAATCATTTGCAAAGTATAGGAGAAAATTGCTACTTGTCAAGTGATGGACGAGTTTATAGGGGCTCAAGGCAAAATTAACCTATTTACTTATTTATTAACTCATTCATTTACTCAATATTTTGTTACACCTCTACCATATGCCAGAGACAAAGATTCTTGAGTTCAAGGAGTTTGACATTTCAGTCAGGAGGAAGGCAGCAGTTTAAACAAAAGCATAATAAATAGGTAAACCATACTTTGTGAGTGAGGGTGAAAAGTGGTATGGGAAATGAAAACACGAGGCAGGACAGTGGGATTCAGGGAGCCATTGGCAGGGGTGGGGGTGTTTCTTCCTTAAATATGGTGCATAGGGAAAAACTTCAAAACCTGTTTCAAATGTGACATCAAGACATGAAGGAGGAGAAAGTTATATATCAGAGACTAGAGTTTTGCTTTGTGAAAATACCTAGAACCAAGACCCCAGGGCAGGAATATATAGTATACCTGATATGTGTGAGGGACAACAAGGAAGCCAGGGTCTGAGAGACAATGTCAATCAGCGGAAGTAAGCAGAGTAGAAGACCCAATGATTCAAAGCAGAAGACCCAAATGATTCAAAGACCTGTGATTTTAGGCATCTGGTAGAAAAGTGTTGCCATCAATCAGAACCTAATAAGAGATCTAGGTACAATAAATTTTGGTCAGGTTGAAGATATCAATTTAGATTTGGATGTGTTAATCCTGAGCTATCTACAGATAATTTCTAAGGGAAATTATAGAGTAGCAGTTGACTGTACAAGAAATATAAGTTCAGGATTGTAGGATATAAGAATTATAGAAATATAAGCTTAGAATTGTTCTGCCATCTCTTTTGATAATTCTGAAAGTTATTTCCAGGATGACAGTGATTCTTTGTCAGCTTCCTAGTGACTTGTCTTAGGCATGTTCATGGGTCTCATTTTCCCATGTCCAATGTCCATCCAAACTTATCTTTTCTCTTATTTCCACTCTTCAGGGAAATAATTTAACTAAGACTCTGTTTTTGATGGCAATAATAATAATAATAATAATAATAATAATAATAATAATAATGGCTATTAGAAAGTAATAGCTATTGAAAACTTTCATTTTCTCCATGGCTTGAAGTTAGATTGTATTTTCAAGCCTCCCTTCCTGTTAGGAGGAATCATGTCTGACCAAATGAAACAGAAAGTACACACAGCATTTTCAAATCTTAAAAACAATCCTCTCCATTGTTCTTACACATTGTCTCTCTCCTTGTCTGACAGTTGAACACAAAGTATCCACTAGTCTGTTCTGAGCCCTGAGGGGATGGCAGAACATTAGCTATAAAGAGCTTGAGACCTTCCAGAATTGTATGGAGCCAATCTGCAATTGACTGTGACTTGAAGAGGAAATACACCTTGTCATGATAAGCTACTGAAATTATGAAGTTGTTTACAGCAGTTGGCGTATCTTTACTATGGGAGATACTGAATGTTTACTATGTGTCAGGTGGTATTCTAAGCTCTTGAAATATAATGCCACTATTATGCCAACGTGACATTAGTTTTTGATGGCAGCAGATAGAACAGAGGGATGATTAAGTATTTTCAAGTCTATGTTTAACTTCCTCCAGCTTTTGTTTTTTCCTTATGCCAATTTCCATTCTTACATCATCCCTATCATGTAATTTCTTTTAACCTGTTTTTTTTTATTCTGTATTTGTTGCTAAGAATAATTTCCAGGTTTTATTTTTGTTTTATAATGGAATATATGCTAACATTTATTTGTTTGTTTGTTAATTCATTAATTAATTTATTTATTTTGGTACTAAGGATTGAACCCAGGGGCATTTAACCACTGAACCACATCCTCAGCCCCCTGCCCCACCTCCAGCCTCCTTTTTAAAATTTTTATTTATTTTTTTTTGTTTTGAGACAGAGTATTGCTTAGATGCTCAGAGCCTCACTAAGTTGCTGAGGATGGCATTGAATTTATTATCCTCCTGCCTCAACCTCCTGAGCTACTGGGATTACCAGTGTACACCATCACGCTATGCTATGCTAACATTTTTAATGTTCACTTTCACTTGTTCTTCACCTCTTTGCAGCCTGCTCTTTGTTCTTACTACTGAACTAAAAGGTTTTTATTAGTGTTAACTTCCAGGGGTAATACATTGTCCCAACTTAAAACTAATTGGGTTTTGGTGAGACCACAATATTTTGCTGGTTCACTTTTTTTTTTTTCTTGTCTTTTTATTCCCCATCTTTGAGTACTTTTTATATGTCTCACTCCTCAAATGTGGTCTGATTACCATCTGTCTTCTCATTGGACATACTAACTGGCTAAGAGAAAGAACTTACAAAATTCCCCAATTCAGCTTTGAACCCTTCTTTCAAGTGAGCTCCAAGTTTATAATTGTGAAAGAGTATTCCCAGCTTAGTGTTTGTTTTCAAAAGCACTTCTGACTCAACATCATCAAAACTTAATTCATCATATTGCTTCCAATGAAAAAAAAAAGCTTTTCCCTTCTCCTGTGTGCCTGATTAATACATTGAGTACTCAATAAATATTTGTGGATGGAGACCTCCTTTCACCTGATCCCAAGTCACTCACAGTCAGTTTGTCACAAAGCATCATCAGTCCTAAATATCTTCTTAATCTGTTTCTCTGCATCCACACAGCTCCCACCCTAGCTCAAAACCCCATTAGTTTTGGTCTCTATTAACCTCCTAGCCAGTATTTAAGTGATCGTGATAAGGTCACATTTCACCAATATGCTATTTACCTTAACCCAGCTATTGGAGTAACTGTAAAAAAACCAAAAAACAAAAAAACTCTAATACATACTTTGGTGGCTTTCTTCGACTTCCCAAACTGAGTTTTCTATTTTTTACCTTTATCTATCTACTTGTTTGTCTGTCATCCATCCATCTATCCATCCATCCAAATACCCACCCACACATCCCTATTCTTTGTCAATCCATCCACAATCCATGCATCCATCTTTCCATCCACTAATTTAATCTATTGGGTACTTCAAATCCATTACACTGTCTGTTCTCCAGGGTTCAGTTTTGAGCCCCTTTGTTCTTTTTCTCACCTGTCCTGACATCAAAGGTTCTCATCTAAAGTGTTGAAGCACAATGGTTATCATAAGTAATTTATTTACAAATTTATCATGTTTGTGAATTATTTCTTTTCTTAATAAATTACAATAGGCTTAGAATTATTTTAATAGCAATGGTTCTTCACTTAGATGCAAATAAGCTTTATTGAGAGACTTGGTGTTACAGCTTACAACTGGAACTGAACACTAGCATGCATATCAATGATCATGCACTGACTGTTCCATGACAATGGAGCTTTGTTGGTGTTTACCACTACATCCCTGGTACACAGAAGGGTGCTTTGCATGCAGCACATGCATCAGTGTCTCAATAAGTATTTACTGCTGAATGAATGTTGAGCAACACAAGATCCAGTTGAGAAACACTGCCTTAGAAAACTCATCTGTTTTCAGATGTTTAATAACTTCGTGAGGATGTATGATTCACATCTTGATTTCCTGACATCTCTCTTCAATTTCTTTCCCCACATGCCAACTATTGAATAGAGATTTCTACTCAGATCCCCTGCAATCACTTTAAATTGAACACATTTAAAAGCAAATACATTATCTTCCAAAATTATTTTAGTCTTCTCTCATTTTCCTAATTACCAAGTCTTGTGTACTTGGACCCATCTTAATTTCTTCTTTCTTACTCCCACATATAATCAGTAACCAAGACCAATCAATTCATTCTTCATGGAATCTTGAATCTTTTTCTCCCACTGCTTTGACCACCAGCCCAATTCTCTTCCATTTTCCTTCAGTTCTGGGGATTGAACCAAGGTCTTTGGGCATACTAGGCAAGCACTCTACCACTGAGCCATACCTCCAGCCAGCCCAATTCACTGAAACCTGTGTTATTGAAACTCTGGTCACTCAATTCTTTATTCATCCTTCATTTTAAAGCTGGATTAAAATTACTAGCCTCAATTCAATTTTTTGTGTGTTTCTTAAAATAATATATTTTTAACTTTTACTAGCTTCAATTTTAATTCTTATAAGGTAACATGTGTGGAACAGTACCCAGGATGCTACATACACTCCTCACTCAGTCAGGACATTCCTCTCTTTTCTGGCAAATCCTTCTGTTATCTAGCAACCCCTAAAGCCCAACTCAAGTTTTGTGACCTTATCAAGTCTTACCTACTCACCTCAACTTCAACAAATATCAGCTGTCTTCATACTGTTGACCCATAGCCTTCCAATCCTAATACCCCTACTATTAGTTAGACCATATGTATGGCACTTGCTTCAGAGTACTTTGAATTCTTGAGCAAGTGTATATAGTTCACTCCAGTGGTTGTAAATGTAGAGAGAATAGGAAACCAACAGGCACTGTGCATCTACAATGTGCCAATGCTTCACAATAGCCATACATATGGGTATTATAATTCCAACTGAATAGAAAACAGGCTAAGATAATTTTCAACTAGTTGATGACTATTTGAGCTGGTATTCTAAAGCCTTTGATTCTTTCTCTACTATGGTATCAAATCTCTTTCACATATATATTCTTTCAATGATTTACTATAGTTCACAGCACACAGTAAGTGTTTATAAAGACATAGTAAATAAATATGGACATTTGGGGTACTTTTTAAAGGATCGAGATAAGGTCACAAAACTTGAGTTGGGCTTTAGGGGCTGCTCGATAGTCTACATTAACTTATCCTCTGACTATAGTGAAGGGACTTCCTCAGTTCATGCAAAAATATGTTCCTTGAATTAGTTCTGTAACTCTGTCAGGTGATAAAACAGATATGTAGTCAAAATTAAAAATAGAAGCTAAAATTCTTCAGCAGCTCTTACCAGTGTAAGAACAAAGGGTGAAAGCTTAGTCAGTGGCATATCCTGGTACAGTATGTCATTGTTTTAGGTTACAAGAGTCAATCCATTTATTGAGCTGCCTACCAAAAGTTCAAATTGTTCCCAATGAAATAGAGCATGTTAACAATGCCCATCTGATTTCTCATGAAAAGTGCTGAAATCTGGAGTGGAACTTCTAAAAGAACCAGCTCCTAAATTTCTTCCAGAAAAGTGCCATTGCAGAGGCTTCTATTAAACTGAATTAAAGGGATTTTAGTCCTTATTAAAGCAATTCGTCTTTATTAAAACAATTCACCCATTCTCATTATGAGTCAGACAAGCAAATAAATTAGCCATTAGTGGTGGCATCATGAGTTTTGTGCACAAATATTTCAATTAAAAAAATCAAATTGCTCAGTTAAAACTCTCTTATTTTTTATTGTTGCTATAATTTGAGATAGCCATTGGTATATTTTCACCCAAATTGAGTTATTTTGCTATCAAAATTGAAAGCATTATGAAAAATTGAATCTGTTTACTTGAATCACAGAAAAGGTTAGGTATATATTAAAGAAAACAATTGTGAATGTACACCTGTGCAATTAGTTAATTAACAGAAATTTTTGCATTCAACAAAACATGGGTATAATTATCTTATTGAAGATTTTTATCTTCTAGAAGTATTCTATTTATTGACTCTCCTTTAGAGGAACAAAATACTTTGATGATATATGTGTCAGAAAAATACTTCATAGAGGGGCATGTCTTCCTTAAGGTCTTACGCATTTCTAAGAAAAATTATTTTTATCACATAAAACATATGTGACAGTGGCTTAGGTTTCACTATTTCTGGTGCAATGGAAAAACACAGGTGAATTAAGAAGGGATAACCAGATGCCCCATATCAGTGTCCTCTCTCCTCAATTCCTCTGTAACCTACCTTCTCAACTTTCATTAATTATGATGGCTCCTTTAGATAGTGGAGGCTTGACCTTTGGATCTTCTACTTGCTGGCTCTACATGGATCCTGAACCCTCCACTTTGCTCTCTTCTCTTGAATTATTTTTCAGATTCATCTTTTGCCCTGACTCAGCACACCAATCTCTCCTAGGTTTTGGTACTTTTTCATAAAACATGGAAACCTCATATTCTACTTTCTCACATGTCCAACTCCTATTCATCCTTTAAAATAACCTTTGAAAAAAAAATTGTCTTATATTCTTGATTCTCCCTCCTCTCCCACATCAGAAGTAAGTACCCCCCCCCATGTTCCATAAGCTCTCTCTAAGCAGCCCTAATGCAAATATCTTAGCATATAATTCTTGTGTTTTGCATCTCTCTTCCTGACCATATGGCACTCCTTAAAAACTATGTCCAACTAATCATCCTAATGGCTTCAATTGCTGGCACATGTGAGTATCCTTGTATCTCTGACTGCCTCCAATGTCTGAAGGTGACATGACAGAACATGAATTCAAGTGAGGAACTAAGACCAAAATCCAAACAATGAAAATGAAATATACATATCTCTCCTAATTCAGACCCTTAATTCTCATAACTATGTTTGTGTTTATGTGTAATGGATAAGATTATAGGTGACAAGATCTGGCTTGCCAAAATACTAAAGAACATCCATTAAGTTCACAAAACTGTAGCATGAGCCCATCTAGGTATTAATTCTAGGTTGCTCTTACTAACTAGGTGACTTTCACAAGTCACTTAACCTCTCAAACTCCATAGTATTAAATAAGATGATTTATGAAAAGAACTTAAAATCATGCTGACCACTAGTGACTACTGTAGATATACCAGAGGATGATATTTAATCATTTTTTTGTGGGGGGGGGCATATGTCCAGAGCCTTTCAGATCAATGCAGTAAACCAGTTGTAGAATAAATTGCCAAAATTGTTTTGCTGTAAGGGCAGGGCAGGGCCTAAAGTAAACTTGGGACTTAAGTTCCCCAAATGAAATAGACAGTAAAATGACAGCAGAATACATATTCTTCTCAACTTCACATGAAAAATTCACTAAAATACAGCACATTCTGGGCCATAAAATATACCTTACCTAATAATTTAAAAAAGAATAGAAATCTTAAAATATCTGCTTCCAGACCAAGGTGAAATTAAACTAGAAATCAATAACTGAAAGATAACTAGAAAAATCCTAAAATATATGCAGATGAAACAACACATTTTGAAGATCACATGGGTCAAAGAGGAAATTGCAGGAGAAATTAAATTTATTTTGAACTAAGTGAAAGTGAAAACACAAATTATCAAAAGTTCTGGGATGCAGCAAAATCAGTGCTTAGAGGGAAATTTATAGCATTTAATATAAAAAAGATTAAAATCAATGATCTTATTTCTACCTTAGTAAACTGCAAAATGAAATGCAAATGAAATCCAGTGTAGGCAGAAAAAAGGAAGCACTGAAAATTAGAACCAAAATCAGTGAAATTGAGGAAAAATCAACAAAATGGAAGACTGATTTTCTGAAAAGATCAATGAAAGTGATAAATTTCTACACAGGCTAAGAAAAAAAGAGAAGGGACACAAATTTCTAATATCAGAAATAAAAAAAAAGGACATGGACATTAAAAGGATAATCAAGGAATTCTATACTCTGAACAACTCTGTGTCCCCAAATTTGATAACCTAGGTGAAATGGACTTATTTCTTGACAAATTTGTCAAAACTCACACAAGAAGAATTGATGATCTGAATAAGACTATATCTTAATTTTAAAAATTGAATTGATAATTAAAACCTTCTGAAACAGAAAGCACTCAGCCCAGAGAGGTTCCTTGATAGAGGTTCACATTTAAGAAAGACAGATGTGGGGAAAAGGGTACTCTTGTACATTGCTGGTGGGACTGCAAATTAGTGCGGCCAATTTGGAAAGCATGGGAAAGCTGGGAATGGAACCACCATTTGACCCAGCTATTGCCCTTCTAGGACTATTCCCTGAAGACCTTAAAAGAGCATACTAAAGGGATACTGTCACATTGATGTTCATAGAAGCACAATTCACAATAGCTAGACTGTGGAACCAACCCAGATGCCCTTCAATAGATGAATGGATAAAAAAAAATGTGGCATTTATACACCATGGAGTATTACGCAGCACTAAAAAATGACAAAATCATGGAATTTGCAGAGAAACGGATGGCACTAGAGCATATTATGCTTAGTGAAGCTAGCCAATCCCTAAAAAACAAATACCAAATGTCTTCTTTGATATAATGAGAGCAACTAAGAAAAGAGCAGGGAGGAAGAGCAGGAAGAAAAGATTAACATTAAACAGAGACATATAAGAGGTTGTGAGGGGAATGGGAAAATAAACAAGGAGAGAAATGAATTACAGTAGATGGGGTAGAGAGAGAAGATGGGAGGGGAGGGGAGGGGGGATAGTAGAGGATAGGAAAGGTAGCAGAATATAACAGTTACTAATAGGGCATCATGTAAAATTGTGGATGTGTAACCAACGTGATTCTGCAATCTGCATTTGGGTTAAAAATTTGGAGTTCATAACCCATTTGAATCTAATGTATGAAATATGATATGTCAAGAGCTGTGTAATGTTGTGAACAACCAATAAAAAAATAAGAAAAAAAAGAAAGACATTGTTCCAACTAGATACAATCTCTTTCAGATGATAGAACCAGAAGAAATACTTCCGAACTCATGCTACTTGGCAAGCATTACCTTAATAACCAGATTCAGATGTTGACATTACAAGGAAATAAACTACACACCAGTATCTCTCATGAATAAATGTCCTCAAAAAAATGTTAGCAAGTTGAGTCTAATAATATATCAATAGAATTATATTCAATAATCTAAGAGAACTCTTTCCAGATAGACAAGGCTAATTTGACATTCAAAAATCATTTGATTCACTAGAGCAAGCATCTGTTATTCACTAGGATAAAAAGGAAATTCATACTGTTTTAAGCACCTTTTTCATTGCTATGATAAAAAAAAAAATTCTGACAAGAACAATTTAAAGGATAAAAAGGTTTATTTGACTCATGGCTCCAGAGGTTGAGCCCATGGGTAGCCAATTCCATAGCTATCGGCCCAAGGTGAGGCGGCACATCAGGGCAGAGGAAAGCAGCTCAGAATGTGGCAACCAGGAAACAGAGAAAGGGAAGTATATCAGGGACAAAATATATACCCCAAAGTCACTCTGTGGTGATCCTACCTCCTCCAGCCACAACCTACCTGCATAGCTACCACCCAGTTAATCCCTATCAGTGGATTAATCACACCACTCATAATCTAATAATTTCTATTCTGAATAATCTTGCATTGTCTTACATATGAGCTTTTGGGGAATACTGAATATCCAAACCATAACACACATGATCATATTAACAGATATAGGAAAAAAAGCATTTGACAACCCCAGCCAAATTCACCCATGATTAAAAAAAAAAAAAAAAATCTCGCAATAAACTAGACATAGAGGGACATTTTATAACTTCATGAAAAATACCTAAAAAAAATTTACTGCTTACATTTCATTAATAATGAGAAACTAGAAGATTTACCACTAAGATAAAAGAAAACGTAAGGATGTATCCTTTCTTTACGGGAAGGCCTAGCTAATGCAATAAAACAAGAAAGTGAAATAAATGTTACAGATTGGGAAGGGAGAAATAAGACTGTCTTTGTTCTTTGATTATATGATTATGTTTGTAGAAAATCCTAAAGAACTGACAAAAACCTTTTTGGAACAAATAAGTTATTATAGCAAATTTATAGGATGTGAGGTTAATATACTAAATCCAAACACTTTTCCATATACTAGCAATGAACAAGTAGCATTTGGCATTAAAAATACAATGTCATTTACAGAAGTATCCCCAAAATAAAATACTTAGATATAAATCTAGTAAAACATGTACAAGATCTACATGAGGAAAATAAAACTCTTGATGAAAGAAATAAAAAAAAAAGCACTAAATAAATGGAGAGATGTTCCATGTTCATGAATAGGAAGATTCATTATTGTGGAGATGTTACTCTTTCCTAATATGATCTAGATTCAATGCAATCCCAATAAAAATTCTGGAAAATTACTTTGTGGATATCAACAAACTGATTCCAAAATTTATATGGAGAATCAAAATGGCCAGAATGGTACAATATATTAAAGAAGAACAAAGTTGGAGGACTGACACTACCTGACTTCAAGACTTAACATTAAATCCATAGTAATCAAGACAGTGTGATATTGTCAAAAGATTAGATAAATAGATCAAGAATAGAATATATTCACACATATATTTTCTACTGATGTTTGACAAAGGAGCAAAGGCAACACATGAGGCAAAGAATCTTTTAAACAGACTGTGCTGGGAAGCTAAAAACCCACATGCAAATAAAAAAAAAAAAATCTAGGCATAGAAGTTGCCGCAGTCTGGCTGGGCACAATTCAGGAGCCACTTGTCAAAAGAAACTAACTTTATTTTTAGAACTACAAATGCCAAGCAAAACAGCTCCTCAGGGAAAAAAAAAAAAAAAAAAAAAAAAAAAAACCTTCAGAGCCCAACTGCCACCACCGGCTTCCACAAGCCTCTCACCCACACAAACCTCACCACTTCCCACAATCCTCCTGCTCTTGAGGCTGATTGGCTGGGTCGTGTGGGTGGAGCCAAAGAAGTCCCCCAATGAGCAGCTCCGTGGTCTGAATGGGCAGGGAAACAGCCCAATGAGCAGCTCTGTGGAGGAGCCAATCAGCTAGATGTTGCTGGGGCCGCTGTGAGCCAATCATCAGCTGGCAGTCTGAAGGGCAGGGAAACAGCCCAATGAACATCACCGCAGAGGAGCCAATCAGCTAGATGTTGCTGGGGCCGCTGTGAGCCAATCATCAGCTGGCAGTCTGAAGGGCAGGGAAACAGCCCAATGAACATCACCGCAGAGGAGCCAATCAGCTAGATGTTGCTGGGGCCACTGTGAGCCAATCATCAGCGGCAGCTGGAAGTTTGCTGGCAGCTGGAAGTTTGCTGGGGCCCCTTTGGCTGTGGCTCTCAACAAGAAGTTATAGACCTCAGACAATTAATTCAAATGGATCAAGGACATAATTTTTTTAAAAAAAGGCAAAACTAACATTTCTAGCAGATAGGAGAAAAATGTAACAAACTTTGGCTATGGCAATGCTTTTTTCAGTATATCTCCAAAGACATGCTCCATGAAAGAAATAATTGATGACCAGGATATCAATAAAATTAAAAATTTCTGCTTTGAAAAGACAGTGTCAAGAGAATAAGAAGACAAGCACTGAATTGGAAGACAATATTTATAGATGACACATCTGAAAAAGGACTATTATCTGAAATACACAAAGACCTCTTAAAATTTAACAAGAAATAAAAAACCTGATTTAAAAGTGGACCAAAGACATCTCACTGACGATAATATACAGATGACAAATAAAAACATGCAAAGGTATATTATGTAATGTGCCATCATGGAAATATAAGTTAAAACAATACAATATATCTATTAGATTGGCTGAAATCTCAAATACTGTCAATACAAAATGTTGGTGAGGATGTAGAACAATATAAACTCTCCTGTACTACTGGTGGGAAAGAAAAATGGTATTCGACACTTTCTTTGATAATTTCTTACTAAATTAAACACACTTTTACTATTCAACCTAGCAAGCACACTCTTTGGTATTTACTCATAGGAACTGAAAACTTATATCCATACAAAGATTGCACATGGGTCTTTATAGCAACTTTATTCATTATTGCCAAAACTCTGAAGCATCAAAGTTGTCCTTTAACAGGTGAGTGGATAAATAAAATGTGGTACATACAGACAGCCCAATGTTATTTAGTGCCAAACACATGAGCTATCAAGCCATGAAAAGACATGGATGATGGGCTCGGGCTGTGGCTCAGTGGTAGAGCGCTCACCTAGAACATGCAAGGCCCTGGGTTTGATCCTCAGCACCACATAAAAAAATAAAATAAAGGTATTGTGTCCAACTACAACTAAAAAATAAATATTTAAAAAGAAAAGATATGGATGAATCTTAACTGCATATTACTAAGCAAAAGAAACCTATTTGAAAAGTGTATGATTCCCATGATTTCCCATTTTGGAAAAGACAAAACTATGGAGGCAGTGAAAAGATTACTAGAAAAGGGTTACTAGAAAATAGGAAGGGGAAAAGGATGAAAGGTAAAGCACAGAGAACTTTTTAGGGCAGTGAAAATACTTTCTATGATGCTATATTAGTGGATATATGTTACTAGACATTTGTTCAAACCTATAGAACATAAACACCAAGGGTGAAACCTATTGCAAACTATAGAGTCTGGGTGATAATGATGTGTTTGTGTAAGTTCTACAATTATAACAAACCTAACACTCTGATGGGATATATGACTAATGGGGGGTATGTGAATGTGAAGGGGTAGGGAGTATAAGAGAAGTCTCAATAACTACTTCTCAATTTTGCTCTTTGAAAAAGTTTTTTTTTTTAAGATGGTAAATTCCACTTAAAAAATTGGTACTCTTATATAAAAATCAGAGGCAAAGAGATGTTGATATTTGTTTTGAAATAGCCCATCTTCAGTCGTGCACAATAAGGATATTTTATATATATCCGTGGAGACTCATATATATCTTGCTGCTGGTAGTTCAGGGTGATCCAAACCAAAGAGAGACTGTATCCAGTCTACAAAAGAGAACCCATGACTGGAATGCTAATCAAAACACAAATTATATGTCTAATGATGCATTGGTTTTAATCAGCTAATGTGTTGAATACAAAGTTGTATTGGTTGGTTCTGTCAATTAAATAACTTTGGGTTAGTACAGTTCATGACTGAGAGAAAGGACAAGGAGGAAAAGGGAGGTCGCTAGATGATGTATTCAACTTAAAAAATTAGAGGGAGAAATACAAAATCTATATGCTTCTTCAACTCGTAAGGAAAGAACCAGTTAAATATCATGAATATTCAAGCAAACTAACATTTATTTTGGAGATTATTATTTGAATTTATTAAGTGGGTCACTTCATTGAAGCTTGGTTACAGTTGTTTATTTTTTAGATTTAAAACCAGCTTGTGGAGGACTTTGTGGTAAAGATGACTGGATGGATTTCTCTTAATTAAGAAAACATATTATAGCTAATCACCAAGTAGAAGAGTCCAAAGACTACTTAGAGCTAAGAAGAAAAACTCTGGAGTTCACCCATATCTATCGCAGCATGTGGAGAACAAGTAAATTCCTGATATTTCATGGCAGTACCTCTTTACAGTTTAGCAAAGTGCAAAAATTCTTCTGCAGCAGGCTCTATCTCAAAGCTAGTTCAAAATCCCTTATAATAGAACTGCCAGTCATTTCAGAGCCTATAGTGCTTATTTCTTAAGAAACCATCATCCATAAATTTCTGATATTTACAGCCTGAACATGAAATAAATATAGAGTTTTTGTTCAGTAGCATTCATGAATAAGCAGTGGTATTTCTCTTTGTGTGTGCAGAATTAAATGCTTTAGGAAAGATTCATCATTGCAAAAGGATAATTTGAAGGACTGCATTGAAAGAATATTTCAGGCCAGTTAGGATTATAAAACTGTTTAATAATCAGCACTGATGCGGGCTTGCAGAAGCATAATTAGAACCTTCGATATGCAGAATGCCCTTTGAAAATGTTTCTGGTGGTTAATACCATTATCTTCACATCCAAAGAAGGCTCAGTGAGCTGGCAGATAACAACCGAGAACCTTATCCAAGGTCATGTGAAAAATGGAAACAGAAATTTCATTTATTCTCATATATCCTCTCATTAGATTTACTATTATCCTGCAATATAGTTTTGGGGTATAATTTCCCTCATAAATGTCAAGGATCTAAGATGAAGCATCTTGGTTTTGAAAGATGCACAGACTTCTGGAATGACTGCCGAAGGAGAACACCTTCTGCTCCTTCCTCTGAGTATTTAAGACAAAGAGGCAGCTTTGAAGAGGCAGGTTTCTTGGTCCATATCTAGATCCATGATTCCTTGCTAAGAAGTATACAATGAGTGCAGAGTTTGGTTAGCAGGGCTTGGGGTGTAATTCTCAGTACAAATACATAGTACATTTTCCTGAAATAGCCAAGCTCTCCATGGACTGAGCATTACCTATATGTACAAATGCTGCATAATGAAAGAAATGCAATAGTCACCTGAAACTAACGATAACCATAAAGTTAGGAACCAATGCATTTGAAATAAATTAATCTATGTTTTGCCGTGAAAAATTGAGATTAAAAAATAACTTGCTTGTGTGCTTCGTAAACAAAGTAAAATCATAGACATTATCAGATTAGCAGGAGAATTCAAGACTGTAATGTCCAAGACTTTTGTTGTTGCCAGCTTGACTGCATCCCAATGCTCTGGTTGACCCTATTTCTCCTGCCAGCTATTGCTTTATTTCACTGACTCCTCTACAGCAGAATGTCATGTAATAATTGTCTTCTCTGCCCAGTCTTTTTTGGTTCTACTCTCATTAGACTCCCCACCTTACAATTCCACCAAAATGGCTGATCGCAAGGTCCTCTGTGGACCCAATCCAACAACAAATTCTCAGGTCCTGACAAGTGGTGACAAGTGGTGTTGCTATCTCCTTTTTTCTCCTAGTTGTGACAAGCTCCTGTAAATTCTCTGCAGGAGGCGTGCCATCATGCCTAGGTGTCTAGGCGGGGGCTCTACGCCCACACATGTTTTGTTCTTTATCTGCAGAGTAGTGGCAACAACACACGTGAAGGATTTAGACATTTGGTGGCAAAATGTCTGCTACATCTACTTAATATTTTATACTTTCCCAAACCACTTATCTCCACGATTGTTGGTGTTGCATCAATCAATAATTCTATCCAACAGTGAACAGACAGACCAGCATTATATCCCTCATCTCTTTCCCATATGCTGTCAAAAATGGCAGTGTATGATTTCATTGCCTTCAACTGGTAAGCCCTCAACTCCAACAGGCAGCGGATGCCTGGCATTTAATTAGTGACACAATTATGGCTTTTTGCTGGCCTTAGCTTATTTTTTTTCCATTTAGGAGAAAAAGAAATCAAATTGATTGGGCTTATGATGAAAAAGAAATTACAACTTCAGTTAATAACCCTAGCCTCCTTAGGGAAGATATGAAGGATTCCTTCCCCCACATACTCCCCATCCCCCAAAACTAAGGGGATAAATTAAAAGCTACTACATTTATTTCAGAGGGTACATTTAGTACTTAAATACTAAAGAAACAATGAACTGAGAAATGTCCTCCTCAGAATGTGCTGGTTCATGGCTGGTCATATTAATAACCTTTTTAACTGAAAGAAAGAGATTTAAGGAAGGAAAAAAAATAAATGTCTACAAGAAGTCAGTGTGAGCAGGTCATGGAAAATAACATGGTGACCATCTGAGAATTACTTTTCTTTTTGTCACCATATTTTCATTTTCTATCACACCTTTACGCATCTTCTCTTCCTATCCTTTCTTAATCATGTAAAATTTCTTTTTCCTCCTTCTTTTCACTTGTTATAAAAGATGTTTCAAAAAGCAGTGCTCAGAAAAGAAAATCTGTTGATGGCTTTCATTGTTAAGTTTTTGTTCTTTTGTGTGCCTTGTGTTATTTCTTGTTAAAAGCAGAGTAGTCTTGTGATGGGGGGGGGGAGTAAAATGACGCAACACCCCTGGTTTGTAAAAATACAGTAAATAGAACTGGTGGACCTTCAAAAACACAATCTAAAGTACAGAAGGAGTGCTCCTTTCCAGCTGCGTGATTTTAACCCTTTATGCCACTGGTTTTGCTGGTGCCTTTCCAAGTAAGCCTACAAAATATAGGGATAAGTCTGGATCATTCATCTGTAATAGGCTTATCCAGAATTAGCCAACAGCTCACATTGACTTAAAAAATTCATGTACCTGAACGAGGCATCCATTGTAGAATAAAAATCATCCACAGAAGGGATTCATCATTTGGCACTTTGAGAAAGAACCCTTTTAACTGCAAAATAACATTATGTAAATCAACTAATCAGAAAACATTTTTGAGCACACATTTGGACAAGTTTTTACATAATTTTTTTTTTAATGGTAGTCATTCCTTTGGGCAAGTTGAAAGAGAATTAGCAGATGGATGTCTCTTACACAGTATCTGTAATAAATGAAGATAAATAATTTAATAGTTTTATTTACCTTCTGTGCTATTAAAATGTAAAATGCCACAACACCTTCATAATTTGGAATAAAAATGGCAACACACTGTGAAGAGCAGTACTTTAAAAAAGGCTTATATAATATTAAATTGTTTTTTACTGTATACACAATGAAACTGAGTGAGTCTTTAATCTTTTTATCTATAAAATGGGGGTGACAAAATTATGTAACCTCTAAAACTGAAAAATAAAGGACCACAGTGGAAGCAACAGTACTTAGTTTAGGGTCTGGAATTAGAGTAAGCTATCAAAAAAATTGTATCTGTTGCAAATATCAACATTATTTAATTAAAATATATACTATAAAAATTAGTAAAGTGTCTAGACGACATGTTAATAGAGTGGTGTTAAACTCACAAAATATATGCAATGTATCTATTCCAATATTGTTGGAGTTACTAATAAACACCATTTCAGAGACAGAAAAAACACCAAACACTGTCCAGTTCCTTTCTAAACAATTAAAAAATATAGTAGAGATGGAATCCTTATTATGTTTACTTTATTATGCAATAAAATCAGTAAAATTATTATACATTTATATGTATATTTTGTATACATATGTAAATAATATAGAATTTTCATGTTGTAAATCTTTGTTGATTTTTTTGCATTAATGTGTTTATATTTTTAATTTAGGCAAGGAAAAAAAATCTCCTGGATCAGATCAGTACTTCAAGGGAAATAACCATTCTCTTTGGCTCAGCTGACACTTGATCTACAAATTTACCTATGTGATTTAATAAGCACACTCCATCACATTTTTAACTAATTCACAATTAATTTTTTAAAAACAATCACACTAAAAATGAAAACAATTCAAAGTGGACTTGATTTTTCTCATAATTATAAAATACTTGAATAACATGGCATTTTCTACATAAAATTAAATTCCGACAAAGTAGAATTTAATTAATTAATTTCTGCTATAAACCTATAAACTATGGGTTTTGCTTTTTATATAACATCTTCATTGTCACTTTTGTAATAATAGTGTAACAATCTGTATGTAATTCCAATTATAATATATCATTTGAGTAGGGAATAATTATAATTATTTGAATACTTCTTGATCTCAAAATTCATGAGCATTTAATTGGAAAATATTGGAAGTTTTAAATAATATACACATAATTTAAACTATATAAATATATACATGCTTATACACAGTATCTATTTATACATAAATATTTATCTACAGCATATTTATATATGCATATTTATTAGTATAAATTGAAGTATTAACATATATTCATATCAATATGTTGGGCTTTTTCTCTAGGCATTTCATGGAAGTTTCATAGAAATACACTGGTATTTTATTCAAAGTAAGGGATTCTTTATGAGGCATGGGTTAATAACAAGCCCAAGTCTACATTTCATCAAGTGTCATATTTCATTCAGAAACTATCTAGCTTTTTGGCCAACCATCCTGACTTTTGTTCTTTTTTTGCAGGGGATTGGTACTGGGGACTGAACTCAGGGCCACTCATCTACTGAGCCATATCCTCATCCCTATTTTGTAGTTTATTTAAAGACAGGGACTCACTGAGTTGTTCAGCACCTCACCATTGCTGAGGCTAACTTTGAACTTGCAATCCTCCTGTCTCAGCCTCCTGAGCCGATGGGATTACAGGTGTGAGCCACTGTGCCTGACCTGACTTTTCTTCTTAACAAGACAGAATCTATACTTTTTCTTAAGCATCTTTGGCTTTTGGCTACTTATTCCTCTTTTTTTCAAATCCTTTTCTGCTTCAATTAAAAAAAAAATAGCTGCCAGGAAAAGTAGCTAAAATATCCTCAGCAAAGGATTTGAAATAATTGTGTAGGGAAGAGTAAGTGGCAGAAAGCAAGAGCTTCTTAGTGGAGCAAACGCTCCCATGTCCAATGAACAGCTCAAGACAACAGGGGAGGAAGAAAAGAGGATGCTTGCAGATCTGTTTCAGTTGGATTTTAGTTCTGTGGTTGGTCCCTGCTAGGGAGATAAGCAGACAGATTGATTGATGTAGCTTAACTGGCTTTTGATTTTAATCTGTGAGGTCAAACATACTAATTTACACCAGGTAGAATACCTTGGTGGTAACGCTATAAGACACCAAAGATCACCTCTCCTCCCTTTTTTTACGCATCGTGTGTGGGTGCACACATACACTAGTACATGACTCTTGGCTCTGTATTCCAACTTTATCAAACACTTTAACCTTCTTAGTTTTAATAACCTTCAGCTTTCCTCCTTGGTCTCTTGGATTTCTTGGATTGTGAGTTTTCAGTGTTGTTTCACATCTTTGTCTTTCCACCCTGCTTAGATGAGACCATTTTGGTCCCTAGTTTCCTACAAGGTACCCTTGACCAGATCATACCCTATAGTCTAGCAGCAACACTGGTAAAATATGAAGATTCAAGTGTTTTGTGAGAGCACTGGAACCAGAGTTATCTTGATTAGAACATCTCTGGATAACACTGATCTTTCTTAACTCTATGAGACAGACTGCATCTTTGAAAATCCTTGACTAAAGACCCCTACTACCATTGATCCTGTAGATAGCACTATATATTTTAAAAAAATTCTCAGTCTGGGTGGTCTTGGGTAGCTGTAACTTTTCTATTTTGTCCATAGAAGTGGTGTCTGGCATCTGAGGGTAATGATCTCTCAGGTAAAATATATGAACCAGGAGTGGTTGAAGCCAGACCCTCAGAGGTCTCTAAGTCCCAGGACTTAGTGGCAAAGCACCTGGAGATAAAGGGTAGGCTCATGAGTTATATGATACAGAAATTTAGGCAAGTCACACTACCTCTCAGTGGTTGTTTTCTTGTCATAAAAAGCAAACAATAATAACAACCTCAAATGATTAGGCCAGTATCCCATTGCACAGGCATGTAAAAGTTTTCTGCATATCAGAGGGCTAGTAGCATATGTGAATAATGTTTCTATTTCCAGGGCAAGTGATGTCGATATTGTGAATTTGAGAGATAACAGGTTGTCATCTAGCAAAGGATACAGGTGCTGGAAACCAAAAGAAAAGCTGTCCTCCCAAGATGGGAGGAGAAAGTAGAGCCACAGTAAATAGTAGGGGCCGGGTAAGCTGCTGTGAGGTTTTTGGAGGTGTGTTTCATCGTTTGGATTCAGAACACACAACCCCTGGAAGAGAAAATTGGATGTGAGCCTCTGCAGTCTTCTGGAACACTGGTGGGCAAAGCCTGCTATTAAGAGCTACTTGACTGCAGAGGTCTGCTGCTTACACAGACCCCACCCACCATGAGAAGGGAGAAACTCTCCTTCCCCTACAGGGACCTTTTGGAGAGGTATATTCTATGGGGTATTTCTTTTGTGACTCCCACAGGCATTCCGTTTTACATGAGAAAGGGAAACCACTCTGTTGTGAACTTGTAGCTGGGTAACTTCAGTAGCATACAGAATGCTGCTCCTATACATTTCCACCTCCATTCCCCTCAGTTTCTGATGTCATGATGTAACATGTGTATGCATTGTGTGTGTAATCAAGGCTGAAGTGGTATCTGAGGTCCTGTGTACCTCAGCATGGTGAAATGATTTTTAGGCATCCCCTGAGCCAGCATAGTGTTCCATGATGGATTTTCAAACAAATATTTTCCTCTACATCCTGGAGCCCTAAGTGGGTCTGGTCTTTACAGCATCTTTCCTATTGTGTTTTTGCAGACTACTTAGCGTCTCTTTAGGCACTATAATCTCTTCACCAAGCACACCCTTCTCAGCCACAGCTTTACATGCACTTTTCTACTGCAACTTTGCAAAAAAAAAAAAAAAAAAAAAAAACAGCTCTACTTTGTGCTCCTCCCCATAAAACATTCTCACCATAAACCAGACTAAAGGCTGCTAGTAGTATCCATGCTGGGGATGGAATGCTGTGCTGTCTTGAAGTTTCCTCCACCACATTGATTAATATATCACTTTTAAATTCAGCCTCACGCAAAGTCTCAGAATATGGGCAAAATATAATCAAGTTCTCATAACAGAATCTGTTTTAGTTAGCTGTGTGTGTGTGTGTGTGTGTGTTACTGTAACCAACCTTTCAACCTGACAAGAAGAGCTTAAGAGAATGAAATTTGTCCAGGACTCATGATTTCAGTGTTCTCAGTCCACAGGTGGCCAACTCCATTGCTCTGGGCTCAAGATAAGGCAACTCATCACGTGACAAGAGCTCAGGAGAGGAAAGCTGCTTACCTCATGGCAGGAAGCAGAGAGAGGGGAAGGGATTGCAGGGAAGAAGCACCCTTCCTAGCCATGACCCCTGTGATCAACTCCTCTCACACACCACCATCCTGTTAGTGCACTGAAACTAGAAAGGTCATATTAGGTTACAGCTCTCACAATCCAATCATTTTACATATGAATATTCCTGTAATAAGACAGGAGCTTGGAGGGGGCACCCCATATGTAAACCATAACAGGCTGAAAGCCTATCTACTCAGGAAGGACTACATGAACCACATGGTATTAGTTCCAACCTTCTGCCCCATCCTTCCTGTGAGGATCCAGCAACAAAGTGCTTTGACTTTGAACCTGCCATCTACAGAACTGTGAGAAATCAGCTTACGTTAATAAATTACCCAGTTCAAGTTATTTTGTCACAGCAGCATGAAGGGACCCAATCATCTGAGAACACCTCTATTTCTCATCCCCATGGGGAAGGACACTTTTGTTGGTTCTAGCATTCTTGGGTTCCATGTTTTGTTCTTTATCATTTTGAATATATCAACCCACTATGTTTTGCATTCCAGAGTTTCTAATGAGAAATATGATGAGGACCTTATGGAATTTAAGATGAACCCTTCCTCTCAACCACACAGGTATTATTAACATGCTCTGTAATACCTTAGGGAACAGAGCATCTTGTTACACTGTCATTATGTAAGTGAGGTGCTACTATCCTTTTGACACCAATTATTTGGAGTTGGAAGAAAAAGGAATTGAATGCCTTGAGTGTAGATATGCTGAAGTCTTACAGAGCCTAAAATTATTAGAGTTTTAGAGTTAAGATAAAATATGATACAAATTTTAATTTTTAATCATACACCACTGAAGTGAAAGCTTCTGGGATCCTTTCTTGTTCTTAGACTGAAAGTCAAAATGTCCCAGAGGCCCCCAAGGGAGATGATTATTAGAAGTTATATCCAGGCATGACTAGGTTTTCTTGCTCTGACCTAACCAAGAGCCATTATGAGGGGTTTGGTTTTTGATTTTGGTTTGTTTTTTGTTTGTACGTGGGTTTTCTTTGTTTGTTTGATTTTTAGCTATCATCCTTAGTTGGTGTTCCTGATTAGGAGGCAAAACAAAGAGCAGTCAGACTAATAGAGTGCTTCCAGGTGTTGGGCTGGCCTTCATGGACCAACATGAGGTTCTGAGGGTCATAGGGCATGGTGGGTTTTCCCAGGTAAAACTAGCCTGCCATCTCCTTACTAGGGTGGAGGTGACAGTGAAAGTCCCGTTAAAGAGAACTTCTTGGGACACCATGAACCAAATGGTGATGGGCCTTGAACATCCCAATGTGTTCTAGCTATTTCAGGTTATTGAAACCAGTAAACACATCTACATCATGATGGAGCATTCAGGTGGGGGACAGCTACTTGGCCACATCCAGTTTGGTGACATGCAGGAGGAGGAAGCCCGGAGACTATTCAGGCAGATTGTGTGTGTGGTGGGCCACTGACCTAAGAGGGCGTCACACACCTGAAGGTTGAGAACATGGTGGTGGATGCCAGAGGCAATATCAAACTCCATGACTTTGGCATCAGTAAAAAGTTTATACCTGGACAGAAGCTTAGTGGGTTTTATATAATAAAATTGATGGTCAAAGACTTAAAAAAGAATAGAGGGGCTTTTTAGGTATGTATATATGTATATGTGTATTTAGAATAAATACCCTGTCTCTTCCCTACCGTGTTGGTGATGGGTCTATAGTACATAGAGTAAAATAGGAGGTGTAATTAGGTCAATGATGGCATGAGAAGGGTGTGTAGTTTACTGCTGGGACCCCTGGCAACGTCTTCTTAATCAACTAAGAGCAAACAGAAACTAGCTATATCAAAATATCCAAGAACCATCTTCTATACCAAGGGTCACTAAACTATAGCCTTTGGGCCAGCTCCAGTTCCACCATCTGTTTTCATAAATCAGGTTTTACTGGAATACAGCCATGCTTTTTTTCCATATTGCCTATGGCGCCTTTACAACTCTGCAGAGTTGAGCAGCTACAACAGTTACAATATTGCCCGCAAAGCCTAAAATATTTACTCTCAAGCTTTTTAGACAAAAAGTTGAAGATGCCTGTCCTATATCCTTAAATAAGTGTCAGTGTTGGTAGCAATATGTGGGCAGTCAGATCACTTTAAATTAGAAGGTGGTATCACTGAAGACCAGGACTGGGACATACTTAGGAATAATACACTTGTTTTTCTTTCTTTTCTCATATAGAATAACCAAGAATCAATGAACAAAGCAAGTTTCTTAGCCGTGCATTTTAAGAAAGAGGGCATGAAAAATTCAAATCAAATGCTTAAAACCCAGGGGACCCTAAGAGGGAGAAAAATTCTAGCTGGATTTAGGAAATGTCAGATGCTCACCCCGTCATAGTTATTCTGTCTTAATCAGTAACACAGGGATTCAGCAAAATGAGACCCTTTATGGTTTTTGCCTAAGAAACCTCAAGTAAGGATGATATTACTCTAAAACAGAGACTGATTCAAGCCAGTTTGTCAGGAGAGGATTTAAAGTGCATGCCAGTAGGTATGTAGTATATATCAGCATCCAAAAATAAACATTCTGATATCTACACTCCACCCCCAAACCAAAGCATAAAACAGCATGCAATGGTAGGAAAAATATACTCAATTTCCCTGAGTTGTGGTGCCTACTAGAGTTGCATTAGGATGTGTAGAAAGTTATTGGACAATCCCTTTCCTTCCTGTAGGTGACCAAAGGCATGCAGTCCAGTGTCCCATGATTTGGAAATCAAAATGAATGATGAATGAAAAACAAAAACGACACCTCCTTCTCGTCACTCTACAGTTCCCCTTGACACACATTCCCCCTTGAAACCCCGCAGACTGGTTTCCTTCCTTCCATACCCTTGATAGACTGAGAGAAGATAAAATGGAGGGACAAAGGATTAAGAAATATAAGTCACTGGTGGTACTAACACAAGATATTAAAACAATAAAATAGGAACAAATTATTTTCTGGTTATTCCCAATACAATTCAATTCTGTTTCTGTAAAGGACACCAAAAGGAAATGACAATGATGAATAAAACAACTTTAGGAGAAGAAAATGTGCTTTTGTGGTAGAGGAAAGCTGAAGCTCCCAAAGTATTCTCCGGGGATGAATACATCACTGTCCTTGAGGCCCCCGGAAGGTCAAGACTAGAGGCTACTTAGAAAACAGTGACTTACAGACCACTTTGGGATAAACTCTGCCCAAAACAGCAGTGACAGAAACATGTGTTGTGAAAATTCGACATTGCTTCTTTCATGTTTATGTGGCCTTAGTGATTTCAAAAGAAATGTTTTGTGAATAAAACGACATAATAAAAGAAAATCCTACGACTTGACAGGGTTTCATTTAATGGAAAGACTTTTCCATGCTCATAAACATTTGATACCCACATCTGTTGGAGATAAAAGGCGAGGATAACTTCCTTTTGGATGCAGATATTCAGAGACCTCAAAGACCATATAACATGCTTAATGGAGACAGCAAAAATGCTGTAGATAAAGTCCCCTGATTAAATTAGTGCTCCACTGAAATTTAAACTTTTATAGACTGTTTCAGGTACTTTTCTTTTTATATGGCTTGGGTGTGCGCTTGTATTTAATTCTAGAGAATAAGCTTGTTATTGTTGTTTTAGAAAATCAAAAGGTCTCTGGATTTAAAAAAAAATACTAAAGCAATTTTTTGCAAGGAAGTAACACTATTTGTTTTTTAAATAACATCCACATAACCAGAGATATGAAAATTGTGCTCTGTATGTGTAATAAGAATTGTAATGCATTCCACTGTCATATATAAATAAAAAAAATTAATTATAAAAATAACATCCACATAGAAAAGCCACTCTTTCCCTTGGTAACCACTCATTGCGGCAAGACTTTGGGACTCCAGGCTTGGGTCTCACCACTGCATGGAAAGTTCAGCTTTCCTGTCCAAAAGGGAAAGAATTCTTTGATATTGTTGTCTATGATGATCTTAGAATGATAGCAAAGGACCTACTCATGTCAGAGGAATAGCCAAAGTCCTGTCACAAATGAACAGTGTCTAACTCTCAGATTCGGATTCCCACTGTTTTCCTTCTTATTCACTTTGCCTCAGCCACACTGGCTTTCTTGCTGTCTCTCAGACACATCTTGGTGCTTGTTGCTACCACCTTCCCTAATGCTCTTTCCCACCTATTTGTACATCTAATTGCTTTATGACCTTCCTTTGGCTCAAATCTCACCTTCTCCATGAGACCCTCCCTAACCTCTCATTCCCATATCCCAGGTTCTCCTTAAACTTCTCCTTAATCTTATCTTTTTTCTGTAACATTTATCTTCTAGTACGTTATATAATTTGCTCCTTAGGATGTACATTGCTTATTGTCTGTGTCCCCTACTGGGACATAGTTTGCACAGAATCAGGAGACTATCCCTGGAATGGTGCATGACATCTAGTAGCCCTTGATGTATATTTTGGTGAATGAATAATACATTTTTAAATGTATGAGTGCAATAAAGATTTCAAAAATCAGCTTCTATTCCAATTCCTTTTCTTACAGACATGCTAAGCTCCTCAATCTCATCTCAGCACCTTTGCATTTTTGGATCCCTCTGGTTAAAACACTCTTCCCCCATATATTTGTGATGTTATTTCCATCTCAATGTTCAAATCCCAGTGAAAAACTTACTACCTTTAAGAGAATAGCCCTATGGCCACTTGTGGCCTTTGCCTTTCATTCTCCATTCTCTAACACCTGTCCCTTCATATCATCCTTCACACCAGTGACACAAGTATATACCTGATGTGATCTGACCTGGCCTTCTAGTTTTTTCTTTCTTTCCTTCCTTCCTTCCTTCCTTCCTTCCTTCCTTCCTTCCTTCCTTCCTTTTGTACTGGGAATTGAACCAAAGGTGCTTTACCATTGAGCTCTATCCTAAACTATTTTTATTTTGAGACAGGGTCTTGCTAAGTTGCTCAAACTGATCTTGAGCTTGGGATCCTCCTGTTTTGGCTTCCCAAATTGCTGGGATTACAGGTGTGCACCAACATGCTCAGCTTTTTTTTTTTTTTTTTTTTTTAGTTTTAAAACTAATTTTTAAAATACTAGACATAAACTCCTGGAAAGAATGGATATTCTTGTTCATTACAATATTCCCAGTGCCCCAGAAGTTCCTGGCACACAGTAGAGGTAACATAATTATCTATTGGATAACTGGAGGGTTAACACAGTCTCTTGGTAGAGGTTATTAGGACTTTAGCTACATATCTCATCTGAACATAGCTTACCATCACTAGTAAAATGGGATTGAACTAAATGATTACAGAAAAAGTCTTGGGAATGAGTATTTAAGGGTCTTAAACTCGTTCATCTAGGATCATGGGAGTGCATAGTACCAGTGATGTTCCTGTGAAATTTAGTACGTATGATTATATGTATGCATCCATGCATGCAATATGCATAGCATTACTATATTATGTAATTTACATAATTCTTAGGTCAGTAAAAGAAATATGACTTCTCACATAAAGGGGTGAGAATTTTTGTGAATACAGCTATAGACATCTGAATTACATAGTCCAATGCTAGTAGCCCTTTGTTTGTCACCTTTTGTGATATTGGAGCCCAGTTATCACATTCTGGGCTACTTGTAAAAATCTTCCTGATGTGCCTGTTTCAGAAATTCTGAATTACCATGAATATATCTTATATCTATCTCTTCTGCAGTGCAGAATTAAATGTTGAGTTATAATGATGGTAGAGAAGGTTTGGATTGACATAAAGGATTAGACTGTGAAATGACAACTTCTCATCCCCTATTAGCATGCTATTTTAGGTATCAATAATAGCAAGTTTTGTGAGCTTTCAGGGCCTCCACTTCCTTATCTGTGATACAAAGCAGTTGGAATTAATGATGTATAAAATTCCCTATGAGAGAATGAAATCTAAAGCAATTAATATCTTTTTATTTTATGTACTATTATTATTTTTTAAAATTTTTATTTTTGGGGGGTATTGGGGATTAAACTCCAGAACACTCGACCACTAAGCTATATCCCCAGTCCTATTTTGTATTTTATTTAGAGACAGGGTCTCACTGAGTTGCTTAGTGCCTCTCTTTTGCTGAGGCTGGCTTTTGCATTTGCGATCCTCCTGTCTCAGCCTCCCAAGCCACTGGGATTACAGGTGTGCGCCACTATGCCTGGCAGTTCTATGATTTTTCATGGGCTTAATTTAACAATCTAGTGACTTTTGTGTCTGTGTACTTGAAAAGGATTCTATAGGCTCACTGAAATTTTGAGCATTCAATGAAAATTATTTTAAACCACTTCACAGAGTGACGGACCTGGATATACTCAAAGCATCTCTGTCCCTCACCCCACCCCTTTCATAATCCTCTTGCTTCAACTTCTTCATTTTACAAATGAAATACTGGAAACCATGAGAAGTGAAGAGACTTGCCAGGGATCACACAGGAAGGAAAAGGCAGAGTCTCAAGGAGGTGCAGGTTACTCTGATCCTGTACTCAGGGTTCAAGCAACTATATGAAGATACCCTTATTCAGCCTTTTGCCATTTCAGAAGCTAAGCAAGCAAGATGAGTGATGTTATTTCTTCTGAGCCACAACTATTCTAAATGCAAAAGGAAAACTTTTCATGATGACAACATCTATGAGGTAGGCATGTAACAGTGTCCTGTTTTGAACTAACACTGATTTTGACTAGTAGATGCAAAATATTTGCAAAATGCCTTTTTCATTTTTTTAAATGGCCAGAATAATTTGGCAAAATGATCTTAAGTGTTTGCTAAAGAAAAAGTACAACCTACATCAACAAGTTCTGTTTGATTAAGAAAGAATACTCATTTAAGGAAAAGCTAGATTGCTCTAGTATTACAAAAATTACTATAGCTTATCTATGTTTATTCATAAATTGATGCAATTACATCTGGTTAGAAAAGATGAACATTTTTCTCTAAACCAGTCTTCACTGATATTTGCAAATTACACATTCTAAAATATGCTTTGTGGCACAGTAAAAAAAAAAGTAGGAGATGAATTAGAATAACAGTCTTCA